>NW_028261382.1:87781498-88097748 GCF_051295495.1 Thamnophis sirtalis | reverse complement strand
GTACTGAAGATAGATTGAGCCATGGAGTAAGGAGTAATTGTCTGTTATCAGGGGTACCCAGTTATTTGAGAGAGGCCCTACTTAGAAAGATTTAAAAAGGCAAAAAAGAAATAAAAGAATAAAATAAAAGAGTTAAAATGTCTGCATATCTGATAGCACCATCACATGGTTTCTCAGAGCCTTTAAAAGCTGGAGCTTCAAGCTTCTGAAATATTATCAGGCTGCATATACCTAAACCTGTCCTGTGTGGTGGTATTACTGCATCCAATCTGGCCTATGGTGTAGATACAGTAAATATAGTAATAATGGAAGTATTACTTTTGGTGGATTCATAACATCTGTTCTTTCCGTCTTTCTTTCTTTCTTCCTTCCTTCCTTCCTTCCTTCCTTCCTGTCTTTTTCTCCTTCCCTCCCTCCTTCATCTCTCCCCCCTTCCCTTCCCTTCCCTTCTACCATTTTAGGATCCATACCACAAAAAGAAAAGAGGAATTCCTGAACTCTTCAAAGCACAGACTCTCCGATCTGTTTTGCGGGAGAAGTTTTGAATAAAAGCATCTTCATTCCATGCTATCTCTCTCTGCCTGTGTGGCTGCATTTCCAAATTATTTTGGTAAATTTAAGGTTCATTTTCAAATGGACATATTGCTCAGTTTGTGGTTGAAAGGCTGTACACTCGGCAACCCCAAAGGTTAAACAATAAAATCAGTTTTATTGTTTCACTGGATCCATAACCGAAAGACAGTGGTGGTTGTTGTTGTTGTTTTTAAATTTAAGCACGAAAGGTACTTTTTGGTAAAAGAAAGCAGCTGCAGAGTCATCCTGTAATTTCCGAAATCTCTTAGAGAAATGATGAGATGCAGACGTTGATAGAGGAACACAATGTCCCAATGTTCAAAAAGGGAAGGAGGGCATAATCTACAGATCACTTAGTTTAATATTTATACTGGGCAAGAAAACCAGAAATGTTTGTTAAACAGCATGCTTGTGCCTAGTTAGAAGTAATTGCTACTATTATCAAGAAAGCGTGGGCTTCTATCACGAACATTTTGTCATAGGGTAAGTTTATTGGGTTTTCTTTTAATGACAAAGTAACACCACCCCCTAGAATCGGACACGACTGGACAGGAGAAACCTTGAAGTGTTCGACTTATAACCATTCATATGCTGACCATTTGAAGTACAACGACATTGAAAACTCTGCCTTATGACCTGCCCTTGCTCTTACGACCGTTGCAGCATTCCCGCAGAAAAATGATCAACATTGGACATGTGGCACCTGACACCAGATTTGAAAAATAGAAAAGTAAGCTAAATATGGAAAAACAACTTCAGACAGGAAGAGACGTTAAGAGGTAGAATAGTCTTAGAAATGACATGGACTCCACACTACCATTAGCTTTCCAGCTGGAGGTTAGAGGACAACTGAATGGGGATGGACCATGATTTATGACCTTTTCAGCTTGGGGGGACTGGTGGGGAGCAGAGAGGGAATGGTTCCATGCAGGCAGCAGGCACACACAACTCCATTTGCACAAACCGCCACACGCATAAATGGAGCTTTGCATGTGAATGAGCCCGCCTGCCACTCACAATTACTCACCATGCACCATGCATCAAGCAGCTGCCACTCACGCAAATGGAGCTTTGCATGGCTATACACTCACCCAATGCTTTTGTGGCTTGGTTCCGAATGGGCCGCAGCCTGGCGGTAGTGGGCCATGGCCCAGAGGTTGGGGATCCCTGATTTCTAAGAACCCTTCCAACAGATTTTCGGGAACCCTGATTGCAACCAGCTCTTAATCCTTGCTATACAGATAGTCACTCATGCCCTCGTGACCTCAAGACTGGATTACTGTAACGCGCTCTACATGGGGCTGCCCTTGAAGAGTGTTCGAAGACTTCAGCTAGTCCAGAACGCAGCTGCGTGAGTGATTGTGGGTTTACCCAGGTACACCCACGTTACACCTATCCTCCGTGAGCTGCACTGGCTACCCATTAGTCTCCGGACTCGCTTCAAGGTGCTAGTCGTTACTTATAAAGCCCTACATGGCATCGGACCTGGATACCTGAGAGACCGCCTCCTGCCAATTACCTCCCAGAGACCAATCAGATCGCACAGACTAGGCCTTCTCCGGATCCCATCTGCCAGCCAATGTCGGCTGGCGACCCCCCGGGGGAGAGCCTTCTCTGTTGCAGCTCCAGCCCTCTAGAACGGGCTCCCCATGGAGATCCGGACCCTTACTACTCTCCCGGCCTTCCGCAAAGCCACTAAGTCCTGGCTGTAATGGGCCATGGCTCAGGGGTTGGGGATCCCTGATTTCTAAGATCCCTTCCAACAGATTTTAGGGAACCCTGATAGCAACCAGCTCTTAATCTTTGCTATTACTGTGGTTATTCAGCTAAGCATTGAAAGTAGTGTTAGTGGCAATTATTTTACTGTTCCTAAACTCCCAATCAATGGGCTCAGTTGCCACATAGCAATAGCACCTAGACTTATATACCACTTCACAGTGCTTTACAGTCCATTCTAAGTGGGTTTGCAGACTCAGCATATTGCCTGCAACAATCTGAGTCCTCATTTGACCCACCTCAGAAGGATGAAAGGCTGAATCAACCTTAAGCCGGTGAGACTCGAACTGCTGGCAGTCGGCAGCCAGCAGAAGTAACCTGCAATACTGCATTCTAATCATTGAGCCAGTGCGTGTCTTAGATAAACAACAAGATGAATTCATACAGGAGCATGAAGGACAATGGAGAATGATGAAGATCTTGACTTTAAAGACGGCAAAGATATGCAGAACTGTTTTTGCATATCAACATAGAGGAGGTTGAAGAACACTGCGGCTCAGAATGTGGACGCCATTGGGAGTGTGGGTATGATTTTATTGAGGAGTAGCCTCATCTTTTGAAAGAACAGGATGTTCTGTTCATCAGTTGTGGGCTGGAAACCTGGTAGTCACCTGGTTGACTTCAAGGTTCCATGGTGTCCTGGACTAAAATGCAATCAACCGTAACTGAAGAGCAGTTTAAATGCAGGATACCGTGAACTAAAATAGAACAGGTTCAAAACTTCCCTGACCATTGAAAATTAATCGGTTCTTTTCTCAGATGCAATATATAAGGAGATACTTGAAAGCAAGCACTCTTGTGGGGCACTTGCCATGCAGAGTTGGGGCACCGTCTGTCTTATCATTCTCCTGGAACTTAACATACCTGGCTCTTTGCGGAAAGGTACGGGTTTTTTTTTTTTTCTTCATTTTATTAAGCATTTATATTAAGCATTTATAGGCCGCCCTTTATAGGTATAAAGTGCTTCCTTTCAGCCACTTCCTGAAATGCATCCAGGCTGTAACTTTTATAGTTTTAGAGACGGCAAATTTTGCCGAGGGCTTGGGGTTCAGCTAATCTTACGCAATTCTTGTATGATTTCTTCCATTTCTTTCTTTCTTTAGGGGATTCCAGAACTGTATTATTTTTTTCACAATTCTGTTATTCTGGATTTTGCTCAATAAGTCATAATGGGTGGATTGCCACTTAATGTGAAACAAAGGAAAGTTTTATGAATAACTAAGTGGATTAGGAAGAGTCTAAACCAGTGGTTCTCAACATTTTCTGCGCCATGGACCCCCTTCAAATACCTTTTATGGCCACGGACCACCAAGACTTAACTCAAGATTTAAATCATAACATTTCTTCAAGCCTTTGTGGACTCCCTGCAACATCGCAGCCCCCCAGGGGTCTGTGGACCACAGGTTGGGAACCCATGGTTTAAACCAGTGTTTTTCAACCACTGTGCCGCGGCACACTAGTGTGCCATGACATAGTGTAAGGTGTGCCATGGGAAAATTACTTTATATATAGTCAATATAGGAACAGAGTTAAATTTTTTTAACATTTTCTAATGGTGGTGTGCCTCGTGATTTTTTTCATGAAAAAAGTGTGCCTTTGCACAAAAAAGGTTGAAAAACACTGGTTTAAACCATAACTAGTCATTGTGCTGAGCAAAGTTTCTGCAGAACACTTTGAGAGAGGTTCTATCATCTTTCACTTGTGCAGTTAGCTATACTCTGCCACAATCTGGTTTAAGTTAACACAACATGGTCTAATGTTCTGAACAAACCCAACTTGGGTGGTTAGCTGATAGAACTGTGTGTTGTGTGAATGCAGATAACAGTTCATGAATATGTCTAGTGAACTACAGTAAAGTATATCATAGAATCAGATCACAACAACTAAAACACTCAAATGGGTGAGTCACACATCTATAATCTACTGGTTAGTTTTTTGTGATTTCATGTGTTGTGTGAATCCAGGCATTTAATGAGTTTATAGTTCAGGAACCGTCCCATTCCTCCCATGGTTTTATTCAGGAATCAGTGAAGCATGTTGTGTTGAACTCAGCCACTTTTGAAATCAGTGATGATCTGCTGTTGCAGGAAATTCAGAAGCATTGTTTTAAATAATAATAATTTTTATTTCTTTCGAAACTAAGATTAAAGCACTTCAGATATAACTCAAAATTTATATCTTCATTTTTTATAAGACAAGATGAATGTGTCTGACTCAACTTTTTTTTCCTTTTTCCCCTTTCTTTCCTACCAGTATTTATGCCCCCAAAATGCAAACTACCACCCAAAAAGGGAAAATGTAATGCAGACTTTGAGAATTTTTACTACGATTACGAGAACAATATGTGTAAGACCTTCATCTTTGGAGGCTGTGGTGGCAATAAAAATAACTTTGTAAATCTGTTGGAATGTTATTATACGTGTAAAAGATTTGGTAAGGCCAATGAACCTCTTCCATCTTAAACTTTTTAAAATGCCTGTTGAATTTATTTATGCTCTGTCATTTGAATTCCTCTTGACTGTGTTTTTGGTCATCACTAGCATAAAAAGTTAGAAGTTATGTCTTAGTATTGTTAAATTTAATTAACCCATAAATAAGGCTTTCAGGGACACGGTGGCTCAGTGACTAAGACGCTCATCTTGTCGAGTGGAAAGGTCGGCAGTTTGGCGGTTCGAATCCCTAGCGCTGCATAAGAGAGTAAGCTCCTGTTACTTGCCCCAGCTTCTGCCAACCTAGCAGTTCTAAAGCATGTAAAATGCAAATAAAAAAATAGGGACCACCTTTGATGGGAAGGGAACAGCGTCCCGTGCGCCTTAAGTGTTTAGTCATGCTGGCCACATGGCCACGTAGATGTTTTCAGATAGTCCTGGCTCTTTGGCTTTGAAACGGAGATGAGCACTGCCCCCTAGAGTCGGGAATGACTAGCACATATCTGCGAGGGAAACCTTTACCTTTTTAAGGCTTTCAATTTAGTATTATTTACATACTAGGTCCAAGCATAGTAATTTAATAAGTTATTGCATAACTTTAGCGCTATCACTATTGTCTTGTTTAACTGATGAAAATTGGATGTCTCTTGCTTTTCTCATCTCTTCCTTGACCTCTCTGCTGTCTAAATGATCAAATAAATAAATGGTGTCATTTTAGGCTCACTGTTGTCAGGCACAAGCCATCAGAGCCCTTCATGAGTAGCTAAAGTCAGTAACTTCGTTGTCTATCGCCTATGTGACCAGAATCTCACTACACTGCTTGCCTTCTCCTGGGAACGCCCAGATAAAGCTTCATGGGGGAGGTCAAGCTTATGCCTTTTGTGGCTGTGCAGCAACTCTAAGCTAGGCCCTCTCTTGATCCCTCCTTCCACGTTGTTATCTAACATCACTGTCTCTATTTTTATTTGTAGGTTTCTATTCTCCCTGGGAAACTATCGTGGGAGATATACAATGGAGGAAAAGTAAGACTTCCATTCTTGTCTGCACAATGAATTTTGGGGGATTGATAATTATGTGATGGTTTGGGTGCCTTTAAGTAAACAAGATAATCTCATTACTAGAGTCACATTTCCACAACGACATAAAGGAAACATGTGGAAACTTACCTTAGTGTGTTGGGGTGCGTGCGGCGATGTTTGAACTGAGCCCAAACAGTGTACAACTTTTGGGGAAAAGGGGTGGGACAGCTATTCTTTTTCCTTCTGACACCACCTCTTCCTTTTCTGATAACCTCCATTCTCTGTTTATATTTCCTGCTGGCGGGAAGCAGGTTGTATGCTGTCTGAAGAGCAGCTGAGATCTTCCTTCCATGGCATAGAATATGCAGGACACTTTTCCTGCTAGAGCCGAGGTGGCGCAGTGGTTAAATGCAGCACTGCAGGCTACTTCAACTGACTGCAGTTCTGCAGTTCGGCTGTTCAAATCTCACCGGCTCAGGGTTGACTCAGCCTTCCATCCTTCCGAGGTGGGTAAAATGAGGACCCAGATTGTTATTGGGGGCAATATGCTGACTCTGTAAACCGCTTAGAGAGGGCTGAAAGCCCTATGAAGCGGTATATAAGTCTAACTGCTATTGCTATTGCTATTGCTTTATTTTACTGTGGGCCCTGTTAGTCTGATGATAGGATGGACACTAGCTTAGTCATAGAGCACCTGTTTTACAGGCACAAGGGTTGAGAGTCAGTCAATCTGATGGTAGAGGAAGAGTAGGCACACATGGCTTTAGAACAATTACAATCATTTTTGGAAAATATCAGAGTATTATTGTATGAGATGCCAGAGGATTGGAGAAGAACTAACATAGCCATGGTTTCAGAGTCAGGGCTCCAAGACATGAGCTAATTAGATCTGGCCAGATGATGCCACTGTTGTGGCCCGCCAGCGGCCAGTGAATCTGGAAGCAGAGCCGGACAATGAGGAGGTTGGGGAGGAACATGGGCCACTCTTGGGGGTTGAGGAAATCTCAGTCGAGGGCTCTGTGTCGGTGGCAGAAAAGGAGTTAGACAGCAGTGAGGCAGAAGAACAACTGGAGCCTGTTCCCCATGTGCGCATGGGCAGGGCTACCAGAAGACAAGAACAACTGAGAAAGCAGGATTGACAAGGGTAAAGCCACACCTTGGAGCTGATTGGCCCCTCCCATAGAAAACAAAAGAGAAATGAACAGGGCATGGGCTTTTGCAGGAAACAATTCATTTGGTCGGGTCCGGAGTGGAAAGTTCTGTTTGCGATTTTAAGAGACTCTGTGTCAAGTTTTGCTCTGTCCTGTGTTTGGAAATTAGTTTTCTGGCAGCGCTCCAAATGAGATAAGGTGCGTGTGGATAAACATTCTTCTGAAAGACTGTCTGCTAAGCCTTGCTGACTGTGAATGAAAGGAATTCATAGTCGTATAAATAAAAGAGGTTTTGTCGGGACCAACACTCTGCTTCTTGCTTTCTAAGGAAGCCTGGGTCAGAACAGTCACCGCAGCTGCTGAATCAAACACTGACACACTCTTGAGTGACTGGTGCTAATGGTTGATTGCCAGCGTCCTAGGTACCAACCAAGTACCTTCTTAAAATATAAGATGTTCCGAGTAGTAGCACAGTTTTTTGCAGTTCTGCTGGTGTTATTGCAGGAAGCTGCAATTTGTTGATGTATCTTGTAAAATTCTTGCCCCGATGACAATGGGTATCACTGTTACATGCTTCATTCATAGCCGTGTAGTTTCAATGGCCAGGTCGCGATATTTCATTATTTTTTCTAGTTCTTTTTCTTCGACTCTGGCATCTCCAGGAACAGCAATCTCAATAAACTGTACACTTTGGCCCTCTACAACCGTGATATCTGGCATATTGTGCTCCAAATGATGATCCGTTTGTATTTGAAAGTCCCACAAGATATTCACCTCTCATTTTTGAAAACTTATTATTATTATTTGATAACTTATTATTATTCGATAACTTATTATTATTATTGTTGTTGTTGTACAATTGTATCACAGCGGCCAGTTGTTTCGCCGGATTTGGCATTGGTTACTAGTCGGGCCCCACCCAGGGGCCTAGGACGTCGTAACGTATTTTCGTAATATGCGTGCAGATCCAAGCAGTGCGGCTTTTTGCATTTGACTGATGGTGATTTTGTCAATTGTCAATTGTCATTATTATTATTATTATTATTATTATTATTATTATTATTATTATTATTATTATCATCGCAACAACAGAATCACAGCGGCCAGTTGTTTCGCCGGATTTGGCATTGGTTACTAGTCGGGCCCTACTTAGGGGCCTAGGACATTGTAACGTATTTTTGTAATATACGTGCAGATCCAAGCAGTGCGGCTTTTTGCATTTGACTGATGGTGATTTTGTCAATTTTTAACTGTTGTAAATGTAGTTCCAGTGCTTTTGGAATAGCACCCAGTGTGCCAATTACCACTGGAATTACCACTGCTGGTTTGTGCCATTGAATTTCGATTTTTAAGTCCTGGTATTTCACGTTTTTTTCATGTTCCTTCTCGGCGACCCTGCTATCACCTGGTATTGCGATGTCTATGATTGTGACCTTATTTTTCTCAACCAGTGTGATGTCTGGTGTATTATGCGCCAGTATTTTGTCCGTTTGTATACGGAAATCCCACAAGATCTTGACCATCTGATTTTCTGTGACTTTTTCAGGCTTATGTTCCCACCAGTTTGTTGCTGTTTTAATATTATAATTTTTGCACAAATTCCAATGGATCATTTGTGCTACTGAATTGTGCCGCAATTTATAATCAGTCTGCGTTGCTATTATTATTATTATTATTATTATTATTATTATTATTATTATTATTATTATTATTATTATTATTTGGTTAATCTTTGGTGAGATTCACAGCCTTTGGGGCTGATTAGTAGCTCAACAGCTCGAATCCTAACCAAGGACCTAGGAACTGTTAAGGTAACGTTGGAGGATATATTATTACTACTACTACTATTATTATTGTTATTGTTGTTGTTGTTGTTGCCCTTTATCCCCCTATCAGGTCCTTTTCAAGGAGCTGGGCTAGGCAGATATTGTTGCTTGGTATTTTTATTTCTGCATTTCAAAAAAGAGATGTAACAGATCTTTAGTTTCCAACACCCCTGTTTTCCTTTTAGAAACACCTTGGAAATGCAAATTACGGGCCAGGAAAGGAAGGTGCAAGGGTAAAACTGTTCGCTATTATTATGATGCCTTCAACAAGAGATGCCTAATATTTACTTACAGTGGTTGCGGAGGAAATGCAAACAATTTTCAGACCTTCAACGAATGCAACAAGGCCTGTGACCCGTTTGGTACGTTGAAACAATTTTATATCCCCACCCCCAAATTAATTAATTAATTAATTGGTTGTCATGATATAAAAAAAGATGTTGAAACTCTGGAAAGAGTGCAGAGAAGAGCAACTAAGATGATTAGTAGAGATGAAAGTATATGAAGAACAATTACAGGAATTGGGGATGTCTAGTTTAATGAAAAGGAGGACGAGGGGAGACATGATAGCAGTCTTCCAATATCTCAGGGGCTGCCACAAAGAAGAGGAAGTCAGGCTATTCTCTAAAACAACTGAGGGCAGGACAAGAAGCAATGGGTGGAAACTAATGAAGGAGAGAAGCCACCTAGAAGTAAGGGGAAATTTCCTGACAGAACAATTAATCAGTGGAATGACTTGCCTTCAGAAGTTGCTCCAACACTGGAGGTTTTAGAGAAGATTAGACAACCATTTGACTGAAATCGTATATGGTTTTCTGCCTGATCATGAGGTTGGGTAGAAGACTCTATTGTTCTGTTATTCAGACCCAAACTGCATTTCTCTTTATTATGCATGTAGTTAATACACCTACAAGATAAAAGTTCTATATTTATTAAATGCTACAAGATACATTTCATAAGAGTTAATTATTTCCTTGCTGTGAGAAATGTAATTCAGGAACTGAAATATTAAATATATGGTGTGGACTTGCCATGCGGTTCCTGGATTTAAAATTATCCCTTTAATAACAAAGCAGCAAGGAAAACAACCACTGAGAAATTTGATATCCTTTCCTTGAACTGTTTTGTTTATGAACTAAATTTTGAAACATTTTAAAAAATATTTTACTTCATGAAATTTACAATAGATACTATACATTGCAGAGAGAGAGAGAGAGAGAGAGAGAGAGAGAGAGAGAGAGAGAGAGAGAGACAGAGACAGAGACAGAGACAGAGACAGAGACAGACCTTAGGGTTGGGAAATAGCACAATATAGATTGAGTTTTTTTTATCAGGAAGGCGTTCCCTCTGAGGAATACAAGTGAGATCCCCTTATTTTCTAGATCTGGAATTTTAAGAATAGCCCTTGGGAACTCCCAAACAATGGCTTCATGGGAGTTGTGGGTAATCACCAATTGCTCATCTCCTCAAAGGCAGAGAGAGCAGCTTACTTTTCTAGCTTCCTACAGTATCTATCTATCTATCTATCTATCTATCATCTATCTATCTATCTATCTA
Organism: Thamnophis sirtalis; assembly: GCF_051295495.1. NCBI lineage: Eukaryota > Metazoa > Chordata > Lepidosauria > Squamata > Natricidae > Thamnophis > Thamnophis sirtalis. The sequence continues at coordinate 88,087,417 of NW_028261382.1, read as the reverse complement.
TCTATCTATCTATCTATCTATCTATCTATCTATCTATCTATCTATCTATCTATCTATCCTATCTATCAATCTATCATCTATCTATCTATCTATCTATCTATCTATCTATCTATCTATCTATCTATCTATCTATCTATCTATCTATCTATCTATCCTTCTATCTATCTATCATCTATCTATCTATCTATCTATCTATCTATCTATCTATCTATCTATCTATCTATCTATCATATCTATCTACCTACCTACCTACCTATCATCTATCTATCTATCTATCTCTAATCTATCCTCTCTCTCTCTCTCGCCTGCCTGCCTTCATCTATCTATCTATCTATCTATCTATCTATCTATCTATCTATCTATCTATCTATCTATCTATCTATCTATCTATCTATCTACCTACCTACCTACCTACCTACCTACCTACCTACCTACCTACCTACCTACCTATCTATCTATCTCTAATCTATCCTCTCTCTCTCTCGCCTGCCTGCCTGCCTTCATCTATCTATCTCTCTATCTCTCTATCTCTCTCTCTCTCTACCTACCTACCTACCTACCTACCTACCTACCTACCTACCTACCTATCTTCAGAGAGCAGACTAGATTAGTTATCTTGCACAGACTCAGAGCTACATAGGTAAGCCACGCCCAGGCTCCGAGCATTCTGGCATGGCTCTCAGTCACCAAATAGTTTCCATTTGCTGACCCAGTTGCCATGCCTATACATTGGCTGACCTTGTTACCATGTCCTATTCCAGCCAGTCCCCAATGTTTGACCTGTTGCTATGTCCTATTCCAGTTCATGAATATTCTGACAGCAACAAACAATTATCTTGCCATTAAAACAGGGCTGTCAAACTTGCAGCCCGCAGCCCAGATGTATCACTGGCTGGCCACGCTCACATGTCACATGATGCCACCATGACAACGGGAGTTTGACACCCGTGCTTTAAAGGATCTTTTATTCTTTGACAGGAAAGGACAATTGTCTTGTTTCTTTCCTAGCTCTAGAGATCTTCTTGTGATGATAGAACAATCTGCCTGCAATGAGGGCCTAAGCAGAGAGTGATTTAATGCAAAACTTGGAAAGCATTTGATGAGGGCCGTTGTGGCAAAGAATATATATTTTAATATGCAGTTGAGGGGCTAAATGAAGGTAGCGGTAGTAATAACTGTTCAGATTTGGGACAGGCAAATGCTGATTGACTACTACTTCTGTTCAACCTCTTTAGATCTGTAAAATGCAAACATCTTCATGCTTACTATCATCCCAATGTCTTCAAACAGAAGAGATGTGGTTAATCTGAACTTTTTTTTTAAAAAAAGGGAAGATTTGGAAGATGGCAAGGAAAGACACCTGGAAGTGTCCTTAAATAACATACTTTTTCTTGTCCTTCCTGTAGGAAATACTGTGAGACCTGTCCCTCCAGGTAAGAGCTCCATGGTGGACCTCATTTGACCCTCAAGATATATGATGGCTTTGAACCGTCTATTGCTTGCTTGTAATTTTTTTAAGTATTTGCTTCACCTTGGTACATTTCACATTGGCTCCAAGAAATTTGGATTTGTCCACAACTGTATGACTTGAATTGACACACAACCATTGGTGGGATTCAGCCAATTCGGCTATTTGGGAGAACCAATTGTCAACTTCCTAAGCAGTTGGGAGAACCGGTTGTTGGAAGAAATCTCCTTTTATTTTTTTCCACTTTACAGGGCTAATCCTGTAAGGAAGACAGGAAGGAAACATTCTGGAGTTGTTTCTAGCCTAATTGCCTTGCTTACAGAAACTGCCTCTCTGGTTAACCCTTATTATCCGTGTTTTCCTGAAAACAAGACAGGGTCTTATTTTCTTTTGACACCCCCCACCTCCCCGAAAAAAGCGCTTGGCCTCATTTTCGGGGTGGTCCTATTATTTCTGAGGGGCAAGAGGCCCATTGATCAGCTGATCCAGAGAGGACCAGAAGCTCTGTCTCTGTTTCTGGCACACTCTTGCCAGCCCTAGTGGCAAGGCTGGGCTTGCCGTTCTTTTTCTGGCCACCACTAAGAGGAGGGACGCGGTAGCTGGGGTTTGCGGGAGCAGCCTCGGTGAGGCCATTCCTCGTGGATAGCAGGTGCACGTGGGGCTCATGGGGCATGTTGCTACCCTTCCCCCCAGGAAATGGCAGGGACCGGCTGCTGTACATGCATATAAATATTTTGGGGGAGGACTTATTTTCAGGGGAGGGCTTATTTTAGCGCATGCGCTCAAAAGCCCGATTGGTCTTATTAGGGGGATAATAGGTCTTATTTTCAGGGAAACAGAGTACATTGTAACAGTTAAGGTGAAGCGCCCATCGACCTGAGTGACATTAAGTTGGCCATGCTCACACGGTCACATGACCACCGAGCCATGCCTACTCATCTGGTCATTAGGGCAGAGAACCGGTTGTTAAATTATTTGAATCCCACCACTGGACACAACCCATGTGTCAGGGTTCCAAGTATCATGTAGAATTAAATCAGAGTCCAAGGCAAAACGATCCTTAAAGTTCCAATTTAATAAAGCAGACATCTTAGCACATCTGTGTTATTCCCAATTTTGGAAATGACATCAGAATTCCACCCAGTTAAAAGTTCATGATCTTGTCCCCACACCCACAATCCATCACATGGTCCAATCTTCTTCCACACTGGCATCCACACCCAGCTGCTTCCGGTCAGGTGTAAAAGTGCGGAGACAAAATATGACCTTGGCTTCTAGAAAAGAATGAAAACAATAAATTCCACAATCCTACTCCTGTCTATCCCCCCCCTCCCATCAACTATACTAATGAAACAGCATATTGAAATCAGAGAAAGGGTGGCAGGGCAAAATTCTAAAAGGAATATAATTGCAGGCCTGACACCATGTTTCTATTAAATTCCAAAGGAAGATCTCAGGAGGCACAACTGCTTCCTTTGGGGTTTTTCAGATGGGGAAAAGTGGAAGGTAGGACAACTTCGGAATACTGGAAAGATGTTCAAAGAGGAGAACTCCAACACCACCCACTACTTTGCAGTGTCTGCTCAGAAACACCAAACTAAGCACCCTGAGAATGAGATAGAAAACTTGGAAATGTAGAGAATAGATTTATGCATAGTTATTTTTATAGCTTGGCCAATATAGTTAAGAATTGAGTCTGCAGTTTCCCTTGTTGTACATGGAAGAAAACATTCCAGCTTTTACATAAAAACACACTTTCACACACACACCCCTCTCGTTTGCATCTTCCCGAATCTCCCAGATTCCATGATAGAGACGTGTAACCAACCATTGGATGTTGGCCCATGCAAAGAAAACTTCCCTCGCTTTTACTACGATCGCAACACCAAGACCTGTAAACCATTCAAGTTTGGCGGCTGCAACGGCAACAGAAATAACTTTCTGAATCGGGAGGATTGTCTTCAGGAGTGTAAACCGGTGTAGATCCAGGTAAGCGCAAAGAGATTTTGAAGAATCCCCCTGCAGCTTCAGCTAGCTTCAGAACTCTGGATAAGTGATTGTATTGTGATGCGTCTAATGGGAATCTGTTTTTTTAAAGGCCAATTACCCAACAGGTTCCTACTCTTTTCTCAGCCTGCAAAGGAAAAGTAACACATCTAGTGCTCTTTGACCACCACCCTTTTATGATTATAGGTAGTCCTCGTGTTATGTCCAGATTTGAGACCAACATTTGTGTTGCTAAGTGAAGCATTTGTGAAGTGGGTTTTGCCCCATTTTACCACCTTTCTTGCCAGAGTTGTTAAGTGCCCTTGGCAAGTTAGTAACACAGCTGTTAAGTGAATCTGGCTACCTTGTTGACTTTGCTTGCCAGAAGGGCACAAAAGCTGATCACAGGATGGCAGGATATTGGGTTCACCGACAGAAGGGCGACCGACAAAAGCATGCCCAACTAAACCGTGGCGACAAAACCGTGAGTTCTAAACCGCGCCGACGAATGAGCGCTGAAGTGCGCCGACAACAGCGCGCTGACAGAAGCACGCTGTAAACCTAACCCTAACCCTAACCTTAACTTAAATCATGCTTCTGTTGGCGCGCTGTTGTCAGCGCGCTGTTGTCGGCGTGCTGTTGTCAGCGTGTTGATGATGTTGCGGTTTTAGCGCCACAGTTTTGTCGGCGCGCTTTTGTCATGCGCGCATTTGTCGGGTCACGAGGACATTGCAAATCGTCATAAATGTGAACCAGCTGCCCTCTATCTGAATTTTGATCATGTGACCATGAGGATGCTGCAACAGTTGTAAGTGTGGGGAAAAAAAGTGACCGGTCACCTTTTTAGTGCTGTTGTAACTTTAAATAGTCACTCAATGAACTCTTGTGAGTTGAGGACTACCTTTACGCTACTAGAATCCCGTTGCCCAGCAAAAGGCACTTAACTTGCTCGTCGCACAAATGTAAGAATTTGGATGGCAAGACCTTTCTGACAATATAATACTTGTTTTTGTGGAAACCTTTACCCTTGATATGTGGAAGGTGTCCCCTATTCCTGTGACCACCACAACTTCTAAATTGTGTTCCATTGCCACGCAACTTCTCTCTTCCATGGGTTCTTTCTTTTTGCACAATTTTCTTTCTTCCTAGCATGCTGTAGCAAAGGGGTGTCAATCCCACGGTGAGGTCAGATCCGGCCCACACAGCCATCCAGGAAATTGTAAGGGGCCAGCCCGCATCACTTTGTCCTGGCCCACACCATCCCAGGGCCCTTCTCATTTGGCCACTTTCCCTCTTTCTTCTTGCTGCTCCTCCTCCTCCTTCAGACAAAAAGCTCCCCTTTTCGTCTGTCCATTGCAGCACAGTGCCTAGGATTTACTATGAAAGCGGCAGGGATTGGGGGTGGTCAATCCCCGTTCATGGCACTGCGGAGAAGGTAGAAGGCAATCCTTCCCACCAGACCAGACAAGCCTGGCAGGGGTGTGGTGAGAAACCAAGCGGCACCGAAAGCAGCTGAAGTCACATTGGCTGTAGCTGCCCCACCGCTGCCTTGCCTCACCTCATCCCCTGGGATGAGCCTCCCGCACCCCACCCACCATAGAGCCCTGGGTTCCTTCCCCAACCCCGCCCAGCCGCCATAGGCACCACCCACATGAGCTACATTAAGATGGCCCTGCCCCAGGCCACGCCCAGTTGGCTGCGACCACCACACCCACACCCCTTCTCCCCCCCCCCGCAGTCCCTAAAGGACAACCACAAAGCTGATCCGTCCCTTTATGAAATCAAGTTTGACACCCCTGCTCTAGCAGAATCAGCACTTGTACTTTCCACCCCAATTTCCTACTAAACGCTGCTAAGCTTCTAAGCCTTCAATTTCTACTGGATTTTTTTTCAGCATCCGGTTTGCCTATTAGAATATGTACGTCACTAAGTCACATTATTTGTATAATCACAAGGACAAATTCTGAATTGGCCTATTTTTACTCACATTTTTACTCACATTTTCTTTTTGTGTTTTGTTCTGCACTCCCCTCCCCTATTATTGTAAGCCGCCCTGAGTCCCCTCAGGGAAAAGGGCGGCCTATAAATGTTTAATAAAACCTAATAAAACCTAAAACCTATTTTATTCTTTGCAAAAGAACCCCAAAGTCCAAGAAGAGGCTCCAAATCTTTAAGACCCCATCTTTAGATATAGAGCAGGGGTGTCAAACACAAGGCCCAGGGGCCGGATCTGACCCACAGGGGGGCTTAGATATGGCCTGTGGGGCATGCAGCTCCTCCTGAGCTCCGTTTTCGTTGGCAAAGGGTTGCAGGAGGCTGTTGCAGCTGAAAACAGACCTTGGCAGCCCATTTTTGCTGGCAGAGAGCTCAGGCCACCACAGGCGCTCCCAACACAAGTGATGTTGAGCTGGCCACCCCCACCCTGGCCACCCCCACCCCCAAGGTCAAACACAACCCTGATGCGGCCCTCAGTGAAATTGAGTTTGACACCCCTGGTATAGAGGATTCGTCTATCCTGCAATAACAGACTGAGGAAGTCATTTGACTTCCAAATTTTGGAAGGCCCTATTGCACCCATTGAATATTAACATTCATTTGTCATTCATCCATGCATCATCCAGCATGCAATGGACAAGCCGTAAGTTTAACAGCTTTATACAAGATGTGATATTTCTTATAAGCAAGGCAACTAGCTGGATCTCTTACATCTTGCTAAATTTGCTTACAAGAGTTCTGCAGACTTCTCTGTCGATATGTCCCTATTGCAGGCAACACATGGATTCCACACACACATCTTACCAAAAGCCAGATGAGAAAGGAGAGTCCCTTGCAATGCAGATTTTGTGCATGAGAGAAAAGCAGCCCGAAGCCTCTGAAAGGAACGGCTCAAACTAGCAAAGGCTACCTACAAGAAATCAACACATGCACATAGTCAAGAGACCTAGAATTGCAGATGGGGAATTCGGTGTGGCTCTCTACAAATGTACAACATCCGTGAGAATTTCCAAGAAACAGGCCTTAAAAGTTATTGATCATGTATTAGTAATGAAGTGAAACAAACCTAGTAGCTTTTTGTCACCTTCAATGAAAGCTCACCCTGTGTTCCATCACGACTTTATTTTGAAAGCGATTGCTTCTTTGCACTCACAGACCACTCCCCTTCCCCATTCTATCAAGCAAGGAGGAAGAATAGGAGCTGGGAGTTGTGTTACACTATAGGCAAAAGACAAATGGGTCAAATACGGGGTACACTGGAAAGGCTATCCAGAATCAGAAAGACGGCAGCAATGGATATGCATGTTCCATTGTTGCTACAATGCTGTTGATACAGCATGGGTTGCACAGGTAAACCCACCAGTGGCTGGCCAGGTTAGGTGGTCTTAATAGAATGGACCTTATAAAGTCATTTTAGTTTGGCTTTTATTCCAGTGCCCTGGAGTCCCAAAGTTGACTTTTAGCTGCAGTGAACCTTCTCCCCAACGTCCTCATAAGTATTACAAATAGGGCTGAACTGTGTGGCAAGACCCTGTAAAGTGGAGGCACAGGAAGCCAGACGTGGGTGAGAGATAGAACAGAGGTAAAAAGCTGCTGACAGCTTAAGATGAAATAGGAACTTCTCTTTTTTATATTTCTCCTATGTACTTTGCTGTAACAGTCCAAGTGAACTTCCCCTTTTGAAATGTCATGTATATACAAAAATCAATTTATCTTCAAATACAGAGCAGTCTAATCATACTTTCGCTGCTCATCTTCCTACCCTTCGTTTCTCATCTCCATTCCTCCCAAGCCCAAATTCTATAAGATTAGGATCTCGCTCTTCACTTTAAAATCCTGAGCTTTTTATGTTATACTTCAAGCATGTAAATCCGTAAAATGTGTGCCCAAAATCCATATCACTTCATTCAATCCCAAGATCCCTTCATCGATATCCCGCTCCACCTTCCCTTCTGCCCCACTCCTCCCGACTCCATTCATCCCAAACCGCAATTCAAATAAATCTTAACCCCCGCTTTCCTCACAGAAAACAATTCATGCACAGTTTGGATTGAGATTCAAATAAATAAATAAATAAATCTTATAAAAGTCCCGTATAATATCTGTCCAAAATAAGCAATGCTTCTTTCCATTCTTCATCATATAACACGCTGAACTCGATGCATCCAATAAACCTGTTTCTCTCACTTTCGTGGTCTCAAGTCCTGCTCTTTCGTAAGTAGATTACTAACCACAATCTGCTGCAACACTGTCAACAACCAATATCCCTGCAAACCCAACCTTGGCTACTACTGGCCTTGTAGGATTTAGGTGATAGTCAGGATGAGCAGGAAGAGTTCATCTACAGGGTGGAGGGAGCCTCGGTGAGAGCAACAGACTAAGTAAAGTGGAACAGAAGTTGCCTCCAGAAGTTGTGAATGTCCCAACACTGGAAGCATTTAAGAAGAGGTTGGATAGAGGTTTGTCTGAAACGGTTTAGGGTTTCCTGCCTAGGCAGGGGGTTTGGACTAGAAGACCTCCAAGGTCCCTTCCAACTCTGCTATTGTATTGTATTATTGTACTAAAGGGAAGCACATCCGTTCCTTCCACACCAGGCGTAGAAGCGGTGAGTGTGAACCATGGATTCCTGAGGGAGGGGCAGCTGTCACGTAAACGGGAAGAGAAAATTTAGGGATGCGACTTGTGATCCTGAGCACATACATTTTAGAAGAGTTTGTAGCCCAAAGTCAATTAGTTGAGATGAACTGCTATAGAGATTAAACAATCAAACAAATAAACAACAGTAATAAAACTTCAGTTCTCTCAGCCCACCATCTGGTTCCCCTGGGAATTTGGGACCAGGGGGATGAGGGTGAGGTAATGGTATGTGCCAGAATGATCTTGGAAAATGAGGGTGGTTCCTAGCAAAGAATCAGATATAACGGGCAGAAAAAGACACTTAGAAGAGATTCACTCTAAATTATCAGGCGGTTAAAATGAAAGAGTGATAGATTTGTATTTTCAGACTCACAAGAGTCTCTTAATGTAGCAGTACAGCAGAATAAGCTCACCATTTTTCCCCCCTGTCTGGTTGACTTGGGGGTGGAGGGAGCTTACTTTAGGCCAAACTCAGAAGGTTTCAGAAGGAAAAGCATTGTCTGGGTAAACAGTCAGTTGTTGCCAATGGAGAGTCTTGAGTTTTCTGCTCTTCTTAAATAGAAGCAACTCCAGGTTTGCTTATTTGCAAGGAGCCTTGCAGAATGTATTTGCTCTGCTGTCCCAGTGGTGAGTCCTTGCTGAGACTCCTCATCTTCAGAGAGCAGCACCAGGACCAGCTGGGTCTCCTGGTTGCTGGACAGCACAACTTCCTCATCCTGCAGCAACTCGGGCAGCAGCTCATCCAGGCACTCTAGAAATGGTGCTCCTTATTGATTTCCTCCACAGAGGCCGAGCTGGCTATGAAAACTGGGTAAAACGTGTACTAAAGATGGGATAACACATGTTGACATTTTAACAGCTTCGGAGGCTGGGAGAAAGAAGGACGGTCGTTTGTGCTGGACTGTATGTCACAAAATTAGAGGAAATGACTGTAAGAGTGTGTTTTCTTATAGGAACTAAAACTTGGGAAGTCTGGCAGGAACACCCGAGAAAGCGAATAATAATCTGTAAAAGGACTCAACTCAGTATCAGATACTTATTTTCATCACCATGATGCATTTCCCTTTGGGACTGCACATTTTCGGCTTTCAGGGTGCCTCTTCTCAAGATAGGTGGATAAGACCTTCTTTTCTCTGCACAACTACACGGAATCTGCTTGCAACCAACCCCTTTCTCTTACAAGATAAAATCACATTAAGAACCAATTTGATGGTGGAGGAGCCATCAGAATATGATATTGATTTTAGGAAGCTGTTTTCTGCTTCCTAATAAAATGTTCTACGTAGTACTACCTACACAGAATGAAGGCTACATACTGTGGTTGAGGTCCCTACGTATCAACTCATGGTTCCAACTGCAGGAATGTCTGGATGGTTTTCCTTATAGTGCAACATCAAAAGCGGCTTGACTGAGTACAAGACACTCATTTTCAACAGCAGAACGTATTTCACTGCTTGATCAATTGGACCTGGTCAGTTTGTGGTTTCAAATGCCTCTCCCCCAAATACATTTTCTTTTTTTTCTTTTTTTTTCCGTCAAAGATTCTTTTATTACATTTTCATTTTCCTTTATACAATCACTTAAATACTGTGCAGTTAAAAAAAAAGAAGCAATAAACAACTCATAACACTTCTATCCTACATACACCCTTCCTTCTACCCCTCCAACTTTCATTTCTCCCTTCCAACAATCCCCTCTTCTACTTCCCCTCCCCCTCAGCCATTCCTTTCTCCCCTTCCCACCATCTCACCCTCCTTACATTCCCTTCTCACTCCCTCTTAATTCCCCCCTCTTCTTTCCCTCTACACCTCGCTTCGGTGTATTTCTAGTATTCATTGGTCTATTTGTTTTGTACTAAAACAAAAGAAAAATAAAAGGAAAAGAAAGAAGAAAAGAAATACATTTTCCATCTCCACACACAGTTGTGCCATCCACATACAACGTGGACTCCCTCCACACCCAAGAATGATGATGTGAAATTGAATAGACAGTGGAACACTCCCCTTCCACTAATTCTAAGCTTGAATGTAGGAAACTGTTCCCTGCAATAGATGACCAAGAATACATAAAATAGCAATTTTTTCTTTATTCCCAGCAACCTCCTAGTTTTGGGATAAGCATGGAAGCATGGAATAAATATGGAGAATACTCGGAAGACTATTCCATTTTCATGAAAGCCATTTAGGTAGAGGAGCAATAAGGACACCATTTGGCATGAGAACAACACAAAAACAAAAATTTTCAAAGCAGTAAAGCTACATGCAGAAATGAAGGAAAGTGGGATAAGTGCATAAAAGACACAAGAACGGAAGGAATACATCTAGTCTTGCACATTTTTTCAACAAATTTGGGATACAGAGTGTTCTGGAAAAGACAAGTAAGACAAGTAAAAGACAAGTAACTCCATAACGGGTCTATTGCTTTCATGACCAATATCCAAACACACCTGTCCAAACACACCTACTGGCCTTACAGGAGTTAAACGTTAATCAAGACAAACAAGGAGACTCCATCTCCGGGTGTGGAGAGACCCCCAGGAAGAGCAAGAGACTGAGTGATGGGATATAAACCTGCTCCTTCCACACGAGGAATACAAGGTCTGATCGAGACCAAGAGATTCCCAAGGGAGGAGCAGGTGCCCCATAAATGGGAGGAGATAATTTATGGATGCCACTTGTGATCCTGAGCATTTACCAGGAGGAGAAGGGGAAAAACACACGTACATTTTAGGAGAGTTCTCAGGATAGAGTCAACTGAGATGGACTGCTATGGAAATGAAATGCAAAAACAAATAAATAGAAATATTAAATAAAGAAATAAATGGTTCTCACAGACCATAACCAATTTCCCCAGGGAGTTTGGGATTTGGAGTGTGTGAAGTTGACATAAGAGTGTACATGAATGAAGTTGGGAAATGAGGAGAAGAAGGGCTCTCTACCTAAAGAGCAGATAAAAGCAGGTTGTGTCCATAATTCTATAACAGACAATAAAAGAAACTTAAAAAGGATTCACCCTAACTTGTCAATGATTAAAATGAGATAGTGGGAGTTTTGTACTTTCAGACTCTTAGGATTCTGTTAATGTAGCCTCACAATAAAGCAGAGTGAGCTGATTGTTTTTCCTGTCTGGTTTACTTGGGGGGCTTCCATCAGGCCAGAGTCGAAGTCGCAAGGCTTCAGGTCAGGAGGCAAGGCACACGGGGTCTGGGGAAACCATCGGTTCTGGCCAATGGAGAGGCCTGAGCTCACTGCTCTCCTTAAATAGAAGCAGCCCCCCCAGTTGCTTATTTGGAAGGGCGAGGATCTCCTAGTTGCTGGGCAGCAGAAACTCATCATCCTGCAGCAGCTCAGTCTCCACATCAGAGGCAGAGCTGGCAACGATACTTGGTAAAACGTGGAGTAAAGATGGGATGATGCCTGTTGACATGTTGACGTATTGAAATGCTGGAAGAAAGATAGATGGTGGTTTGGGCTTGACGAAGGAAGGCAAAATGACTGTAATAAGAGTAAGCTTTTGCTTACTTTGTTATATGGAACTGAAAATCGGGAAGCTCGGGAGGAATACCCCAGAAAGAAAAACTCATGGAAAAGGGTGGTTTAAAATATTTTTGTGGTAGAGCAAGGAGGAACAGGGTCAAGTGTTTGTGGGATGAAATGAATTCAAAAGTGAATGAAAGTGATTCAGTGAAGAAGAGTAAATAAATGGGAATCAAATTGCAAAAAAAGTAAAAAGAGAAAAACCAAAAAGTTAATGAGGAAGACAAAGATTCAGAGTCATGGCTGGATAAGAGCAGAGTCTTGAAAAAGATTAGACACTTTTGTTGTGCAAATACATAGCCGTGTACAGGGATGGTAAAAACAAAGATGGTTTGCAAGGATAGAAAGAAACAGAGTGAGGGGAGGGGGTCATTCTAGTTTTTTTTCCTTTTTATCTCTTTCCTCATGGCTTCAATTTATTAGGGTACATTTTGTTATTCATTTGTTATGCTCTATAAAGCCGTACCTATGGATGACAGGTGGAATTGTACCCAGGGTCGCTATGAATGACTTCCTTGTTCCAACCACATGAATGAGCAATTGACTTTAGAAATCAATAAATGGACTTTTACTGATTTTCTCACTGTTCCCAATTGGTCTTTGGAGTAACCATTTGGCGATGTGAGCATTATTCAAATTTGGGGGAATGGAACCTTGGTGTTCCAAATACTTGAATGCCCAGGTCTATTTCCGAGTTGGATAAAGTATAAAACGGCTCAACTCAGCATTGGATACTCATTTTCATCACCATGATGCATTTCAACTACATGCTCCTCACTTTTGGACTGCTCATTTTCAGCTCCTCTTCTCGAGGTAGGTAGATAAGTCCTTCCTTTCTCTGCACAACTACACGCAATCTGCTTGCAATCACCCCTTTCCCTTCCAAAATAAGATCATAGAAAGAACAGGGTGGCGATGGAGGAGCCCCCAGAATATATTATTGGTTTTAGGAAGCCCTAAACAGAAGCGGCTAAAACATAGGGACTGGCGGCTAAAACAATGACACAAAGTGGAGCGTCTCATCGTGGGAGGGCAGGCAAAGCGTTTCACTTTCTCTGAGGTTTAGGGAGGTTTTCTCAGGATTTAATTTTCCAATAAATGCTCCAATGTTCATTGTGCCCTGCCCTCTGGAGTCAGAATCCAGTATATTCTCATGTGATGATCTGGGGTTCCTTAAGAGGGACAGTCTGTTTTAATTTCTTCATTTCACTTTCAGTTATATCTCAAAATATATGTCAACTTCCGAAAGTTGTAGGACCATGCAAATCTAGTGTTCCTCGTTACTATTTCAACACAGCAACTCGAAGATGTGAAAGGTTTATTTATGGTGGATGTGATGGGAATGCAAACAACTTCCCAGATGTCTATGAATGCAGAGCTAGATGTTAAACTTATGGTAAGGAAGAAATTTTAATCTTTGCCTCAGCACATTATTAAAACAAATCTTATTTTAGTCTTGTCCATCAATCAATGATCTGAAAATTCTTTAATCCTAAAGTTAATTTAATCTCAGTTCTGCAATCCAGGCCCTGGACTAGTGAGGAATTTCTCAATGGGTGCAATCAGCAAAATCAGGAAATCTTTTAAAATTATAAAAATGCAAAAAGTCATTTTATAAAGGAATGCCATAAAGCAAGCTTGTTTTTACTGTTTTTTCTGCAAAGAGTTCTGTGAGGATGTCTACACCCAATTGTTAAAAGGGATCTCCTTGGGATTAAGCAAAATATTGTAAAATCAAAGGAAATTATATATTCCTCACTGGAAGTCGTGTAATGCCTGGAGATGCTTTTGTTTGTCCAGACTGCCTTGCAGTAATGCTCCGTGAAGGAAATAGTATCATGTACCATTAAAATGTACTGTATATGTTTTAATGTTTTTCTGGAAAAATGCTGCTGCTTTGCACCTAAGTGCCCATGAATTTTACTGCAACATTTGAAATAATATCTCCACCTCTGTGGATCTGGCCATAGACTTTGACTTTTTGTTCTAGTTGTTCACTTTTGAGAATTTGTCTGGCTGACTCTCTATAATAGACCTGCCATCTTTTGGCTATCCTGGCATCTCTCCTTACTCGTCCTATTTCCTCCACCTACGCAGACCCACTTTGTTTGTGAAGGGTCCATAATTCTTGCTATTAAGTTAACTCATGGAGACCTACTTGGTTCCAGCCTTTCTAGAAAGACAAGAAAAAACTCAGTTTTGGCACCACTTCTTTCCTGCTGTGAAGCAGGGCATCATATACTGCATCAGGATATCTCATTGTTAATAAAATAAAGAAATAAGAGAAACACTGGAGGGACCTATATTTAGAGAGAAAACTTACTAAGGTCCGTATCTCATTCTGACTACATTCATTTTTCCTGCTGAGGAGGGGGCTGCCCTACAAGCGAGAGCAGACTAAGGAACCAATGACATACTTGCCTCTCCTATTGCTGGCAACTTGATTTTGATTCTGTCTCCTTTCCAGGATAACGTTGACTCCAATTCCTGATCTCATCCCTTTGAGGGATGGAGTGAATTCGGCAGCTGAGCAAGAAATCCGAACTTCCACAGTGCTTCCTGCTAAAACACCTTGCTTGCATCCGATTCTTAGCCCCTTAAATAAACATATTAATGTTTGACACGCTAATATCCAGTTTCTGAAGTAGAATTTGTACTGCTGTTTTTATTCTGCCAGGCTATCAACTACACTGCAAATAGGACACTCCAATCCATAGTTTTCCATGAATATATCAGGTTCAAGAAATATTCCAAGGTGTTTTATTGTAGTAGGGAATACAAAGCATCTGATCTGCCAGGAATATTGGCTTGGCCTTCCTCCCCTCAATCAATTTGAGATATATCAGTCAGGAACTGCACTCAGGGTTCAAGGATAATGAAAATCATAAATGTAGCCATAAGATTGTAAAACTTGCAATAGAGGTTCTTTTCCAACTTTTTCCACATGCGTTCCATATATCAAGTGCACTATTTCTTACTCTTTGCTATGTTCTATGTAGCAGTATTTAACCAGTGAGAACCAGAGGTGAGTTGCCAATTTTTTTACTACCAGTTTGGACATGCTCCCATGTGCGCTCCCATGCAGCGCTTCTGTGCATGTGCAGAAGCGTCCTGGTAGATGGGCGGAGCCTTCCACCGCCACTACTATCGGTTTGGCGGATCCGGGAAAACCGGGAGCAATCCACCTCTAGTGTGAACAGTTTATAGTTATAGCACAACTGTGCTCAAGGACCCTATTTATGAACTCATGCTTCCAAGTACATGAATGTCCAGCTATATTTTCAGTTATATTTCAGCTATATTTCCCTAAAGTGCCGTGATGGCAAACATATGTGGCATGCGTGCCACAGGTGGCATACGGAGCCATTTGTTTGTCAGCTCCAGCGCCTGACTTCGGCCTTCATTTTTGGCCGTTTTTCTCCCTCTAGAGCTTTCTTGAAGCCTCCGGAGGACGAAAAACAACCCAACGCACAAACCGGACGTTCGGGAACAGACTTCTGGGTTGCCAGTAGGGCCATTTTTCGCCTTCTGGAGCCTTTAGGAAGCTTCCCTGAAGTCTCTGGAGGGAGAAAAATGGCCCAACATGCAAACCGGAAGTCTGAACTTCCGGTTTGCATGTTTGGTTGTTTTTTGCCCTCCAGAGCCTTCAGGGCAGCCTCCTGAAGACTCCGGAGAGCCTCGGGAGGGGGGGGGGGAGGGCAGAGAGGCCATTTTTGCCCTCCCCAGGCTCCTAGAAAGCCTCTGGCTTTCCAATGCACACCAAAAGTGGGGGAGGGGGCGGGAGGTGCACACGCATGCATGCGGGGGTGTTGCATGTGCATGGAGTGTCATGCACATAAAATAATGGGTGTGGGCACACCCACGCACGACCCACCTGCGTTCCCCTCGCTTTTGGCATGCAATGGGAAAAAGTTTAGCCCTCACTGCTATAGTGCAATATAAAAGTGCCTTGACTCTAGGATATATTTCACTACATGCTCATTCAGACGTCTTCACTTTCTGGTTTCAGGATGCTTCTCGCCCAAATTTAGGGATCTTTCCCCAACCAACCCCCAGCAGTGTGTATCAAGATACAACCTTGTCTCTCTCTTTCCACACCCAAGTATGATGACATAGAAGAAAATTGACCCTGACATTCCCTAAATTCTGCTGAAGATGTTACTTAGCCTGGTAAAGAAACATTCTGAAACCAATGCACAAGCTTGGAGGATGAACCTTCACCCTCGTACTACACTCGAGCTACAGATATTCACCACTTTTGCATGGGAAAGAGATGCATAAACTATTGGTGTGGTAGAGCAAGAAGCAACAGGTCAAGAGTTTGTTGACAGTAATGAATACAATAGTGAATGAGAGTGATTCAGTCAAGTAAATTAAGGGGAATAGAACTGCAAAACAAGTAAATAAAAAAAAAGCGAATGGTTCATGGGGAGGGCAAATATTTAGAGTACCATGGCTGGATTTGATGCAAGCTTGGAAAGAATGAGATGAGAACTTTCTTGCGGAAATAAACAGCAAAGTATGGAGGTGGTAAAAACAAAAAGCGGTTTACAATGATAGAAAGAGAGTGAGTGAGGTGCAAAGTCATTGTAGCTTTTTCCTTTTTATCCCTTTCCTCATTCCTTCAATTTAATTTGGGTACAATTATTTACTCATTTGCTACACCCTATATAGCACTGTTTATGGATGATTGGTGGAGCTGTACTCAGGGTCCCTAGGCATGACCTCCTTGTTCCAACTACATGAATGCCCAGGTTTACTTCCCTGTTGAGCAATCCGCTTGCAAACGCTCCCTCCCATTCCAAGATATGATCACATTAACAACAGGCTTGATGGCGAAAGAGCCCCCAGAATATGATGTTGATTTTAGGAAGTTCCTTCTGGAATGGATCATCCAAGCCATACAGAATAATAACACCCCACCCCCACCCCCCACCCCAGTATTCCCAGCTAGTCCTTAGTTCTGAGGAAAACATTTTGGGATGCGAGAATTTTTCAAATATTGGGGAACTAGAGATCCTATCATACTATAGATAGGTTAAGCTAAATCTCAGTAGACGTTTTCTTGCATTATCTTCTGTCAGTTTCCTTACAAAGTAGATATTCTGCTGTATAGCTTTTTTCAATCAATAAGGACAACAGATGCAAAGCAATGCATTTCGGAACTGGGATATAAATAACATATGAATTTCCCAACCAAACAGATGCCACAAATATTTAAACATGGATGGAGAAAAGGTACGTGTAAAGTCTTTGGAAGAGAAAGGAAGAGAATAGAAAAGGGACACTTGGATATTGGATATAATTGGATATAAGTTTATTTATAGGCCGCCCTTTTCCCTGAGGGGACTCAGGGCGGCTAACAACTTATAGGGAGGGGATACAAACAGTAACATATAACATAACACATAATTAAAAATAAACAACATTCATTCAATATTCGGGTGGGGGCAGATCAAATCTTTACCCCCAGGCCTGACGGGATAGCCAGCTCTTGAGGGCTGCGCGGAAGGTCTGAAGGGTGGTGAGGGACGCACTTCCAGGCGTCCCTCCTGCCACTTTTGAATGCCCAGCTCCAGAAGGGGTTTCTCCTTCAGTCTACTGGAATACAATCCCTAAACCTCAAGCAAATGGGAGGAAAGCTCTCCCTGATGACTTTCTCAGCCAGTCCCCAGAAGTCTGGGATCTCAGAAATGAGGACTGGGGGTGTCTGGAAGCCCTGGGCTCTTGTTATTAGTGGAACAGCTTGCATTGGCCAGACTGAACTTGTTCCTTGGAGGGCTTCCAGTGGGGCACTCTCAACATGGCAGAGCAGGGAAAGTGTTTTCACTTTCTCTGATACTTGGGGAGGATTTCTCAGGATCTACTTTTTCAATAAATGCTCAGATATTCCTCTTGCTTTGCAGTTTGGAGCCAAAGCACACTATATTTTAATGCTGGGCTTCTTCTTCTTGGTTATCTTAAGAATAACAGTGTCAGGGTTTGTTCTGACCCCCCTCATTCCACACCAAAGCACTCCAAGCCAAAGATACTTTACGGAATTTATTAATAGACAGAAAAGTCCTTGGCAGCAAACCGGCACAGACAAACCTTGGCAGCAATCCAAGCACAGATCAGCCTTGGCAGCAATCCAGCCTGCCAAGCTCACAATACTGTTCTCCAACATTAGTTAATGCGTTGACTTCTGCAAAAGGGGCGTGTGCACAAGCATTGCTTTTATAGTCTGGAGAGGAGCCTAATGACCACCAGCTGAGTGCAATTACCTCCTGTAACTGCGCAACTGTTCCTTATGCCTATTAGCTCTCCGATGCCAGGCATCTAGGAACAATTCCCTTGGCTCCTCCCCATTGCTGATGTCTGGATCACACTCCCTTGTCTCCTCCCCACTGGTCCAAGGTTCAGGCGCCTCCTGGTGGCCAACCAGCCTCTCTGCGTCCTGCTCAGAGTCGGAACCTTGTCCAGGGTCCTCCACACCCTCCAAAGCTGACTCATAGGGCCCCTCGCTGTCGGAGTCTGGTGGCAGCTCCAATGACTCCTGCTGGGCCACAACAGGGTTCCAAATAACATTCAAAAGGAAATCAGAATCCAAAGCAAAGTATTGCTCAAAGTTCCAATTTATTAACAGAGCCATGTTGGCACATCTGGGAAAATCCGAATCTGAAAGCTTCCAGGTTTTCCTCACCTACATGAAAGTTCAAGATCTTGCCCCCCCCCCCCACTCACAACTCCATCACATGGTCCAATCTCCCATTGCCATGCTGGCAGTTCCACCCATCCAGTTCCAGTCAGGTGCAGAAGTGTAAAGACAAAGGATGACCTTGGCTTTCTAGAAAGAATTTTGTTTTGGCTACACAGTAGGTAATTTCATACAATCCCCCCTTCTATTTTTCCCACAATAGAAAAAGGAATAGTAGAATAATAGAAAGTGTAGCAGGCCAAAGATCCAAAAGAAAACTGCAGGCCTGACAAACAGCCTGTTTCCTTCTCTTCTCCAGCACCTTCAAATCCACAGATTCCCAAGGGATGGGCAGCTGTCACGTAAATTGGAGAAGATAATTTATGGATGCGACTTGTGATCTTGAGGAGCTACCAGGCGAAGAGGGCATCTACAGATCTACATTTTAGAACTGTTCACAGCCCAGAGTCATGTTGGTTGAGACGTACTGCTATAAAAGCGAAGCGAAGCGAAGCAAAGTTTCATTCCCAAAGCCCACGACCTGTTATTGCTGGGAATTTGGGAGGGGTGGATGAAGCTGATATAGCAGTATATGGGAAATGACATGGGGGAATCAGGGGAAGACGTGTTTCCTAGCTTAGGGTCAAATAAAAGCAAGGGGAAGCCCGTAGCTGAATAACAGAGAAAGAAACTTACAGGAGATTTTGCCCTAAATTATCAGCTGGTTAAAATGAGCCAGTGGAAGATTTGTACTTTTAGACTTGCAAGATTCTCTTAATGTAGCTTTAGAAAAAAAAAAAGTAGAATAAACTCTCTTATCTGATTTACTTGGGGGTATCAGCCCAGAATCAAAGTCACAAGATTTCAAGGCAGGGGGCAAGCCACATAGAATCTTCTTAAATAGAAGCAGCCCTGGTTTTGCTTATTTGGAAGAATGAGGTTCCTTTTTTGCAAGGAGCCTTGCGAAATGATCCTGCTCTGCTCTGCTCTGCCACCGATGAGCCCTTGCTCCAACTCCTCATCTTCAGAGAGCAACACTAGCACCAGCTGAGTCTCCTGGTTGTTGGGCAGCATAACCTACTCCTCCTGCAGCAGCTCATGCAGCCTTTCACCCAGCTACTCTGGAACGGGGCACATTGTTAGTTCTCCTCATAAGAGGTTGGGCTGGCTATGAGACTTGGTAAAACATGTATTAAATATGGGATGATGCATGTTTAAAAATTAACCCTATTGAAATGCTGGTAGAAAGATGGATGGTAGTTTGTCCTTGACTGTATGGCACGAAGTAAGGAAAAAAATGGTTGTATAAGAGCGGCAGCTGGTGCAGAATCAGGCTAGCTCTGTCCTTTCATATCTTTCCTCGTTCCTTCAATTTAATTCGGGTACAATTTGTTACTCATTTGCTACACTCTATATGGATGATTGGGGGAACTGTACTCAGGGTCCCTAGGTATGACCTCCTTGTTCCAACTACATGAATGCCCACGTCTACTTCCCTACTGGACACTATAAAATGGCTCAACTCAAAATTGGATTATTCCTTTCGGGACATTGAAGAATTCGAAAAGCATGCTCCTCACTTTTGGATTGCTCATGTTCTACTTTCAGGATGTCTCTTCTAAAGGTAGGTGGATAAGACCTGTCTTTTCTCTCCAAACATGACAGGAATATTTGCTTGACCTTCCTCTCTCACACGCAACTCTTTTGAGATAGCTATTGTTGAAGGATAGTGGGTTGTGAGTAGAGGTGACTGAGCAAACAATTGGAACGAGAGGTCCAGAGATGCTACATCAGTGGCTGTGAGTCAAAAGACGACAAGCACTCAAGGGGAAAGGGACAGAGGAAGCTAAACTCTTGCAGTCCTTCTGGGGGTAGCATTACAAGTGGGGGCTCATCCAGGATAGATGTGACTGTCTCTGGTGAGGTCCTTTGTTCTGCAGTTCTGGCTGTTGCATGGAATGCTTACTGGTCTACCTTACTGGTTCCCTGAGGGTGTTTTCTACAGGAATGGAGTTTTAGCTGTTTGGCCAGTGCTTGTGCAGCCTGGTTCTCAATGGTTGGGGACTCCTACTATAGTGTGTATAAAAAGTGGCTTGACTGAGCACCAGACCCTTGTTTTCAACACCAGTATTTTACTGCATGCTCATTTGGAGTTCTTCACTTTATGATTTTAGGTTGCCTCCAAACAAAATTTGGGTACCTTTTCCAACCAGTTGTGCATAGGTAGTCCGCTACTTACAACAGTTTGCTTAGTGACCGTCCAAAGTTACAATGGCACTGAAAAAAGTGACTCATGACATCCTTTCAGACTTACGATCTCATGGTCACGACTTACACTCGGATGCTTGACCACTGACTCACATTTATGACCATTGCAGTTTTCCAGGGTCATGGGATCACCTTTTGTAACCTTCTGACAAGCAAAGTCAATGGGGAAAGCAGATTCATTAACAACTTGGTTGTTAATTTAACCGCAGGGATTCACTTAACAAACGTGGCAAGAAAAGTCATAAAATGGGGCAAATTCACTTAACAAATTTCTCACTTAGCAACATAAATTTGGGGCTCAATTGTAGGTTGTGGATACCTGTGTATCCACAATCTTGCCTCCCTCCACACCAACGAATGATGACATTGAACAGAATAGATGGTGGAAAGTTCCCTTCCCATATGTTAGATTGACTTTAGAAAACTATTCACCGGAATGGATACCCAGAGATGCATTATTCCCAGTCATCTCTTACTTTGGGATAAGCATAAAGGACAGTATGAACAATGCTTGTATGATTGTTCCATTTTCAAGGAAGGCGTTTAGTAAGATGAGGAGGGAGACGTTGGGGATGATGGCATAACTCAGACCAAATCTATGGACAAACCCACCCTCCCTCCCTCCCACATTATTATAACAGAAGGGACAGGTAATGTTCAACCTGCAGATCCACTGTAATTCTACTTTCTTATTTCTAACTGAAATAAAGATGTTTCTCAAATTAGTTCAAAAATCAAACATTTAAGAACAACTTAAAAACTGAAATTTTTTAAAGGAATAAAATTACATGGCGAAATGGTAGAGGTGGGATAAGTACATAAAAGACATAAAAACAAAGGGAACACATCTTTGGGAATGTCCTTGCAGATCTTTTCAACAAATGTGTGACATGTAATGCTCGGGGAAGCAGGAATAGATGTGAACACTCCATAATTGGTGTGATGTTTCCAAGGCCTAGTAAGGGAGAGTGCATCTGCTCCTTCCACAGCAGGCATAAAAGATGTGAGTGTGAACCAGATTCCCGAGGGAGGGGCAGCTTTCACGTAAATGGGAGGAGATAATTGAGGGACGCCACTAGTTATCTTGAGAATTTATGGTGGGGGAGGAGGAGAGGACAGTTCATACGGGTTTTCTGGAATGCTCATTGTTGGTCTCTTTATCAGAGGGCAAGCTGGACGTGGCACATTGTAAAATGTGTATGAAAGATGGGATAACAAATTTTAACACATTCAAATGCTGGTAGAAAGTTGGACAGAAGTTTGGGCTTGCCGGTCTGTCACAAAATAAGAAAAAATAACTGTAATAAGAGTTTGCCATATCCTATATAGAGCTGCTTATGGATGATAGGTAGAACTGTACTCAGGATTGCTACTTATGACCTCTTTGTTCCAGCTACATGAACAATCAATAAACTTCTAAAAAGTCAACTCCTCGTTCTAATAAAACTTATCGACTCCTAATAAAACTATCTGTTCTGTGGCATTCCAAATCGGTCCTTGGAGTAACTATTTTCAACTGTGAAATATTATTCAGATTTTGGGGAACTGGACCTTGGTGTTCCAACCCCATGAATGCCCAGGTGTACTTCACTGTTGCATAATTAATAAAATGGCTCAACTCCGCATCAGACACTTGTTTTCATCACCACGGTTCATTTGAACTGCACGCTGCTGACTTTTGGACTGCTAATTTTCTGCTTTCAGGATGCCTGTTCTGTAGGTAGGTAAATAAAGACTTTTTTCCCCCTCCATACCTACATGCAATCTGCATGAAAATGTCCCTTTTTCTTCCAACATTAACAAAAGAGTTGGATGTTGGAAGGACTCTTAACAAATGGGATTTATTTTACGAAGCCAGTTTCTGGACTGGATCATCTGAAACAAACAGAATAAAAGTTCCTTTTCTGCAGTATTTCAGTCGGTCCTTAATTGAGGGGTAACCAGCCAAGGTGGCGCAGTGGTTAAATGCAGCACTGCAGGCTACTGCTAGATCAGCAGTTCAGCGGTTCAAATCTCACCGGCTCAGGGTTGACTCAGCCTTCCATCCTTCCGAGGTGGGTAAAATGAGGACCCAGATTGTTGGGGGCAATATGCTGACTCTCTGTAAACCGCTTAGAGAGGGCTGAAAGCCCTATGAAGCGGTATATAAGTCTACTGCTATTGCTATTGCTATTGCTATTGTGGGATGTCACCATTATTCAAATTTTGGGGAAATGGACATTCTGACAAAGTTTTAAAAAGTTAAAATATTTTTTTGTTTTATTTCCTTTCATTAGCTTTCCTATGAATAATACATTCTTTGGAAAACCTACACCTACTGTTTTTTTATACATCAACAAGGAACAATGTATTTGGGAGCTGATATATAAACAACAAATGATTTTTTCAACCCTAAGCAATCTGGTTGAAGAGAAAGTATATGTGAAGTCTTTGGAAGAGGAGAAAAGAGAATGGCCCCACTAACTCTCCACTTCCAGATGCCCTTCCTTCCAGTGTTGAATGCTCAGCTCCAGAAAGGGTTTCTCCTCTATCTGCCGAAATACCGGTCCTAACCTTCAAGGAAAAGGGATGAAAGTGCTCCCTAATGACTTCAATCCTTCCCAGAAGTCTGGGGTCTCAGAAATGGAGGAGGAAGGGGGGGGGGTCTGGTGATTCTACTTAGGGGTAGATGAGCTTGTGTCTGCCAGGCTGAACTTCAGTTCCTTGCAGGGCTTCTAATGGCAATTGGGAATGACTCATCTTTGAGTGTTCTCACTATGTTAGGGGACACAAAGTGTTTTCACTTTTTCTGATATTTGGAGCAGATTGCTCAGGATTTACTTTTCCAGCAAATGCTCAAATATTCACGTTGCCCTGGACTCTGGAGTTAGAATACAGTATATTTTCATGAGACGATATTCTGGATTTCCTTAAAAGGGACAGTCTGTCTTATTTTCTTGTTTTCACTTTCAGATGTATATCCCAGGAAATGTACACATACCCCTAAAATAGGACTATGTGTAGACCAGCTACCTCGCTACTTTTTCAACACAAGAATCAAGACTTGTATGATGTTCCTTTATAGCGGATGTGGAGGCAATGACAACAACTTCATATCTTTAAACGAATGCATAACAGAATGTCAAAGTCATGGTAAGGAAGAAAGTGAAATCTTTCCAATGGTCCGCTAATATGCAAAAAAAAAAAAAAGCTTTCCTATTAATAATATAGTCTTCCTAAAACCTTCGCTACTCTTTTTTGTACATCAATAAGCAGCAGATGAATCAGAACCAGAATAGATCTGTAAGGGACCTAGGAGGTCTTCTAGTCCAGCCCCCCTGCTCAAGCAGGATACTTTATACCATTTCAAACAAGTGACTGTCTAGTCTCTTCTTAACAACCTACAGTGATGAAGCACCCAGAACCTATGAAGGCAAGCTGCTCCACTGGTTAATTGACATCACTGCTAGGAAGTTTCTCCTTAATTTCAGGTTCTTTCTCTCCTTGAATGTTTGCTTCTTGTCCTGCCGTCTGGTGCTTTGGAAAATAAATTGACCCCCTCCTCTTTATGGCAGCCTCTCAAATACTGAAATACTGCCACCCCTAGTCCTTCTTTTCTCTAGACTATCCAAACCCAAATCTTTCTTTGTATCTTTTCCAAAGTCTCAGTATATTTTTTGTAATGTGGTGGTCAAAGATTCCTCTCACTATCGTTGAGTCCCTATGGTTTTTGAGCCATACCAACATGCAGAGCAATGTATTTGGGAACTGGAAAGTGAACAATATATGAATTTTCCACAAGTACTTAAACCTAGTTGAAGAGAAGGTCCATGTGATATCTTTACAAGATGAGGAAAGGGAATGGACGCCTACCTACCAATTCCAGATGCCCCTCCTTCAAGTGTTGAATGCCAGCTCTGGAAGAGGTTTGTCCCTCTGTCTATTGCAATACAAGCCCTAACCTTCAAGTAAATGGGAGGAAACCTCTCTTTGATGACCCTTTCAGTTCATGCCAAAAGTCTAGAATTTCAGGATTTGGGACCTGGTTCCTCCTTAGGGGTACAGCAGCTTCAGTACAAGCTGGTCTTCTGTTATTTGAGGGATTCTAATGGCAATTGGCAATGACTCAAATTTGAGTATTATCACTATATTAGGTTTAACTTTTTCTGACCTTTGGAGCTGATTGCTTAGGATCTACTTTTCCAGTAAATGCTCAAATATTCATTTTGCCCCGTAGTCTGGAGTCAGAATACAATATATATTCATGCAATGATCTTCCGGGTTTTCTTAAGGGGGACAGTCCATCTTATTTTCCTCTTTACATTTTCAGGTACATATCCACAGCTATGTAATCTTCCTGCAAAAGTAGGACGGTGCAAAGCTCGGTTTCCTAGTTTTTATTTTAATGCAGCAACTGGGCACTGTGAGGCATTCACTTATGGCGGATGTCGAGGAAATAAAAACAACTTTGTATATTGGTATCAATGCAGAGCTACATGTCAAAATTCTGGTAAGGTAGAAACGTTCATCTTTGCCTTGTCATAACCATTAAAACAAATAACATATCACTCTTGTCTACAATCATTGATCTCAAATCTCTTCAATATCTTTATAAATGACCAAGATGAGGGAAAAGAAGGAGAACTCATCAAATTTTCAGATGATACTAAATTGGTGGGAATAGCCAATACCCCAGAAGATAAATTCCAGTTCCAAAAAGATATTGACAGACTGGAACAATGGGCCCCATGCAACAAAATGAATTTTAATATGGAGAAAAGCAAAGCTTTACATTTAGGCAGGAAAAATCAAAGGTATAAGTATAGATTAAGTGAGACATGACTCAAAAACAGAGGGACCTTGGAGTCCTAGCGGATGACCATTTGAATATGAGCTAGCAATGTGCAGCAGCAGCCAAAAAAAAGCTAATATAATCCTGAGTTATATAAACAGAGGCATAGAATCAAGATCACGTAAATTATTAGTGATGCTTTACAAACCCTAGTAAGACCACACCTTGCATACTACAACCAATACTACATTATTGGTCACCATACTACAAAAAGATGTTGAGACTTTGGGAAAAAAAGATGATCAAAATCCTGGAGACTAAAACATCTGAAAAACTGTTGAAGGTTTTGGGTCTGGCTAGTCTAAAGAAAAGAATAATTAGGGGTGACATGCAGAAATAAAAAATAGTAATTCCTAAAGAACTACCAGAAAGGCGGCTTTCTTGTTTTTTCTTGCAGCATTCTGTGAGGATTTCTGCACTTAATTAATAAAGCAAAATACTGGAAAATGAAAGGAAGTTATATATATCCTTCACAGGAAATGTCAGTTCTAACATGTGATATAATGCCTGGAAATGCTTTTATCCATATTGCTTTGCAATGCTTCATGAAGGAAAATGTATTATATTCTATTTAAAGCATGAAAATGTTTTCTGCCAATATCCTGCTATTCTGCATTCAAGTGCCAATGAATTTTCTTGCAGCATTTGGAGTGAGACTTCTATCTCTGCGGACCTACCCATAGACTGGGCCTTTTTTTCTATAGTTATTCACTTTTGAGAATTTGTCTGGCTCACTCTCTCTCATAGACCTGGCATTTTTTGACTATACTGGCATTTGTCCTATCTCATCCTATTTCCTCCACCACCGCTGTCCCCCTTTGTATGCGAGGGTTCATAATTCCTGCTATTGAGCAAAATTATAGAGACCTACTTGGTTTAAATTGTTGGAAAAAATGTCCATCTGAGTTCAGTTCCAAGTGGGGAGAAAGACACTGGAAACATGGAGGCTGTTTGGAAAGATGGTTTAATGGTGGATGGGACCACATGGTTTGAGGTCCTGGCACTTGAGGAGGGAGGGAGGGAGGGAGGGAGAGAGGGGGGAGGGAGGACCTTGCCTTGCAGCTTCCTGTTCCTGTGTAAGGGCAGGTATTCTGATTGGTTGTCAGACTCCCATGGAACCATGCAGGGGTAACTTTACAGATTGACTTGAGTCCCAGGCTTTGTTGAATCTTGCTGGGTGATGATGTAATGAAGAGGGCTGTGCTCTGAAAGGGTGTTGGGCAATTAATATTGGGCTTAATGGCTTTGTCCCAGTTTGGATCTTGAGTGAGGGCTAATCCTAGCATGTCCTGAGGGTGAAGGTCTTTTGTCTTGTAGATAAGCTGGCCCAGCCTTTTGTCTTGTAGATAGGTTGGCACCAGTCTTTCTGGGGCTATCAACAAAGGCGGGGACTGCTTTCCAAGAGCATGTTTCTCCTTTTCTCATCCAGGGAGGTATAATATTCTGCCTTTTTAACATTTCCTATAATATTTCATTCTTCTAGGAGAAGGGTGAGTGCTAATTTTTTACACAATCTTTATAGAAAGACAATAAAAATTCAGTTTTGGAAACCCACCCTAAGTAGACTGTATAAATACTTAAATCTGGGCGAAGGGAAGGTCCATGTGAAGTGGTTGGAAGAGGGGGAAAGGGAATGGACACTCCCCCCCTTCCAGGTGCCCCCTCCAAGCGTTGAATGCCCAGCTCCAGAAAGGCTTACTCCTTCTGTCTCTTGGAATACAAGCTCTAACCTTCAAGCCAATGGGAGGAAACCTCTCCCTGATGATATTCTCAGTCCATCCCAGCAGGCTGATTTCAGGAATGGGGGCCTGCTGCCTCTTCTTAGGGGTACAGAAACTTGTGTCTGCCCAGCTGGTCTTCAGTTGTTTGAGGGCTATCTGCCAGGCTGCACTTACATGGCTTCTAATGGCAATTGGCAATGACGCAAATTTGGGTGTTCTCACTATGTTAAGGCAGGGAAATTGTTTTCGCTTTTTCTGACATTTGGAGCAGATTTCACAGGATCTAGTTTCCCAGTAGATCACGGGTGTCAAATTCCTGCATCACATTGTCATTATGTGATGTATTGTGACGTCTTCCCTTTGCGAAGCTGTGATGGGCATGGCCTGCACATGATGTATCTGGCCCGTGGGCCGCCAATTTGACACCCTTGAAGATAAACACGTTACCCTGTACTCTGGAGTCTGAACACAATATATTTTTATGTGATGATCTTCTAGACTTCCTTAAAAAGGACAGTCTGTCTTATTTACCTCTTTTCAATTTCAGTACTATTTCCCGAGAAATGCACATTTCTCCCCAAACTAGGATCATGCGCAACACCTACTATTCGCTTTTTTTTCGACACAGTAACTGGGACCTGTACAATGTTTCTTTATAGTGGATGTGGAGGGAATGAAAACAACTTCTTAACTAAAGAAGAATGCCTAAAAGAATGTAAAATCACTGGTAAGTACTTTGCAATCTAGGTTCTGTACTAGCAATAGGAGAAACTGGAGCTCGTTATTGGGATCAATCAGTAAACATTTAGAATGTTAAAAACACTCAAAAAGAACTTTCATAAAGACGTGCCCTAAAAGTTGTTTTTTGTTTTTAGAGTTGTTCTTGAAAATGGTTATGTGAGCATTGCCACACTCAATTGTCAAAGAAGATCACATAGCGATTACACACACTACTGAAAAATCTACTGTTGATAACTTCTTTTCATTGTTTCCTTTCCAGGGCAACACTGACTCCAATTCCTGATTGGGTTGATAGATGGAGTGGATTCAGCAGCTGGGGAAGGAATCCAAATTTCCATGGACTTTCCCACTGAAACACTTTGCATACATGGAATTCTAAGCATTCTGTTAAATAAACATACAAATGATTTGAACCCTAATAGTCTGTCTCTAAAATACTGTTTCTATTGCTCTCTTTATTCTGTCAGACCATCAACAACATTGCAAACAGGACACCACAATTTATTTAGCACTTAACCAGTATGGAGGTAGGTAGTTAAAGCAGAACTGTACTTTAGATCCTTACATATCAACTCATGATTCCAACTCCATGAAAGTTCAGCTGCATTTCATATTGTGCATATAAAAAGTGGCTTGAGAGAGCACCAGACATTTGTTTGAACACCAGGATGTATTTCACTTTGTGATTATTCCGGCTGGTTTACTTTTTGGTTTTAGGTTGCCAGTAACCCAAATTTAGGTTTTTAGGTTGAAATATCAACCGAAGGCAGAATTTTATATGTCCACATACAAGATGGCCTCCCTCCACACTAAACAATGACTTAAATAGATGGTGGAAAGCTCTCCCCATTTTAGATTGACTTTAGAAAACTGTTCCCTTACCAGAGACACATGAAATAAGACTCTCTTTTCTTCATTATTCCCTGTCACCCCTTAGTTTTAGAATAACCATATGAACAATGTTTGGGGGACTGTTCCATTTTCATAAAAGGTACACGAGGACAGGCACATTTTGGGATGAGGGCAGAATTCAAATTTTGGGGGAGATGGTGTTTCTGAAAGAAAATGTCTAAACGAAATCTATGGACTAACCCTTCCTTCCTTCCCACCTGACGTTATTATAATGGGAAGGACTAGTTATCTAGAGAATTTATGGGAGTGGGGGTGGGTGGGAAGGGCAACAACACACATATGTTTTAGAAGATTCACAGCCCAGAATCAATTAGAGATGGATTGCTATAGATATTAAACAAATAAATTAAAAAATAATAATAAAATTTTATGTTTTCGGCCTACAGCCTGTTTCCCCTTAGAATTTGGGGAAAGAGTTATGTAATGGTAAATGGGAGATTCAGGTGACGAAAATGAGATGGTGGGAGACTTGTACTTTCAGACTTGCCTGTTTCTCTCAATGCAGCCTTACAACAGAAGCAGCAGCTGTCAGCCTTTGACAGCTCCTTATGTACTGGTGCTGGTTTCTCCTCAGCCAATTAGAGCTCAGCGACTTCTATGTCAGGCACAGACCAGAGAGAAACCAGGACACAGTAGACAGGCAATGTTCAACCTGCAGATCCACTGTAATCCTACTTTCTTATTTCTAACTGAAATAAAGATGTTACTTAAATTAATTAAAAAAACATTTAAGAACAACTTAAACACTGAAATTTTCAAAGGAACAAAATTGCATGCAGAAATGGTAGAAGGTGGGATAAGTACATAAAAGACATAAAAACAAAGGGAACACATCTTTGGGAAGGTCCTTGCAGATCATTTCAACAAATTTGGGACATGTAATGCTCTGGGAAGCAGGAATAGATGTGAACACTCCATAATCCGTGTGATGTTTCCAATATATATGAATCCATATGACTTTGGCAACTGCCGGCCTTGCAGGAGTTAGGTGACAATCAAGATGAGCAGGAAGAGTTCATCTCTGGGATGGAGGGAGCCTTACGAGGAGAAAGAGGCCGAGTAAAGGGAAATGCATCTGCTCCTTCCACACCAGGCATAGAAGATGTGAGTGTGAACCAGATTCTCGAGGGAGGGGCAGCTTTCATGTAAATGGGAGGAGATAATTGAGGGAAGCCACTAGTCACTAGTTATCTTGAGAATTTATGATGGGGGTGGTGGTGGAGGGGAACAACACACATGCATTTTAGAAGAGTTCTCTGCCCAGAATCAATTAGCTGAGACGGACTGCTATAGAAATTAAACAAACAAATAAAGAAAAATGAAATTTCATGCTCGCAGCCCACAACCTGTTTCCCTTTAGAACTTGGGAAAAGCTGATGAAAGTTATGTAATTGTAAGTGGGAATGAGATTGGCCCTAACTTATCAGGTGGTGAAAATGAGATGGTGGGAGACTTGTACTTTTAGACAGAAGCAGCCCCAGTGGTGCTTATTTGGGAGAATGAGGCTTCTTTCTTGAGAAGAGCCTTTCAGAATGTCCTTGCTCAGGCTCCTTAGAGTACCAGCACCAGCTTGGATCTCTTATTTTCTGGGCATCACAACATCCTAATCCTTCAGCAACTCAGGCAGCAGTTCAACCGGGTTTTCTGGGATGTTCATTCTTGGTCTCCTTATCAGAGGCCGAGCTGGCCATGGCACCTGGTAAAATGTACAAAAGACGGGATGACACATTTTAACATATTCAAATGCTGATAGAAAGTTAGACAAGAAGTTTGGGCTCCCTTATATGTCATGAAAAGAGAAAGTGAGTGTAATAAGAGTAGGATTTTGCCTATTTTGCTCTACGGAACTGAAAGTTGGGACACCTGGCTGGGACACCCCAGGAAGCTAAACAGATGGGAAAGGCGTGGGTAAACTCTTTGTGTGATAGAACAACAAGGGATAAGGTCAAGAGTTTGTATTGTGGAATGAATACAGAAGTAAATTAAGGCGATTCAGTGAAGTAGAGGAAATAAATTGCAAAAGAAGTAAATGATAAAAAAGCAAATGGTTCATGAGAAAGGCATAGAGTTAAGAGTCATGGTTGGATTAGACAAAACCATGGAAAGAAAAAGATGAGAACTTTTGTTGTGTAAATGTACAGAAGAGTATAGAGCTGATAAAAACAAATGTGGTTTGCAAGGACAGAAAGATATCTCTTTCCTTTGCATCCCTTTCCTCATGACTTCATTTAATTAGGGTACAATTGCTTACTTATTTGCCATGCTCTATGTAGACCTGTTTATGGATGACAAGTGGAACTGTACTCATGATTGCTACGTATGACCTCTTTGTTCCAGCTACATCAACAGTCAACAAACTTATAAAAAGTCGATCTCTCATTCTAAAGACGTTTATCGACTCCTAATAAAATCATTGTTCTGTAGCATTCCCAGTCGGTCCTGGGAAGCAGCCCCAGTGGTGCTTATTTGGGAGAATGAGGCTTCTTTCTTGAGAAGAGCCTTTCAGAATGTCCTTGCTCAGACTCCTTACAGTACTCATTCATTCTCTTGCCAAGACAGAATTGCTCCGAGTATTATGTTTAAAATAATGTTTGAAATGCAACCGAAATCATGTTTCAGTTTAGAGGTACTATGCCACTTTCTAGAAAATGTTTATTTTAACTTTACTGAAACCCTGTCATAAATGCCGGTGTTATTGCCCCAATTCCCAGAATAGAAGTATCTGGTTCTGAGAAAAATCATATATTAACTAAATTTACTGCACAACCTTGTAGGTGCAGCTAAGCCTGAAAAAATAACTTCATGACTGATAGTTTCTAGTAGGCTTCTAAACAATGTACTAGACTCCTTTTGATAAGATTAACTCAGATTATTCTTTGATGTGCTGCAACAGACCATCTCTCTGGCATCTGAACTACTTGCTAATAGTGTCTATTTGCTTGCTGAAGGAGAAGGAAACTTCTTCAAATGGGAGTGCCTTAAAATGTTATAAACAAACATTTCTCTACAGGGTGGGGAGAGATTCAAAGTAATGGACGAAACAGAAAAAAGAGAAGGGAAAAGCTTCAACTCCAAAAAGTTTTGGGGTGCAGCAGTGCGAGATTGCAAAGCAGTGCAGCTCAAATTTAAGGATTTGGGTGTAATATGAAGAAGGGAGGAAAAGGGCATGGGTAGAAGAAATGGAGACTCCAATACAGGTAATCCTTGACTTATGACCACAATTGAGCCCAACATACCTGTTGCTAAGTGAGACATTTGTTAAGTGAGTTTAGCCCCAAGCTTTCTTGCCACACTTCTTAAGCGAATCACTGCAGTTGTTAAGTTTGGCTCACAGTTGTTAAGTGAATCTGACTTCCCCATTGACTTTGCTTGTTAGAAGGTCGCAAAGGGAGATCACAGGACCCCATGACACCGCAACGGTCGTAAATACGAATCAGTGGCCATGCGTCAGAATTTTGATCTACAATGGTTGTGAGAAAAATGGTCATAACTCATTTTTTTCAGTGCCATTGTAACTTCTAACCGCCACTAAACGAACTGTTGTAAGTCAAGGATTACCTGCAGCAGAGAGTCTCAATAACTAAGGGCTGAACTGCAGACAATGTTGTTGTTGTTACCTAGTTGAGTAATGAAATATCTTCAAGTAAACAACCAAGCTGAGAGCTTGAGAGAGCACCAAGGAAATAGAAAGACTGTGGGTGATGTTGTTATTATTAATCAGAAGGTGGAAGTCTGTGAGGCCGCTGCTTTCTTTTAGCCCAACCTACCTCACAGGGTTGTTGTTGTTGTGGGGGAAACAGGAAGCAGGAGCATTAAATAACACTGCCTTGAATTGCACAAAATAAAAACGAGATATTGTTATTGTTATTCCCTCCAAACACAGCCTTAGACCTAAGCATCGATGAAAAGTGTTTAAGGCGGGGTGGAGGGTCCCCGTCCAGGTGGCTCAAAAGGACTACAACCCCCATCATCCCCATGCACTACACCTTGCTGGCCAAGGATCGAGAAAGATGCGGCCCGGTTTCCCCGGACAAGGACCCGCCTCAGACCCGGCAATGGCAGAAAGGGAAGATACACTCGGCCGGAGAGACCACGGCAACCGCGGGGAACGACTGGAAAGGCGGGCAAGCAGTGGGAGATGGGCTTTGTAGTCAGGCCCGCCGGGGACGACGCGAAGTAACCAAAAAAAAGGGGGGGGGAGGAAGCGAAGCGGGAAAACCCGCAATCCGGGGAAGCCCGAGACAGATCCCACAGGAGAAAAGCGGGAGGCCGCCTCCCTCCTCCAGCCAGCCAGCCCAGACGGCCGTCGATACTTGCCAGCCCAGGCCTCCCGGGGTCCGCGACGGACAGGCCGCCGCGGCCGTCAGCCTTTCACTCCTCGGGCAGCACTGGGCGGGACGCCACTGCGCACGCGCGACTCACCTCACACCATTCTTCCCCCACCCCCCTCCTTCCTCCTCAAGCCTCGCCAGGAGGCATTGGCCGCGCCAGGGAGCATCCCGGGCTTCGACCGCGGTGATGCGCATGCGCCCCCCCCTCGCCAGGAAAGACATGCGCAGTTCAGAAGCCTCGAGGCGGCCGCACGGGCTAACCCTTATTCTCCTCACCACAGTAATTTGCGCGTGAGGGAGTTTCGTGTATTTATTTATTTTTTTATCTATCCCAGTTCCCGTGTACAAGCAGTCCTCAACTTACCACCACACTTCAGCTCAAAATGTAAGAGAGAAATTTTTTAAGTGAGTTTGCCCCGTTTTACGGCTTTTTTTGGCCACGTTTGTTAAGTGAATCCTGGCGTTTGTTAAATTAATAACACGGTTATTAAGCGAATCTGGCTTCCCCGTTGACTTTGCTTGTCAGAAGGTTGTAAAATGTGACAAGGGCACTGTAACAGTCATAAACGTGAGTCAGTGGTCAAGCATCCAAATGTAAATCACAGTGACCGTGAGGATGCTGCATTGGTCATAAGTCTGAATAATGGTCCTAAATCACTTTTTTCAGTGCCCTTGTAACTTTGAATGGTCACTAAGTGAACTGTTGTAAGTCGACGGCTACCTGTACATTGCTCTGCATCTGTTCCTCTTTGCGGACGTACAAAAAACAGTGGCTGTAGGTTTTAGGAAGAATATATTCATAGGAAAGCTTATACCCGAAATTGTATGAAAGATTCTACTCGGATTTAGTTTTATACTGTGTCAGAATCTCCCGTTTCCCCCAACATTCGAATAATGCTCCCATCCCAAAATGGTTCCCTCAGAACTAAGGACTAACTGGGAATACTGCAGAAAAGGAAGTTTCATTCTGTGTGTTTTGGATGATTCATTCCGGAAAATGGCAAAAATAGTGAATGACATATTCTGGTGGCCTCTCCAACACCAAGAGTGTTGTTAAGGTGATCATATCTTGGAAGGGGAAGGGTGCATTTGCAAGCAGATTGCACATAGGTATGGAGCAGTGGTGGGTTCCGGATCCCGGTGAAACCTGGACGGTGTAACGGGGCCGGGCGTCCACCACATGAACATGCACACACATGCGCAGCGTACACATGCATATTTACCACCCACGACACTCTGCGACGCCTCCGCGATGCTCAAGCTGCTCGGCGGAGCGTCGCACAGGTGCCATACACGCCGTGTGCGGAAGCCCCGAAAACCTCAAATACTGGTAAAGAGCATGGGCAGGCGGGTGGGCCCTCCGGAACACCATACCGGAACAGTACCTGGT
This sequence comes from Thamnophis sirtalis, assembly GCF_051295495.1. Lineage (NCBI taxonomy): Eukaryota > Metazoa > Chordata > Lepidosauria > Squamata > Natricidae > Thamnophis > Thamnophis sirtalis. The sequence goes on along the minus strand of NW_028261382.1, from coordinate 88,052,925 downwards.
GCTCCCGGCAGGTACCGGTATGCCCATACTGGGGCGTACCGGTCGTAACCCACCACTGGTGTGGAGGAAAAAGAAAGGTCTTATCTCCCTATCTCTAGAAGAGACATCCTGAAAGCAGCAAATGTCCAAAAGTGAGGAGCATGCAGTTTGAGTGCTCAAAGCAAGAATCTGATTTCGAGTTCAGCCATATTATAGATTGCACATGTTGACAGAAATATCCATCTGGTTCAGTTTCAGGCCAGGAGAAAGACACTGGAAACATGGAGGCTGATTGGAAAGATGGTTTAATAATGAAGCGGAACGATCAACCACATGGTCCTGGTGCAGCTGACCACCTGGAGTTGAGAGAGCGGGGTATGTATGCCCTCTCTTGGGCTTTGAACTTGAACTTCCTGTTCTTGTGCAAGAACGTGTGTCCTATTGGTTGTTGTAGGGGTCATAGCTAACTGTAACTTGGCTGAGTCGCAGGTTTGGTTGAAGTTTGCTGGTTGATGCAATGTTCCCAGGTGATTGTGTCATGTGGTGAGCTCTGCTGCTAGATGGGTTAATCCTATTATGTCCTTGAGGGTCATATCTTAATCCCATCACCTTGGAGTTGGAGGTCTTTTGTCTTGTAGATAGGCTGCTCCAGTCTTTCTTAATGGTCACCAAGTACCTGCTGGGGCCAGGGAGTTGCTTTCTGTCTTTAAAACATGTTTCTCCTTTAGGGAAATATAATATTCTGCCTTTTTAATATTTCTCAAAATATTATATTCTTCTAGGAGAGGAGTTCTTCCCTCACGCAATAGGGAAGTAGACCTGGGCAGTCATGTAATTGAAACAAGGAAGTCATACCTAGTAGGGACCCTGAGTACAAGTCCATCAATCATACATAAACAGTGCTATATAGAGTGTAGCAAATGAGTTAGGAATTGTACCTGAATTAAATTGAAGGAATGAGGAAAGTGATAAAAAGGAAAGAGCTAGAATGACTCTTCACCACCTCCCCTCACGGTCTGTATCTTTCTATTCCTGCAAACCAATGTTCTTTTTACCACCTCCATATTCCGATCTCATCTTTCTTTCCAGAGTCTCATGTAACCATAACTAACTCTTTGCCTGCCTCATTATTAACAATTCGCTTTTTCTTCATGCATTTGCTTAACAATGTGTTTGCCATAAATTAACTCTACTAGACTTTTGGTATTTTGTATTCATTATGCCCTACGCATTCTCCCCACTATGTCTTTTCTTGGTTTACCATACAAATGATTTAGCCACCTCTTTTCCAATTGTTGGAAGAAATAACTACCTTGTTAAGTTCCAAGCTGGGAGAAAGACAGGAAACATGGAGGCTGATTGGAAAGATGGTTTATTCATGAAGCAGAACCACATGTGATTCTGGGCAGCTGACAAAATGGAGTTGAGAGTGGGTAGGTTTTTATACCTTCTTTGGGCTTTGTATTTGAGCTTCCTGTTTCTGTGCAAGAACACATCTTTTAATATTCTATTGGCCATTGTCAGATTCCTATGGGGTCATGTAGGGGTGATATAGGGGTCATAGCTGGCTCAATAGGCAAAAGAGGAAAAAGAAATCCTAGGTGCTTGTCTGAGCGAATCTGGTCAACCTCTGGCTAATTGTTCATCTGAGTTACCAGGTGAAGTTTGGACTGCTCTGGGGGTGGTGCAAACAAGTGGTTGTGTTCTGAAAGCGTGTTGGATAATTTCTATTGTGCCTAATGGTTTTCATCCTTTATTGAATCTTGGGTGAGGGGCTGCTTCTAATCCTATCATTTTGTTTTGCTGAAGGAGTTTCAAAATTTCCTGAACTTTTCCCCTCCATTCACAGTGGAGCTGCTTCTGCCTGTCCCTTTAAGGTAATCCCTGGGAGTGAAGGGCCAGAAGGGATGATAAAGAGAGCAGCAGCTCCACTGTGATGGAATGAGAAACGTTTGGATTCTGTCTGCTTCATATGACCGTTGAATTCTGTGGCAGAGAGAATCCAAATGTTTCTCCCTCCATTCACAGTGGAGCTACTGGTACTCATCCCAAAATGTGCCTGTCCTCATGTACCTATATACCTTTTATGAAAATAGAACAGTCCTCCAAGCATTGTTCATATGGTTATCCCAAAATTAAGGGGTGACAGGGAATAATGCAGAAAAGAGAGTCTTATTTCATGTGTCTCTGGTAAGGGAACAGTTTTCTAAAGTCAATCTAAAATGGGGAGAGCTTTCCACCATCTATTTAAGTCATTGTTTAGTGTGGAGGGAGACTATCTTGTATGTGGATGTACAAAACTCTGCCTTCAGTTGGAAAAGGTACCTAAATTTGGGTTAGAGGCAACCCAAAAGTGAACCAGTCCGAATAACCACGAAGTGATGTTGAAAACAAATGTCTGGTGCTCAGTCAAGCCACTTTTTATATGCACAATATGAAATGGAGCTGAACTTTTATGCAATTACAATCATGAGTTGATATGTAGGGATTTAAATTAAAGTTCTGCTATAATTACATACCTCCATACTGGTTAAATAGTGCTAAATAAAACAAGGACTAAGAAATGTTGCATTTACTAAATTGAAGGCATAGGGAAAAAGTTAGAAACTCTTCTACATCCTTTGCAACCTTAGACATACGCCAACCATTCTCACTATCCTTCAACCATAGGATAGAGTTCCTGACTGACATATCTCAAAAGGGCTGACTGAGAGAGGAAGGCCAACCAAATATTCCTACCGGATCAGACGGTCAACATTCTCTGTAATCAAGATGAATGTCTTGCCAAAAATACTCTATTTATTTCAAACGGCACCAGTCAAATTAGGAGAAAAATGTTATAACGATTTGGATAAAATGGTACGAAATTTTGTGTGGAATGGCAAAAAGCCTAGAATAAAATATAAGCATCTTCAAGATAAAAGAGCGCAAGGTGGAATGGGCCTACCGGAATGGAAAGCATATCATCAAGCAGCAACAACAATGTGGATAAAAGAGTGGGTAATGTTAACCAACAAAAGAATCCTAACGATAGAGGGCCACGACTTGCAATGGGGGTGGCACAATTACTTATGGTGTGAGGGAAATAAAGTCCACAATTATTTTAGAAGACACCATTTAAGAGGGGTACTGATTAAGGATTGGCTGGAAATTAGAAGGAAATTCTATATCCAACTACCCAAATGGATATCCCCGACGGAAGCCCTGATATACCCAAATTTGATAAATTTTGATAAAAATGTTATTTACAAACAGCTGTTAGATGAGCAAAATAGACTAAATTCCAGGGAAAATTTGGCTGAAATGGGAATAAATATTGATTGGTGGCCATACTTTCAAATACAAAATAAATACAAATCAGATCTAGCACAATTTGGCTTTCAGGACAAGGACCAGGAATTGGATAAAATCTTAACAGGACCAGACGAGAAATTAATCTCGAAAATATATAACTGCTTGCTGATCCGAAAAATGGAAGCAGAAAGAGTAAAAGAAGTCATGGTAACCTGGGCCCAGAATATCGGCCACACAATTGACCTGGATGACTGGGAAAGGGTATGGGAGTGGAACCTGAAATTAACGAAATCGCCGGCCGATAAAGAAAATATATACAAAATGTTCTACCGCTGGCATCTCCCTCCGACAAGACTGGCAAAAATTTCCTCAAAATTATCGGCCAAATGCTGGAAATGCAAAACAACACTGGGCACGTACTACCACATGTGGTGGACGTGTCCGGTGGCTAAGACATATTGGAAGCGAACGCTAAGATGGCTGAATGAAATCATGTCAATTAAATTAAGTCTTAAGCCGGAAATGTTTCTTTTAGGGATAACAGATCAAAAAATATGTAAAACCAATCAATACCTTCTCGTCCACATCTTGACGGCGGCAAGGATTGCTTACGTGCCGTGCTGGAAGAGTGAAAATGCCCCCACTAGCACAATGGTGATGAACAAAATCTTAGAATTAGCAGAAATGAACAGATTGACAATGCGGATTAACGATAAAGAAGACACAGACTTTTACAAAGTCTGGGAGAAATTGTACAAATGGCTTGATGAGACAGTGAGGATTCAGATATAAAAGGAGATAGCTGACTAACTTAAAATGATCTAAGCAACAACTCAAATAAACAATACACAAAGACAGAGGGACAAATGAGAGTAGAAATGTATTAGAGGTGAGAATTCACCGTTGAGTAATACCATTAGACCACAACGTTGGAAAAACTTGAAAAGCTGATAGGTAATCCGTTATAACTACCTGCATGGAATTAGCAACCTAGTCTCATACTAGGTACGGCGAGATGAGCTATGGGAGATGAGAATATGTAAAGAGCTTTATCTATTTTTGTATCTTGTATTTTGTAAATCTTGCCTTTTTTTTATATAACTTTCAAATAAGGGGGAAAAAAAGAGAGAGAACCAGGTCATCCCCTGAAGAGGAGAATATGTAAACACAACAACAGATAGAGTGGATGGAGGGAGGAGTAGAAGGAAAGATAGGAAGGAGAGGAGAAAGGAGAGGAATAGGAGAAAGGGAAAGGCAGAGGAAGAATGGGAGGGAATGTAAGAGTAGGAAAGAGGGGAGGAATGGGAAGAAGAGGGGAAGGGTAAAGGGGAGGAAGGGGAAGGAGAGAAGGGAAAGGAGAGGAGGAAGGAAGGAAGGAGAGAAGAAAGAGAAGAAAGGGGGGTAGGAAGGAGGGAGAGAAGAAAGGAGGGAAGGAAGGAGAGAAGGAAGGAGGGAATGTAGGAGAGAAGGAAGGGGGGAAGGAAGGAGGAAAGGAAGGGGGAAGGAAGAGAAGGAGAAAAGAAAGGAGGGAAGGAGAGAAGGAGGGAAGGGGGAGGAGGGAGGGAAGGAAGGGGAGTAGGAGAGAAGAAACGAGGGAAGGAAAGAGGGAGGGAGGGAAGAAGAAGTAGGACCGCTGTAAGATAAGATGGATCTATAGGATGTTAAAAAAGCAATCTTCAAGTATATTGTCAACAGTAGGGAAAAATTGTTATAAATACATATTATTAATAACAGTTATGAGATCATATAATTGTGAATGTATATATGAAATTGATAAAATTAAAATAATAAAACAAAAAAAAACATTCTCTGTTACTGCAAAATGTATTTTAATATTCCCCGGTATCTCATAAATTCACTGAATATTCTGTATTTGGGTGTCCTGATTGCAATCTTGTCAATGGCCTAAAAGAGTGAAAGGAGCAATGGAAACAGTACTTTAGAGACAGACTATTGTGGGGGTCAAAGCATTTGTATGTTTATTTAAGAGAATGCTTAGAATTTAATGCATGCAAAGTGTTTCAGTGGGAGAGTCCATGGAAGTTTAGATTCCTTCCCCAGCTGTTGAATCCACTCCATCTATCAATCCAATTAGGAATTGGGGTAGGGGATGACCTGGAAAGGAGACAATGAAAAGAAGTTGTCAACAGTAGATTTTTCAGTAGTGTGTGTAATCGCTATATGATCCTCTTTGACAATTGAGTGTGGAAATGCTCACATAACCATTTTCAAGGAAAATTGTAAAAACAAAAAGCTACTTTTAGGGCATTTCTTTATGAAAGTTCTTTTCATGTTTTTAACTTTCTAAATGTTTACTGATTGAGCCCAATAATGTGCTCCAGTTTCACCTATTACTAGTAGAGAACCTAGATTGCAAAACTTCCTTACCTTCCTTTTACAATCTTTTAGGCATTCTTCTTCAGTTAAATAGTTGTTTTCATTCCCTCCACATCCACTAAAAACGAAATCCATGCATTTCCCAGTTATGATGTTAAAAAAAAAGCGTGTAGTAGGGGTTGAACATCCTCCTATTTGGGGGTGAAGTTTACATTTCGCAGGAAGGTGAACTGAAAGTGGAAAGAAGAAAATAAGGCATACTGTCTATTTTAAGGAAATCCAGAATATCATTGCATAAAAATATATTATGTTCTGACTCCAGAGTACAGGGCAATGTGAATATTTGACCATTTATTGGAAAGATAGACCCTGAGCAATCTGCTCCAACCATCAGAAAAAATGAAAACAATTTGCCTGCCATTACATATTGAAAACACCCAAATTTCTATCATCACCAATTTCCATTAGAAGCCCTGCAAGTAATTGAAGTACAGCCTGGCAGATACAAGCCGCTGTACACCTAAGAAGAGGCAGCACCCTACTCCTGATATCAGCCTGCTCAGTCGGACTGAGAAGATCATCAGGGAGATGTTTCCTGTCATTTGCTTGAAGGTTGGGGCTTGTACTCCAGCAGACAGGAGGAGAAACCCCTTCTGGAGCTGGGCATTCAACACTTGGAGGAGGGGCACCTGGAAGTTGGGGAATGGGTGTCCATTTCCTTTCCTCCTTTTCAAACACTTCACTTGGACCTTCTCTTCAACCAGGTTTAAGGATTTGCAGAGTCTAGGGTGGGTTTCCAAAACCGACTTTTTATTTATTTATTTATTATAATTTGTCAAGCAAAAACAAGAACAAGAATAAAATGAATAAAAATACAATGACAAGGACGATAGGCACATTTTATTGTCTTTCTATAAAGATTGGAACCAGTTTAACTAATTTAACTCATTAGTTATTATGGACCCCTCACAAACAAAGGGTAATAGCAGACGCTGTGGAAATAGGATAATTAAGGAGAGTTGCCAGGATAGTCAAAAAATGCCAGGCCTATTAGAGACAGTGAGCCAGACAAATTCTCAAAAGTGAATAATTAGGGGGGGTGGGTGGGTTGTCCCAGTCTATGACCAGATCCACAGACATGGAAGTCTCATTCCCACACTGTAAGAAAATTCATTGGCACTTGAATGCAGAATAGCAGGATCTTGACAAAAAACATTTTCATGCTTTAATAGTATTTAATTCATTTTCTTTCATGAAGCATTGCAAAGCAATATGGACAAACAAAAACATCTCCAGTCATTACATTACATGTTAGAGCTGACATTTCCTGTGAGGAATATATAATTTCCTTTCATTTTCCAGTATTTAGCTTAATCCTCTTTATCAATTGAGTGCAGAAATCATCACGGAACTCTTTGCAAGAAAAAACAAGGAAGCTGCTTTTATGTATTAATTTATTTTTTAGCATTTTAAAATATCTTACAATTTTGTTGAATGTGTTCCCTAATAAGCTCCTGTCCCCAGTCCAGAGCCTGGATTGCATTACTGAGATCAAAGTAACTTTAGGACTAAAAAAAATTCAGATCAACGATTGACGGACAAGACTAAAATGCACTTTGTTTTAATGTTGTGCCAAGGAAAAGATTAAAATTTCTTCCTTACTAGAATTTTGACATGTAGCTCTGCAATCATACCAATTTGCAAAGTTGTTTTGATTTGCTCCACATCCACGAAAAGTGAATTGTTCACAGTCCTCATTTGCTGTGTTGTAATAAAAACGAGGAATTGAAGATGTGCACCGTCCTAGTTCTATGGGAAGTTTACAAAACTCTGGAGTGTCACCTTAAAATGGAAAGAAAAAAAGAAAACAGACAAGGAAACCCATAAGATCACTGCGTGAAAATACTGAAAAACTAGATCCTGAGCAATCTGCTTCAAATGTCAGAAAAAGTGAAAACTAACATGCTGAGAACACTAAAATTTGAGTCATTGCCAATTGCCATTAGAAGCCCACAAATAACTGAAGCTTGACAGCGCGGCTATTGTAACCCTAAAAAGAGGCATCAGGCTCCCAATCCTGAAATTCCAGGCTTCTGGGGTGGACTGAGAGGTTTCCTCCCATTTGCTTGAAGGTTAGGGCTTGTATTCCAGACAGAACGACAAAACCATTCTGGAGCTGGCATTCAACACTTGAAGGAGGGGCATCTGAAAGAGGAGGGGTGGATGTCCATTTCCTTTCCTCCTCTTCCAAAGACATCACATGGACCTTCTCTTCATCCAGGTTTAAATATTTATGGCATCCGCTTAGTTTTTGAAAATTCATATATTATTCATTTTCCAGTTCCCAAGTACATTGCGCTGCATGTTAGTATGGGACCTTGGAGTCTTAGTGGACGATCACTTAAGCATGAGCCAGCAGTGTTTGGCAGCAGCCAAAAAAGCTAATACAATCCTTGGTTGTATAAACAGAGGCATAGAATCAAAATCATGTGAAGTATTAGTATCGCTTTATATAAGCCTTAGTAAGACCACATCTGGAATACTGCAGCCAGTTTTGGTCACCACATTACAAAAAAGATGTTGAGACTTTGGAAAAAAAAGTACTAAGAAGAGCAACTAAGATGATAAAAGGCCTGGAGACTGAAAACATATGAAGAATGGTTGCAGGATTTGGGTTTGGCTAGTTACAGAAAAGAAGGACTAGGGGTAGCAGTATACCAGTATTTGAGAAGCCGCCAAAAAGAGAAGGGGGTCAATTTATTTTCAAAAGCACCAGAGGGCAGGACAAGGATGGAAAGTAATCAAGGAGAGAAGCAACCTCGAATTAAAGAGAAACTTCCTAACAGTGAGGACAATTAACCAGTGGCACAGAAGTTCAGAATGTTGCAGGGGCTTCATCACCAGAGGTTTTTAAGAAGAGACTGGACAGTCACTTTTCTGAAATTGTATAAGATCTCCTGCTTGAACAGGGGGCTGGACTAGAAGACCACCAAGGTCCCTTACAGCTCTATTGTGATTGTGACTCATGTGTTACTCCTTATTGATGTAGAAAAAATAGTAGCTGCAGGTTTTAGAAAGACTATATTTTTATATACTTGTGCACCAAGGGAAAGATTTTAATTTCTTCCTTACCATAACTTTGACATTCTCTTACACATTCTTCAAAAGTTAAGAAGTTATTGCCATTGCCCATACATCCACTATAAGTGAACATCATACAGTGACCACGTACGTGGTGGAAAAAGTAGCGAAGAACAGGACTGAAGCACCATCCTATTTTAGGTTCATAGTAACATTTCGTAGGATAATTACCTGAAAGTGAAAACAAGAAAATAAGACAGATTGTCTCTTTTAAGGAAATCCAGAAATTCATATCATAAAAATGTACTGTATTCTGACTCCAGACCCCAGGCAACATGGATATTTGAACATCTACTGGAAAAGTAGATCCTGAGCAATCCACTCCAAACCTCAGAAAAAGTGAAAACACTTTGTCTGTCTAACATAGTGAGAACACTCAAATATGAATCATTGTCAACTGCCATTAGAAGCCCTGCAAGGAACTGAAGTTCAGCGTAATAGATGAAAGCTCATCTACCCCTAAGAAGAGTCATCAGACCCTCCCCTCCCGCCCCCCATTTCTGAGATTCCAGACTTCTGGAAAGGATTGAGAAAGTGATTAGGGAGAGCTTTCATCCCACTTGCTTGAAAGTTAGGGCTTGTATTCCGGCAGATAGAGGAGAAACCCTTTCTGGAGCTGAGCATTCATCACTGGAAAGAGGGGCATCTGGAAATGGAGAGTTGGTGGGGCCATTCTTTTTTCTCCTCTTCCAAAGACTTCTCATGTACCTTCTCTTCAACCAGATTTAAGCATTTTTGATGCCTGCTTAGAATTGGAAAATTAATATGCTGTTTGTTAACTCCTAAAGTTGTCAAGGTGAGGGAAGGGGGTACAGTGCATTTCACACATACGTTCGATTAGAGTCAGGTCTCAGATTACTGCAGCAGGCTTGGGATGGGTGCATCACATTGGGGAATGTGATTTATGACACAGACTGAGGGGAGTGGAGGAACAGTAGTAAAGTTCAGCTATAATTCAAACAAAACTCAGGTCTGACTGCAAAAAGGCCTTGCCTAACGGTGCTCCTAATAAATGAGTGCTCCTAGTTTTGTATTGAAACTTGTCTCGATACTCATGAGTCAATTAGGGCATTTTTAGGAAAACTGACAGTCAGCTTTTAAAATCTATTAAGATCACCAGGTCTCCTGAATCCTGGACTCTCCAATTGCTCCCCGATATGGGGGCTGCCTGGAGGGAAACTCAGGCAACCATGGCAGAGGGCAGCTATCCAAAGAGAGCCTGATTGCAGCTGGAGTGCAGCCTGACCTCAGACATCAAAGCAGAGATCGCGCACGAATGACATGAAAAAGCCACTGGACACGAAAGAGAGAAGTCAACCCGGCCTGAAACCACCGAGCCAATGGGGACCCACAGCAACACAGCGGGCCCTGAAACCACCCCCCCCTCAAAGTCCACTGAAACTGGTGGTTTAAATCAATTGGTTCACATTACAAGCAGGAAAGTTAAGAGATCTCAGTGGCTGAGCTGTCAGGCAGCCCCCCCTTTAAAAGAGAGAGCTGCCAGACAGCCAAAAAACTCCTTATACAGGTCTACCAAATAAAGAGCTGTTGTATTAGCAGAGTGTCCTGCCTCTTCACTCGACCCACATCTAATATTATTCCTTGTTGACGTATAAAAAAAGAGCAGCTGTACGTTTTAGGAATAACATATTATTCATAGGAAAACTTATAAAAGGAAATGAAACAAAAATTCTACTCAGATTTAGTTTAACCTTTTTAAACTTTGTAGAATGTCCATTTCCCCAAAATTTGAATAATCCTGACATCCCACAATGGTTACTAAGGACTGACCAAAATACTGCAGAAAAGGGACTTTTATTCTTTTTGTTTCGGATGATCCAGTCCAGAAACTGGCTTCCTAAAGTAAATCCCGTATATTAGGGGTCCCTCCAATATCAACTCTTGTTAATGTGATTGTATCTTGGAAGAGAAAGGAGCATTTTCAAACAGATTGCATGTAGGTATGAAGGGAAAAGAAACGTTTTATTTACCTACCTACAGAACAGGCATCCTGAAAGCAGAAAATGAGCAGTCCAAGAGCCAGCAGCATGCAGTTCGAATGTATCATAGTGGTGAAAGCAAATATCTGATGCAGAGTAGAGCCGTTTTATAAATTATCCAACAGTGAAGTACACGTAGTCATATGATTGGAACACCAAGGTGCACTTCCCTAAAATCTGAATAATGTTCAGATACGAAAATGGTTACTCCGAGGACCGACTGGGAATGCTACAGAACAAGTGGTTCCGCCCCAAGCGACTTATGGACCCCTTGAGGTTCCAGACGGAGCTTGGGGTTATTCCTGACACACTCGCCCACAATCCGGTAGAAACTCTGGTTGCTGCCTGGCACTCGGCAGCATCGGAGTCCCTTGACCGGATTGCGCCACTACGGCCACTCCGAGGTGGTGGATCCCGGAGGCCTCCTTGGTTCACCGAGGAGCTCCGGGAGAGGAAACGCCGAAGGAGACGCCTAGAGCACCTGTGGAGGTCCGATAGATCCGAATCGAACCGAGCACTTTTAACAACCTGCACCAAGGAATACATCAGGGCACTTAGGGCAACAAAAAGAACATACATTGCCTCCTTGGTTGCCTCCGCCGAGTCCCGTCCAGCCGCCCTGTTTAGGGTAACCCGTTCCCTCTTAAATAAGAGGGATACGGGGGACCCCTTGCAGGGTAGGGCTGAAGACTATGCCCAGTTCTTGGCGGACAAAGTTGCTCGGTTTCGGTCGGATCTGGACTCCACCCTTGCAGACCCAGCTGAGGCACGAGTGGACGACTTGGTAGACCAGCGCTGGGTTGAGTTTCAGGACGTTACCCCCGGGGACGTGGACAAGGCCATGAGGGCTGTGAGTGCCTCCACCTGTGTACTGGACCCGTGTCCCTCCTGGCTGGTAGCTAACAGCAGGGAGGTGACACGGAGCTGGATCCAAGCGGTTATTACCGCCTCGCTTCGGGAGGGGCACTTCCCCGCTGCACTTAAAACGGCGGTGGTGAGACCCCTCCTGAAGAAACCATCCCTGGATCCAGCTGTACTTAACAACTATCGTCCAGTCTCCAACCTCCCCTTTATTGGGAAGGTTGTTGAGAAGGTGGTGGCCTACCAGCTTCAGCGGTCCTTGGAGGAAGCCGATTACCTGGACCCCTTCCAGTCCGGCTTCAGACCTGGTTGCAGCACAGAAACCGCTTTGGTCGCATTGACCGATGATCTCTGGAGAGCCAGGGATGGAGGTCATCACTCCATCTTGGTTCTTCTTGACCTCTCAGCGGCTTTCGATACCATCGACCATGGTATCCTTCTGCGACGACTGCGGGAGGTGGGGGTGGGAGGCACTGTTCTGCAGTGGTTCTCCTCCTACCTCTCGGACAGGTCGCAGTCGGTGTTGGTCGGGGGACAGAGATCGACCATGAGGCCCCTAACATATGGGGTGCCTCAGGGGTCGGTCCTGTCCCCCGTACTATTTAACATCTACATGAAACCGCTGGGCGAGATCATTCGGAGGCACGGGATAAGATACCATCAATATGCGGACGATACACAGCTGTATCTGTCCGCCCCGTGCCAACTCAATGAAGCGGTGGACGTGATGAACCAGGGTCTCGAGGCCGTTAGAGACTGGATGCGGGCTAACAAGCTTGTACTCAACCCAGAAAAGACCAAGTGGCTGTTGTGTTTCCCTCCCAATAATTTGGCTAGCATTCCATCACTCAGGCTGGGGGACCAAATTTTACACCCCTCAGACAGGGTTCGCAACTTGGGAGTCCTCCTGGATCCACAGCTGACCTTTGATCACCACCTGTCGGCTGTGACCAGGGGGGCATTCGCCCAGGTTCGCCTGGTGCGCCAGTTGCGACCCTACCTGAATCGGGAGGCCCTCACAACAGTCACTCGCGCCCTCGTGACCTCTAGGCTGGAATACTGCAACGTGCTCTACATGGGGCTGCCCTTGAAGAGCATCCGGCGTCTTCAGCTAGTCCAGAACGCGGCCGCGCGAGTGATTGTGGGTGCACCTCGGTTCACCCACATAACACCTATCCTCCGCGAGCTGCACTGGCTACCTGTTGATCTCCGTGTGCGCTTCAAGGTGCTTCTTACCACCTATAAAGCCCTCCATGGTAGTGGATCTGGGTACTTGGGAGACCGCCTCCTGCCGATTACCTCCTCGAGACCGATTAGATCTCATAGATTGGGCCTCCTCCGAGTGCCATCTGCCAGCCAGTGCCGGCTGGTCACTACGCGGAGGAGAGCCTTTTCAGTGGCAGCTCCGACCCTCTGGAACGAGCTCCCCGTGGGGATCCGTACCCTCACCACCCTTCAGACCTTCCGCGCAGCCCTTAAGAACTGGCTATCCTGCCAGGCCTGGGGGTAGAGATTGATCTTCCCCCACCCGAATGTTGGATGAATGTTGTTTACTTTTTAATTATATGTAATGTTATATGTTATTGTCTGTATCCCCCTCCCTATGAGTTGTTAGCCGCCCTGAGTCCCCTCAGGGAAAAGGGCAGCCTATAAATAAACCAATTCAATTCAATTCAACAATGATTTTATTAGGAGTCGATAAACGTCCAAGAGCCAGCAGCATGCAGTTCGAATGTATCATAGTGGTGAAAGCAAATATCTGATGCAGAGTAGAGCCGTTTTATAAATTATCCAACAGTGAAGTACACGTAGTCATATGATTGGAACACCAAGGTGCACTTCCCTAAAATCTGAATAATGTTCAGATACGAAAATGGTTACTCCGAGGACCGACTGGGAATGCTACAGAACAATGATTTTATTAGGAGTCGATAAACGTCTTTAGAATGAGAGATCGACTTTTTATAAGTTTGTTGACTGTTGATGTAGCTGGAACAAAGAGGTCATACGTAGCAATCATGAGTACAGTTCCACTTGTCATCCATAAACAGGTCTACATAGAGCATGGCAAATAAGTAAGCAATTGTACCCTAATTAAATGAAGTCATGAGGAAAGGGATGCAAAGGAAAGAGATATCTTTCTGTCCTTGCAAACCACATTTGTTTTTATCAGCTCTATACTCTTCTGTACATTTACACAACAAAAGTTCTCATCTTTTTCTTTCCATGGTTTTGTCTAATCCAACCATGACTCTTAACTCTATGCCTTTCTCATGAACCATTTGCTTTTTTATCATTTACTTCTTTTGCAATTTATTTCCTCTACTTCACTGAATCGCCTTAATTTACTTCTGTATTCATTCCACAATACAAACTCTTGACCTTATCCCTTGTTGTTCTATCACACAAAGAGTTTACCCACGCCTTTCCCATCTGTTTAGCTTCCTGGGGTGTCCCAGCCAGGTGTCCCAACTTTCAGTTCCGTAGAGCAAAAGAGGCAAAATCCTACTCTTATTACACTCACTTTCTCTTTTCATGACATATAAGGGAGCCCAAACTTCTTGTCTAACTTTCTATCAGCATTTGAATATGTTAAAATGTGTCATCCCGTCTTTTGTACATTTTACCAGGTGCCATGGCCAGCTCGGCCTCTGATAAGGAGACCAAGAATGAACATCCCAGAAAACCCGGTTGAACTGCTGCCTGAGTTGCTGAAGGATTAGGATGTTGTGATGCCCAGAAAATAAGAGATCCAAGCTGGTGCTGGTACTCTAAGGAGCCTGAGCAAGGACATTCTGAAAGGCTCTTCTCAAGAAAGAAGCCTCATTCTCCCAAATAAGCACCACTGGGGCTGCTTCTGTCTAAAAGTACAAGTCTCCCACCATCTCATTTTCACCACCTGATAAGTTAGGGCCAATCTCATTCCCACTTACAATTACATAACTTTCATCAGCTTTTCCCAAGTTCTAAAGGGAAACAGGTTGTGGGCTGCGAGCATGAAATTTCATTTTTCTTTATTTGTTTGTTTAATTTCTATAGCAGTCCGTCTCAGCTAATTGATTCTGGGCAGAGAACTCTTCTAAAATGCATGTGTGTTGTTCCCCTCCACCACCACCCCCATCATAAATTCTCAAGATAACTAGTGACTAGTGGCTTCCCTCAATTATCTCCTCCCATTTACATGAAAGCTGCCCCTCCCTCGAGAATCTGGTTCACACTCACATCTTCTATGCCTGGTGTGGAAGGAGCAGATGCATTTCCCTTTACTCGGCCTCTTTCTCCTCGTAAGGCTCCCTCCATCCCAGAGATGAACTCTTCCTGCTCATCTTGATTGTCACCTAACTCCTGCAAGGCCGGCAGTTGCCAAAGTCATATGGATTCATATATATTGGAAACATCACACGGATTATGGAGTGTTCACATCTATTCCTGCTTCCCAGAGCATTACATGTCCCAAATTTGTTGAAATGATCTGCAAGGACCTTCCCAAAGATGTGTTCCCTTTGTTTTTATGTCTTTTATGTACTTATCCCACCTTCTACCATTTCTGCATGCAATTTTGTTCCTTTGAAAATTTCAGTGTTTAAGTTGTTCTTAAATGTTTTTTTAATTAATTTAAGTAACATCTTTATTTCAGTTAGAAATAAGAAAGTAGGATTACAGTGGATCTGCAGGTTGAACATTACCTGTCTACTGTGTCCTGGTTTCTCTCTGGTCTGTGCCTGACATAGAAGTCGCTGAGCTCTAATTGGCTGAGGAGAAACCAGCACCAGTACATAAGGAGCTGTCAAAGGCTGACAGCTGCTGCTTCTGTTGTAAGGCTGCATTGAGAGAAACAGGCAAGTCTGAAAGTACAAGTCTCCCACCATCTCATTTTCGTCACCTGAATCTCCCATTTACCATTACATAACTCTTTCCCCAAATTCTAAGGGGAAACAGGCTGTAGGCCGAAAACATAAAATTTTATTATTATTTTTTAATTTATTTGTTTAATATCTATAGCAATCCATCTCTAATTGATTCTGGGCTGTGAATCTTCTAAAACATATGTGTGTTGTTGCCCTTCCCACCCACCCCCACTCCCATAAATTCTCTAGATAACTAGTCCTTCCCATTATAATAACGTCAGGTGGGAAGGAAGGAAGGGTTTGTCCATAGATTTTGTTTAGACATTTTCTTTCAGAAACACCATCTCCCCCAAAATTTGAATTCTGCCCTCATCCCAAAATGTGCCTGTCCTCATGTACCTTTTATGAAAATGGAACAGTCCCCCAAACATTGTTCATATGGTTATTCTAAAACTAAGGGGTGACAGGGAATAATGAAGAAAAGAGAGTCTTATTTCATGTGTCTCTGGTAAGGGAACAGTTTTCTAAAGTCAATCTAAAATGGGGAGAGCTTTCCACCATCTATTTAAGTCATTGTTTAGTGTGGAGGGAGGCCATCTTGTATGTGGACATATAAAATTCTGCCTTCGGTTGATATTTCAACCTAAAAACCTAAATTTGGGTTACTGGCAACCTAAAACCAAAAAGTAAACCAGCCGGAATAATCACAAAGTGAAATACATCCTGGTGTTCAAACAAATGTCTGGTGCTCTCTCAAGCCACTTTTTATATGCACAATATGAAATGCAGCTGAACTTTCATGGAGTTGGAATCATGAGTTGATATGTAAGGATCTGAAGTACAGTTCTGCTTTAACTACCTACCTCCATACTGGTTAAGTGCTAAATAAATTGTGGTGTCCTGTTTGCAATGTTGTTGATGGTCTGACAGAATAAAGAGAGCAATAGAAACAGTATTTTAGAGACAGACTATTAGGGTTCAAATCATTTGTATGTTTATTTAACAGAATGCTTAGAATTCCATGTATGCAAAGTGTTTCAGTGGGAAAGTCCATGGAAATTTGGATTCCTTCCCCAGCTGCTGAATCCACTCCATCTATCAACCCAATCAGGAATTGGAGTCAGTGTTGCCCTGGAAAGGAAACAATGAAAAGAAGTTATCAACAGTAGATTTTTCAGTAGTGTGTGTAATCGCTATGTGATCTTCTTTGACAATTGAGTGTGGCAATGCTCACATAACCATTTTCAAGAACAACTCTAAAAACAAAAAACAACTTTTAGGGCACGTCTTTATGAAAGTTCTTTTTGAGTGTTTTTAACATTCTAAATGTTTACTGATTGATCCCAATAACGAGCTCCAGTTTCTCCTATTGCTAGTACAGAACCTAGATTGCAAAGTACTTACCAGTGATTTTACATTCTTTTAGGCATTCTTCTTCAGTTAAGAAGTTGTTTTCATTCCCTCCACATCCACTATAAACAAACATTGTACAGGTCCCAGTTACTGTGTCGAAAAAAAAGCGAATAGTAGGTGTTGCGCATGATCCTAGTTGGGGGCGAAATGTGCATTTCTCGGGAAATAGTACTGAAATTGAAAAGAGGTAAATAAGACAGACTGTCCTTTTTAAGGAAGTCTAGAAGATCATCACATAAAAATATATTGTGTTCAGACGCCAGAGTACAGGGTAACATGTTTATCTTCAAGGGTGTCAAATTGGCGGCCCACGGGCCAGATACATCATGTACAGGCCATGCCCATCACAGCTTCGCAAAGGGAAGATGTCACAATACATCACATAATGACAATGTGATGCAGGAATTTGACACCCGTGATCTACTGGGAAACTAGATCCTGTGAAATCTGCTCCAAATGTCAGAAAAAGCGAAAACAATTTGCCTGCCTTAACATAGTGAGAACACCCAAATTTGCGTCATTGCCAATTGCCATTAGAAGCCATGTAAGTGCAGCCTGGCAGATAGCCCTCAAACAACTGAAGACCAGCTTGGCAGACACAAGTTTCTGTACCCCTAAGAAGAGGCAGCAGGCCCCCATTCCTGAAATCAGCCTGCTGGGATAGACTGAGAATATCATCAGGGAGAGGTTTCCTCCCATTGGCTTGAAGGTTAGAGCTTGTATTCCAAGAGACAGAAGGAGTAAGCCTTTCTGGAGCTGGGCATTCAACGCTTGGAGGGGGCACCTGGAAGGGGGGGAGTGTCCATTCCCTTTCCCCCTCTTCCAACCACTTCACATGGACCTTCCCTTCGCCCAGATTTAAGTATTTATACAGTCTACTTAGGGTGGGTTTCCAAAACTGAATTTTTATTGTCTTTCTATAGTGTAAAAAATTAGCACTCACCCTTCTCCTAGAAGAATGAAATATAGGAAATGTTAAAAAGGCAGAATATTATACCTCCCTGGATGAGAAAAGGAGAAACATGCTCTTGGAAAGCAGTCCCCGCCTTTGTTGATAGCCCCAGAAAGACTGGCGCCAACCTATCTACAAGACAAAAGGCTGGGCCAACTTATCTACAAGACAAAAGACCTTCACCCTCAGGACATGCTAGGATTAGCCCTCACTCAAGATCCAAACTGGGACAAAGCCATTAAGCCCAATATTAATTGCCCAACACCCTTTCAGAGCACAGCCCTCTTCATTACATCATCACCCAGCAAGATTCAACAAAGCCTGGGACTCAAGTCAATCTGTAAAGTTACCCCTGCATGGTTCCATGGGAGTCTGACAACCAATCAGAATACCTGCCCTTACACAGGAACAGGAAGCTGCAAGGCAAGGTCCTCCCTCCCCCCTCTCTCCCTCCCTCCCTCCCTCCCTCCTCAAGTGCCAGGACCTCAAACCATGTGGTCCCATCCACCATTAAGCCATCTTTCCAAACAGCCTCCATGTTTCCAGTGTCTTTCTCCCCACTTGGAACTGGAACTGAACTCAGATGGACATTTCTTCCAACAATTTAAACCAAGTAGGTCTCTATAATTTTGCTCAATAGCAGGAATTATGAACCCTCGCATACAAAGGGGGACAGCGGTGGTGGAGGAAATAGGATGAGATAGGACAGATGCCAGTATAGTCAAAAAATGCCAGGTCTATGAGAGAGAGTGAGCCAGACAAATTCTCAAAAGTGAATAACTATAGAAAAAAAGGCCCAGTCTATGGGTAGGTCCGCAGAGATAGAAGTTTCACTCCAAATACTGCAAGAAAATTCATTGGCACTTGAATGCAGAATAGCAGGATATTGGCAGAAAACATTTTCATGCTTTAAATAGAATATAATACATTTTCCTTCATGAAGCATTGCAAAGCAATATGGATAAAAGCATTTCCAGGCATTATATCACATGTTAGAACTGACATTTCCTGTGAGGGATATATATAACTTCCTTTCATTTTCCAGTATTTTGCTTTATTAATTAAGTGCAGAAATCCTCACAGAATGCTGCAAGAAAAAACAAGAAAGCCGCCTTTCTGGTAGTTCTTTAGGAATTACTATTTTTTATTTCTGCATGTCACCCCTAATTATTCTTTTCTTTAGACTAGCCAGACCCAAAACCTTCAACAGTTTTTCATATGTTTTAGTCTCCAGGCATTTTGATCATCTTTTTTTCCCAAAGTCTCAACATCTTTTTGTAGTATGGTGACCAATAATGTAGTATTGGTTGTAGTATGCAAGGTGTGGTCTTACTAGGGTTTGTAAAGCATCACTAATAATTTACGTGATCTTGATTCTATGCCTCTGTTTATATAACTCAGGATTATATTAGCTTTTTTTTGGCTGCTGCTGCACATTGCTAGCTCATATTCAAATGGTCATCCGCTAGGACTCCAAGGTCCCTCTGTTTTTGAGTCATGTCTCACTTAATCTATACTTATACCTTTGATTTTTCCTGCCTAAATGTAAAGCTTTGCTTTTCTCCATATTAAAATTCATTTTGTTGCATGGGGCCCATTGTTCCAGTCTGTCAATATCTTTTTGGAACTGGAATTTATCTTCTGGGGTATTGGCTATTCCCACCAATTTAGAATCATCTGAAAACTTGATGAGTTCCCCTTCTTTTCCCTCATCTTGGTCATTTATAAAGATATTGAAGAGATTTGAGATCAATGATTGTAGACAAGAGTGATATGTTATTTGTTTTAATGGTTATGACAAGGCAAAGATGAACGTTTCTACCTTACCAGAATTTTGACATGTAGCTCTGCATTGAGGCCAATATACAAAGTTGTTTTCATTTCCTCGACATCCACCATAAGTGAATGCCTCACAGTTCCCAGTTGCTGCATTAAAATAAAAACGAGGAAACGCAGCTTTGCACCGTCCTACTTTTGCAGGAAGATTACATAGCTGTGGATATGTACCTGAAAATGTAAAGAGGAAAATAAGATGGACTGTCCCCCTTAGAAAACCCGGAAGATCATTGCATGAATATATATTGTATTCTGACTCCAGACTACGGGGCAAAATGAATATTTGAGCATTTACTGGAAAAGTAGATCCTAAGCAATCAGCTCCAAAGGTCAGAAAAAGTTAAACCTAATATAGTGATAATACTCAAATTTGAGTCATTGCCAATTGCCATTAGAATCCCTCAAATAACAGAAGACCAGCTTGTACTGAAGCTGCTGTACCCCTAAGGAGGAACCAAGTCCCAAATCCTGAAATTCTAGACTTCTGGCATGAACTGAGAGGGTCATCAAAGAGAGGTTTCCTCCCATTTACTTGAAGGTTAGGGCTTGTATTCCAATAGACAGAGGGACAAACCTCTTCCAGAGCTGGCATTCAACACTTGAAGGAGGGGCATCTGGAATTGGTAGGTAGGCGTCCATTCCCTTTCCTCATCTTGTAAAGATATCACATGGACCTTCTCTTCAACTAGGTTTAAGTACTTGTGGTGTCTGCTTAGTGTTGGAAAATTCATATATTGTTCACTTTCCAGTTCCCAAATACATTGCTCTGCATGTTGGTATGGCTCAAAAACCATAGGGACTCAACGATAGTGAGAGGAATCTTTGACCACCACATTACAAAAAATATACTGAGACTTTGGAAAAGATACAAAGAAAGATTTGGGTTTGGATAGTCTAGAGAAAAGAAGGACTAGGGGTGGCAGTATTTCAGTATTTGAGAGGCTGCCATAAAGAGGAGGGGGTCAATTTATTTTCCAAAGCACCAGACGGCAGGACAAGAAGCAAACATTCAAGGAGAGAAAGAACCTGAAATTAAGGAGAAACTTCCTAGCAGTGATGTCAATTAACCAGTGGAGCAGCTTGCCTTCATAGGTTCTGGGTGCTTTATCACTGTAGGTTGTTAAGAAGAGACTAGACAGTCACTTGTTTGAAATGGTATAAAGTATCCTGCTTGAGCAGGGGGGCTGGACTAGAAGACCTCCTAGGTCCCTTACAGATCTATTCTGGTTCTGATTCATCTGCTGCTTATTAATGTACAAAAAAGAGTAGCGAAGGTTTTAGGAAGACTATATTATTAATAGGAAAGCTTTTTTTTTTTTTTTGCATATTAGCGGACCATTGGAAAGATTTCACTTTCTTCCTTACCATGACTTTGACATTCTGTTATGCATTCGTTTAAAGAGTTGAAGTTGTTGTCATTGCCTCCACATCCGCTATAAAGGAACATCATACAAATCTTCATTTTTGTGTTGAAAAAGTAGCGAGGTAGCTGCAGTACACATAGTCCTATTGTAGGGGTATGTGTACATTTCCTGGGATATACATCTGAAAGTGAAAACAAGAAAATAAGACAGACTGTCCCTTTTAAGGAAATCCAGAATATCGTCTCATGAAAATATACTGTATTCTAACTCCAGAGTCCAGGGCAACGTGAATATTTGAGCATTTGCTGGAAAAGTAAATCCTGAGCAATCTGCTCCAAATATCAGAAAAAGTGAAAACACTTTGTGTCCCCTAACATAGTGAGAACACTCAAAGATGAGTCATTCCCAATTGCCATTAGAAGCCCTGCAAGGAACTGAAGTTCAGCCTGGCAGACACAAGCTCATCTACCCCTAAGTAGAATCACCAGACCCCCCCCCCTTCCTCCTCCATTTCTGAGACCCCAGACTTCTGGGAAGGATTGAAGTCATTAGGGAGCACTTTCATCCCTTTTCCTTGAAGGTTAGGACCGGTATTTCGGCAGATAGAGGAGAAACCCTTTCTGGAGCTGAGCATTCAACACTGGAAGGAAGGGCATCTGGAAGTGGAGAGTTAGTGGGGCCATTCTCTTTTCTCCTCTTCCAAAGACTTCACATATACTTTCTCTTCAACCAGATTGCTTAGGGTTGAAAAAATCATTTGTTGTTTATATATCAGCTCCCAAATACATTGTTCCTTGTTGATGTATAAAAAAACAGTAGGTGTAGGTTTTCCAAAGAATGTATTATTCATAGGAAAGCTAATGAAAGGAAATAAAACAAAAAAATATTTTAATTTTTTAAAACTTTGTCAGAATGTCCATTTCCCCAAAATTTGAATAATGGTGACATCCCACAATAGCAATAGCAGTAGACTTATATAGCGCTTCATAGGGCTTTCAGCCCTCTCTAAGCGGTTTACAGAGAGTCAGCATATTGCCCCCAACAATCTGGGTCCTCATTTTACCCACCTCGGAAGGATGGAAGGCTGAGTCAACCCTGAGCCGGTGAGATTTGAACCGCTGACCTGCTGATCTAGCAGTAGCCTGCAGTGCTGCATTTAACCACTGCGCCACCTTGGCTGGTTACCCCTCAATTAAGGACCGACTGAAATACTGCAGAAAAGGAACTTTTATTCTGTTTGTTTCAGATGATCCAGTCCAGAAACTGGCTTCGTAAAATAAATCCCATTTGTTAAGAGTCCTTCCAACATCCAACTCTTTTGTTAATGTTGGAAGAAAAAGGGACATTTTCATGCAGATTGCATGTAGGTATGGAGGGGGAAAAAGTCTTTATTTACCTACCTACAGAACAGGCATCCTGAAAGCAGAAAATTAGCAGTCCAAAAGTCAGCAGCGTGCAGTTCAAATGAACCGTGGTGATGAAAACAAGTGTCTGATGCGGAGTTGAGCCATTTTATTAATTATGCAACAGTGAAGTACACCTGGGCATTCATGGGGTTGGAACACCAAGGTCCAGTTCCCCAAAATCTGAATAATATTTCACAGTTGAAAATAGTTACTCCAAGGACCGATTTGGAATGCCACAGAACAGATAGTTTTATTAGGAGTCGATAAGTTTTATTAGAACGAGGAGTTGACTTTTTAGAAGTTTATTGATTGTTCATGTAGCTGGAACAAAGAGGTCATAAGTAGCAATCCTGAGTACAGTTCTACCTATCATCCATAAGCAGCTCTATATAGGATATGGCAAACTCTTATTACAGTTATTTTTTCTTATTTTGTGACAGACCGGCAAGCCCAAACTTCTGTCCAACTTTCTACCAGCATTTGAATGTGTTAAAATTTGTTATCCCATCTTTCATACACATTTTACAATGTGCCACGTCCAGCTTGCCCTCTGATAAAGAGACCAACAATGAGCATTCCAGAAACCCCGTATGAACTGTCCTCTCCCCCTCCCCCACCATAAATTCTCAAGATAACTAGTGGCGTCCCTCAATTATCTCCTCCCATTTACGTGAAAGCTGCCCCTCCCTCGGGAATCTGGTTCACACTCACATCTTTTATGCCTGCTGTGGAAGGAGCAGATGCACTCTCCCTTACTAGGCCTTGGAAACATCACACCAATTATGGAGTGTTCACATCTATTCCTGCTTCCCCGAGCATTACATGTCACACATTTGTTGAAAAGATCTGCAAGGACATTCCCAAAGATGTGTTCCCTTTGTTTTTATGTCTTTTATGTACTTATCCCACCTCTACCATTTCGCCATGTAATTTTATTCCTTTAAAAAATTTCAGTTTTTAAGTTGTTCTTAAATGTTTGATTTTTGAACTAATTTGAGAAACATCTTTATTTCAGTTAGAAATAAGAAAGTAGAATTACAGTGGATCTGCAGGTTGAACATTACCTGTCCCTTCTGTTATAATAATGTGGGAGGGAGGGAGGGTGGGTTTGTCCATAGATTTGGTCTGAGTTATGCCATCATCCCCAACGTCTCCCTCCTCATCTTACTAAACGCCTTCCTTGAAAATGGAACAATCATACAAGCATTGTTCATACTGTCCTTTATGCTTATCCCAAAGTAAGAGATGACTGGGAATAATGCATCTCTGGGTATCCATTCCGGTGAATAGTTTTCTAAAGTCAATCTAACATATGGGAAGGGAACTTTCCACCATCTATTCTGTTCAATGTCATCATTCGTTGGTGTGGAGGGAGGCAAGATTGTGGATACACAGGTATCCACAACCTACAATTGAGCCCCAAATTTATGTTGCTAAGTGAGAAATTTGTTAAGTGAATTTGCCCCATTTTATGACTTTTCTTGCCACGTTTGTTAAGTGAATCCCTGCGGTTAAATTAACAACCAAGTTGTTAATGAATCTGCTTTCCCCATTGACTTTGCTTGTCAGAAGGTTACAAAAGGTGATCCCATGACCCTGGAAAACTGCAATGGTCATAAATGTGAGTCAGTGGTCAAGCATCCGAGTGTAAGTCGTGACCATGAGATCGTAAGTCTGAAAGGATGTCATGAGTCACTTTTTTCAGTGCCATTGTAACTTTGGACGGTCACTAAGCAAACTGTTGTAAGTAGCGGACTACCTATGCACAACTGGTTGGAAAAGGTACCCAAATTTTGTTTGGAGGCAACCTAAAATCATAAAGTGAAGAACTCCAAATGAGCATGCAGTAAAATACTGGTGTTGAAAACAAGGGTCTGGTGCTCAGTCAAGCCACTTTTTATACACACTATAGTAGGAGTCCCCAACCATTGAGAACCAGGCTGCACAAGCACTGGCCAAACAGCTAAAACTCCATTCCTGTAGAAAACACCCTCAGGGAACCAGTAAGGTAGACCAGTAAGCATTCCATGCAACAGCCAGAACTGCAGAACAAAGGACCTCACCAGAGACAGTCACATCTATCCTGGATGAGCCCCCACTTGTAATGCTACCCCCAGAAGGACTGCAAGAGTTTAGCTTCCTCTGTCCCTTTCCCCTTGAGTGCTTGTCGTCTTTTGACTCACAGCCACTGATGTAGCATCTCTGGACCTCTCGTTCCAATTGTTTGCTCAGTCACCTCTACTCACAACCCACTATCCTTCAACAATAGCTATCTCAAAAGAGTTGCGTGTGAGAGAGGAAGGTCAAGCAAATATTCCTGTCATGTTTGGAGAGAAAAGACAGGTCTTATCCACCTACCTTTAGAAGAGACATCCTGAAAGTAGAACATGAGCAATCCAAAAGTGAGGAGCATGCTTTTCGAATTCTTCAATGTCCCGAAAGGAATAATCCAATTTTGAGTTGAGCCATTTTATAGTGTCCAGTAGGGAAGTAGACGTGGGCATTCATGTAGTTGGAACAAGGAGGTCATACCTAGGGACCCTGAGTACAGTTCCCCCAATCATCCATATAGAGTGTAGCAAATGAGTAACAAATTGTACCCGAATTAAATTGAAGGAACGAGGAAAGATATGAAAGGACAGAGCTAGCCTGATTCTGCACCAGCTGCCGCTCTTATACAACCATTTTTTTCCTTACTTCGTGCCATACAGTCAAGGACAAACTACCATCCATCTTTCTACCAGCATTTCAATAGGGTTAATTTTTAAACATGCATCATCCCATATTTAATACATGTTTTACCAAGTCTCATAGCCAGCCCAACCTCTTATGAGGAGAACTAACAATGTGCCCCGTTCCAGAGTAGCTGGGTGAAAGGCGGCATGAGCTGCTGCAGGAGGAGTAGGTTATGCTGCCCAACAACCAGGAGACTCAGCTGGTGCTAGTGTTGCTCTCTGAAGATGAGGAGTTGGAGCAAGGGCTCATCGGTGGCAGAGCAGAGCAGAGCAAGATCATTTCGCAAGGCTCCTTGCAAAAAAGGAACCTCATTCTTCCAAATAAGCAAAACCAGGGCTGCTTCTATTTAAGAAGATTCTATGTGGCTTGCCCCCTGCCTTGAAATCTTGTGACTTTGATTCTGGGCTGATACCCCCAAGTAAATCAGATAAGAGAGTTTATTCTACTTTTTTTTTTCTAAAGCTACATTAAGAGAATCTTGCAAGTCTAAAAGTACAAATCTTCCACTGGCTCATTTTAACCAGCTGATAATTTAGGGCAAAATCTCCTGTAAGTTTCTTTCTCTGTTATTCAGCTACGGGCTTCCCCTTGCTTTTATTTGACCCTAAGCTAGGAAACACGTCTTCCCCTGATTCCCCCATGTCATTTCCCATATACTGCTATATCAGCTTCATCCACCCCTCCCAAATTCCCAGCAATAACAGGTCGTGGGCTTTGGGAATGAAACTTTGCTTCGCTTCGCTTCGCTTTTATAGCAGTACGTCTCAACCAACATGACTCTGGGCTGTGAACAGTTCTAAAATGTAGATCTGTAGATGCCCTCTTCGCCTGGTAGCTCCTCAAGATCACAAGTCGCATCCATAAATTATCTTCTCCAATTTACGTGACAGCTGCCCATCCCTTGGGAATCTGTGGATTTGAAGGTGCTGGAGAAGAGAAGGAAACAGGCTGTTTGTCAGGCCTGCAGTTTTCTTTTGGATCTTTGGCCTGCTACACTTTCTATTATTCTACTATTCCTTTTTCTATTGTGGGAAAAATAGAAGGGGGGATTGTATGGAATTACCTACTGTGTAGCCAAAACAAAATTCTTTCTAGAAAGCCAAGGTCATCCTTTGTCTTTACACCTCTGCACCTGACTGGAACTGGATGGGTGGAACTGCCAGCATGGCAATGGGAGATTGGACCATGTGATGGAGTTGTGAGTGGGGGGGCAAGATCTTGAACTTTCATGTAGGTGAGGAAAACCTGGAAGCTTTCAGATTCGGATTTTCCCAGATGTGCCAACATGGCTCTGTTAATAAATTGGAACTTTGAGCAATACTTTGCTTTGGATTCTGATTTACTTTTGAATGTTATTTGGAACCCTGTTGTGGCCCAGCAGGAGTCATTGGAGCTGCCACCAGACTCCGACAGCGAGGGGCCCTATGAGTCAGCTTTGGAGGGTGTGGAGGACCCTGGACAAGGTTCCGACTCTGAGCAGGACGCAGAGAGGCTGGTTGGCCACCAGGAGGCGCCTGAACCTTGGACCAGTGGGGAGGAGACAAGGGAGTGTGATCCAGACATCAGCAATGGGGAGGAGCCAAGGGAATTGTTCCTAGATGCCTGGCATCGGAGAGCTAATAGGCATAAGGAACAGTTGCGCAGTTACAGGAGGTAATTGCACTCAGCTGGTGGTCATTAGGCTCCTCTCCAGACTATAAAAGCAATGCTTGTGCACACGCCCCTTTTGCAGAAGTCAACGCATTAACTAATGTTGGAGAACAGTATTGTGAGCTTGGCAGGCTGGATTGCTGCCAAGGCTGATCTGTGCTTGGATTGCTGCCAAGGTTTGTCTGTGCCGGTTTGCTGCCAAGGACTTTTCTGTCTATTAATAAATTCCGTAAAGTATCTTTGGCTTGGAGTGCTTTGGTGTGGAATGAGGGGGGTCAGAACAAACCCTGACACTGTTATTCTTAAGATAACCAAGAAGAAGAATCCCAGCATTAAAATATAGTGTGCTTTGGCTCCAAACTGCAAAGCAAGAGGAATATCTGAGCATTTATTGAAAAAGTAGATCCTGAGAAATCCTCCCCAAGTATCAGAGAAAGTGAAAACACTTTCCCTGCTCTGCCATGTTGAGAGTGCCCCACTGGAAGCCCTCCAAGGAACAAGTTCAGTCTGGCCAATGCAAGCTGTTCCACTAATAACAAGAGCCCAGGGCTTCCAGACACCCCCAGTCCTCATTTCTGAGATCCCAGACTTCTGGGGACTGGCTGAGAAAGTCATCAGGGAGAGCTTTCCTCCCATTTGCTTGAGGTTTAGGGATTGTATTCCAGTAGACTGAAGGAGAAACCCCTTCTGGAGCTGGGCATTCAAAAGTGGCAGGAGGGACGCCTGGAAGTGCGTCCCTCACCACCCTTCAGACCTTCCGCGCAGCCCTCAAGAGCTGGCTATCCCGTCAGGCCTGGGGGTAAAGATTTGATCTGCCCCCACCCGAATATTGAATGAATGTTGTTTATTTTTAATTATGTGTTATGTTATATGTTACTGTTTGTATCCCCTCCCTATAAGTTGTTAGCCGCCCTGAGTCCCCTCAGGGAAAAGGGCGGCCTATAAATAAACTTATATCCAATTATATCCAATATCCAAGTGTCCCTTTTCTATTCTCTTCCTTTCTCTTCCAAAGACTTTACACGTACCTTTTCTCCATCCATGTTTAAATATTTGTGGCATCTGTTTGGTTGGGAAATTCATATGTTATTTATATCCCAGTTCCGAAATGCATTGCTTTGCATCTGTTGTCCTTATTGATTCACCAGTGATGGTGAACCTTTTTTTGGCTCAGGTGCCAAAAACACACATTCACATGCTATTGCGAGCACTCGCATACCCACCCTCATAACTTAATGCACCTCCCCTGCGCCATGGCCCCTGTGCATGTGCATCTGACCCACCCACCCAGCAGCCCTGTGCATGCGTGCATGGCTTTTTTGGAGCCTGGGGAGGGCAAAAATGGCCTTCCTTCCCCCCCCCAAGGCCCTCTGGAGGCCAGAAACAGCCCATTTTCTGACAGTAGGTCCGTTTTTTCCCCTCCCCAGGCTCCAGAGGCTTTCTAGGCACCTGGAGAGGGTGAATAACAGCCCAAACCGGAAGTTAGGGAATGGACTTCCAGGTTGCCCGTTGGGCCGTTTTGCTCCCTCCGGAGGCTTCGGGAGGCTTCCCTGAAACCTCCAGAGAGCAAAAAACAGCCCAACACCCAAACCAGAAGTCCGTTCCCGAACTTCCGGTTTGCACATTGGGCAGTTTTTCACTGGAAGTTTGGGAATGGACTTCCGGGTCACCGTTGGGCCATTTTGCTTCAGGGAAGCCTCCAGAGGGCAAAAATCATCCCAACACCCAAACTGGAAGTCCGTTCCCAAAACTTCTGGTTTGGACATTGGTCAGGTTTTCACTGGAAGTTTGGGAACGAACTTCCGGTTTGCGTGTTGGGCGGTTTTCCACCCTTCAGAGGCTTTAGGGAAGCCTACAGAGGGCAAAAAATGGCAGAAAATCAGCTGGCCAGTATGCGCATGCACGCTGGAGCTGACAGGGCAACGCCTCACGTGCCCTCAGAAATGGTTCATCGTGCCACCTGTGGCACATGTGCCATAGATTTGCCATCACAGCCTTAGGCAGTTCTTTCGCTTTCTCGGGTGTTCCTGCCAGACTTCCCAAGTTTTAGTTCCTATAAGAAAACACACTCTAACAGTCATTTCCTCTAATTTTGTGACATACAGTCCAGCACAAACGACCGTCCTTCTTTCTCCCAGCCTCCGAAGCTGTTAAAATTTCAACATGTGTTATCCCATCTTTAGTACGCATTTTACCCAGTTTTCATAGCCAGCTCGGCCTCTTTGGAGGAAATCAATAAGGAGCACCATTTCTAGAGTGCCTGGATGAGCTGCTGCCCGAGTTGCTGCAGGATGAGGAAGTTGTGCTGTCCAGCAACCAGGAGACCCAGCTGGTGCTGGTGCTGCTCTCTGAAGATGAGGAGTCTCAGCAAGGACTCACCACTGGGACAGCAGAGCAAATACATTCTGCAAGGCTCCTTGCAAATAAGCAAACCTGGAGTTGCTTCTATTTAAATGTGCGCATTTTTCCGCTCTTATCGCATCCGCAGAATTGCGCCCAGCCGCCCTGTTTAGGATAGCCCGTTCCCTCTTGAAAGGGAGGGATGTGGACGAACCTCTACAGGGTAGAGGTGAGGAATTTTCCCAGTTTCTATCAGATAAAATCACTCAGATTCGGACGGACCTGGACTCCACTTGGACGGTACCAGCCGAGGTGCCGGGGGAAGGTCCTGATCGGATTTTATGGAGCAAGTTTCAACTTGTCACCCCTGAGGAAGTGGACAAGGCCATGGGAGCGGTGAGTGCCTCCACCTGTTTACTGGATCCGTGTTTCTCCTGGCTGGTCTCGACCAGCAGGGAGGTGACGTGTGGTTGGCTCCAGGGGATTATTAACACCTCTCTTCGGGAGGGATCCTTCCTGCACCCCTTAAAGGATGCGGTGGTGAGACCCCTCCTCAAGAAACCTTCCCTGGATCCAGCCATTTTGAACAACTATCGTCCAGTCTCCAACCTCCCATTCGTGGGGAAGGTTGTTGAGAAGGTGGTGGCCTTTCAACTCCGACAGACCTTGGATGAAACGGATTATCTAGATCCCTTTCAGTCGGGTTTCAGGCCTGGTTACGGCACCAAAACTGCTTTGGTCGCCCTGACCGATGATCTCTGGCAGGCCAGGGATAGAGGTCATTCCCCTATCCTAGTGCTTCTTGACCTCTTAGCAGCCTTTGATACCATCGACCATGGTATCCTTCTGTGATGGTTACAGGAGGTGGGAGTGGGAGGCACTGTTCTACGGTGGTTCTCCTCCTACCTCTCAGACAGATCACAGTCGGTGTTGGTCGGGGGACAGAGATTGACCCCTAGGCCCCTCAAATATGGGGTGCCGCAGGGCTCGGTCCTGTCCCCGCTCCTGTTCAATATCTACATGAAGCCGCTGGGTGAGATCATACGGCAGCATGGGATTAAATATCAATATGCGGACGATACACAATTGTATCTGTCTGCCCCATGCCAACTCAGTGAAGCAGTTGAAGTGATGTGCCAGTGCCTGGAGGCTGTCAGGGTCTGGATGGGAGCGAACAAGCTTGCACTCAACCCAGACAAGACCGAGTGGCTATTGATGTTGCCTCCCAAGGACGGTCCTGATATTCCACCTCTGAGTCTGGGGGATGAAATTATCTACCCCTCGGAGAGGGCTCGCAATCTGGGTGTCCTCCTGGACCCACAGCTGATGTTAGAACACCATTTGTCGGCTGTGACCAGGGGGGGCCTGTGCCCAGGTTCGCCTGGTGCACCAGTTGCAACCCTATCTGCACCGGGAGGCACTTCGAATGGTCACTCACGTCCTCGTCACCTCAAGATTGGATTACTGTAACGCGGTCTACATGGGGCTGCCCCTGAAGAGTGTCTGAAGACTACAGCTGGTCCAGAATGCAGCTGCGTGAGCGATAATGGGTGTACCGAGGTACACCCATGTTACACCTATCCTCTGTGAGCTGCACTGGCTTCCTATCGGTCTCCGGACTCGCTTCAAGGTACTAGTCGTTACTTTTAAAGCCCTACATGGTATCGGACATGGCTACCTGAGAGACCGCCTCCTGCCATCTACCTCCCAACGACCAATAAGATCACACAGGTTGGGCCTCCACTGGGTGCCGTCGACAATGCCGTTGGCAGCTCCCCGAGGGAGGGCCTTCTCTGTAGCTGCACCAGCCTTGTGGAACAAGCTTCCTGCTGAGATCCGGACCCTCACCACCTTCCCGGCCTTCTGTAAAGTGACTAAGACCTAGCTATTCCAGCAGGCCTGGGGCTGTTGAGTATTCCAGCCCCATTTGATGAAATGGATGTTGTGTTGATTTTAATTTTGTAATTTTAAATGTTTAAATGTTTTTATTTGCTCTTTTTATTTGCTGTGAGCCGCCCAGAGTCTCTAGGAAGTGGGCGGCATACAAATACCATTAAAGTTTGAAAGTTTGAAAGTTTAAGAAGAGACAGCCTGGATGCATTTCAGGAAGTGGCTGAAAGGAAGCACTTTATACCTATAAACCGTACCTTTCCGCAAAGAGCCAGGTATGTTAAGTTCCAGGAGAATGATAAGACAGACGGTGCCCCAATTCTGCATGGCAAGTGCCCCACAAGAGTGCTTGCTTTCAAGTATCTCCTTATATATTGCATATAAGAGAAAAGAACCGATTAATTTTCAATGGTCAGGGAAGTTTTGAACCTGTTCTATTTTAGTTCACGGTATCCTGCATTTAAACTGCTCTTCAGTTAAGGTTGATTGCATTTTAGTCCAGGACACCATGGAACCTTGAAGTCAACCAGGTGACTACCAGGTTTCCAGCCCACAACTGATGAACAGAACATCCTGTTCTTTCAAAAGATGAGGCTACTCCTCAATAAAATCATACCCACACTCCCAATGGCGTCCACATTCTGAGCCGCAGTGTTCTTCAACCTCCTCTATGTTGATATGCAAAAACAGTTCTGCATATCTTTGCCGTCTTTAAAGTCAAGATCTTCATCATTCTCCATTGTCCTTCATGCTCCTGCATGAATTCATCTTGTTGTTTATCTAAGACCCGCACTGACGCAATGATTAGAATGCAGTATTGCAGGTTACTTCTGCTGGCTGCCGACTGCCAGCAGTTCGAGTCTCACCGGCTCAAGGTTGACTCAGCCTTTCATCCTTCCGAGGTGGGTCAAATGAGGACCCAGATTGTTGCGGGCAAAATGCTGAGTCTGCAAACCCACTTAGAGTGGACTGTAAAGCACTGTGAAGTGGTATATAAGTCTAGGTGCTATTGCTATGTGGCAACTGAGCCCATTGATTGGCAGTTTAGGAACAGTAAAATAATTGCCACTAACACTACCTTCAACGCTTAGCTGAATAACCACAGTAATAGCAAAGATTAAGAGCTGGTTGCAATCAGGGTTCCTAAAATCTGTTGGAAGGGATCTTAGAAATCAGGGATCCCCAACCCCTGGGTCATGGCCCATTACAGCCAGGACTTAGTGGCTTTGCGGAATGCTGGGAGAGTAGTAAGGGTCCGGATCTCCATGGGGAGCCCGTTCTAGAGGGCTGGAGCTGCAACAGAGAAGGCTCTCCCCCGGGGGGTCGCCAGCCGACATTGGCTGGCAGATGGGATCCGGAGAAGGCCTAGTCTGTGCGATCTGATTGGTGTTTGGGAGGTAATTGGCAGGAGGCGGTCTCTCAGTTATCCAGGTCCGATGCCATGTAGGGCTTTATAAGTAACGACTAGCACCTTGAAGCGAGTCCGGAGACTAATGGGTAGCCAGTGCAGCTCACGGAGGATAGGTGTAACATGGGTGTACCTGGGTAAACCCACAATCACTCACGCAGCTGCGTTCTGGACTAGCTGAAGTCTTCGAACACTCTTCAAGGGCAGCCCCATGAAGAGCGCGTTACAGTAATCCAGTCTTGAGGTCACGAGGGCATGAGTGACTATCTGTATAGCAAGGATTAAGAGCTGGTTGCAATCAGGGTTCCCTAAAATCTGTTGGAAGGGATCTTAGAAATCAGGGATCCCCAACCTCTGGGCCATGGCCCACTACCGCCAGGCTGCGGCCCATTCGGAACCAAGCCACAAAAGCATTGGGTGAGTGTATAGCCATGCAAAGCTCCATTTGCGTGAGTGGCAGCTGCTTGATGCATGGTGCATGGTGAGTAATTGTGAGTGGCAGGCGGGCTCATTCACATGCAAAGCTCCATTTATGCGTGTGGCGGTTTGTGCAAATGGAGTTGTGTGTGCCTGCTGCCTGCATGGAACCATTCCCTCTCTGCTCCCCACCAGTCCCCCCAAGCTGAAAAGGTCATAAATCATGGTCCATCCCCATTCAGTTGTCCTCTAACCTCCAGCTGGAAAGCTAATGGTAGTGTGGAGTCCATGTCATTTCTAAGACTATTCTACCTCTTAACGTCTCTTCCTGTCTGAAGTTGTTCTTCCATATTTAGCTTACTTTTCTATTTTTCAAATCTGGTGTCAGGTGCCACGTGTCCAATGTTGATCATTTTTCTGCGGGAATGCTGCAACGGTCGTAAGAGCAAGGGCAGGTCATAAGGCACAGTTTTCAGTGTCGTTGTACTTCAAATGGTCAGCATATGAATGGTTATAAGTCAAACACTTCAAGGTTTCTCCTGTCCAGTCGTGTCCGATTCTAGGGGGAGGTGACAATACTTTGTCATTAAAAAAAACCCAAAAATTTACCTATGACAAAATGTTCATGATAGAAGTCCATGCTTTCTTGATAATAGTAGCAATTACTTCTAACTAGGCACAAGCATGCTGTTTAACAAACATTTCTGGTTTTCTTGCCCAGTATAAATATTAAACTAAGTGATCTGTAGATTATGCCCTCCTTCCCTTTTTGAACATTGGGACATTGTGTTCCTCTATCAACGTCTGCATCTCATCATTTCTCTAAGAGATTTCGGAAATTACAGGATGACTCTGCAGCTGCTTTCTTTTACCAAAAAGTACCTTCCGTGCTTAAATTTAAAAAAACAACAACAACCACCACCACTGTCTTTCAGTTATGGATCCAGTGAAACAATAAAACTGATTTTATTGTTTAACCTTTGGGGTTGCCGAGTGTACAGCCTTTCAACCACAAACTGAGCAATATGTCCATTTGAAAATGAACATTAAATTTACCAAAATTATTTGGAAATGCAGCCACACAGACCGAGATAGAATAGATAGCATGGAATGAAGATGCTTTTATTCAAAACTTCTCCCGCAAAACAGATCGGAGAGTCTGTGCTTTGAAGAGTTCAGGAATTCCTCTTTTCTTTTTATGGTATGGGTCTAAAATGGTAGAAGGGAAGGGAAGGGAAGGGGGGAGAGATGAAGGAGGGAGGGAAGGAGAAAAAGACAGGAAGGAAGGAAGGAAGGAAGGAAGGAAGGAAGAAAGAAAGAAAGAAAGAAAGACGGAAAGAACAGATGTTATGAATCCACCAAAAGTAATACTTCCATTATTACTATATTTACTGTATCTACACCATAGGCCAGATTGGATGCAGTAATATAACCACACAGGACAGGTTTAGATATCATATGCAGCCTGACAATATTTCAGAAGCTTGAAGCTCCAGCTTTTAAAGGCTTTGAGAAACCATGTGATGGTGCTATCAGATATGCAGACATTTTAACTCCTTTCTTTTATCGACTGTTAGATTTTAAAACACACAAAAGATAACTGCTTTGGCCCCAATGCCACGACCCCTTGATTCTTTTATTTCTTTTTTGCCTTTTTAAATCTTTCTAAGTAGGGCCTCTCTCAAATATCTGGGTACCCCTGATAACAGACAACTACTCCTTACTCCATGGCTCAATCTATCTTCAGTACTAGCATGGAAGCATCTTCTCTAGGCTGCCCTTGAAAGTTGCAAGATAGCTTGGAGAAGCTAGGATGGCCCTACCTTCCTATAATCTCTCTTCCCCTCTCTACCTGGACCACCTGGGCAATCTACTATGATAACTGACCTTCTGCCTAGTATTATAGATCATACCTTTAACATTTCCTAAGCGTGTTTCTTTTTCCAACCCAAAATCCCAGCAAAGCATTTCGAACTCCGTATAATGTTCTTCACTCCAGCCAATTTTAGAACATGGAAGGTCACTCATGGCCCCTAACCATGGCACAAAGATAACTTGTCAATGGTTCATGTTGCCTTTGTCCCATGCCAGCCCCATAGCAGAGGCAAAGGCACCCTTAGCTGCTCCAGTTTAAAGGAGTTTCCTCTCTGGTTGTGGTACCCATTTTGCCATCAACATGAGGGAGGGAACTTCAGTGATAATGTGTTTGATAAAGTGGCCAGGCATTTGGGTCCGCAAGCTCCTTTTGCACTTTAGGCTGCTTTGGGCTCATCCTTCTCCCATGGCTGAGGGACAACTTTTTTCCTGGGGCCATTCAGTTTTGAGCAGCGGGAGACTTTGATCTTTTTCATCTGGGCTTCAAATTGTTGTCCAACGTCATGGAAGTTTTACTTCAATGCATGAATTACACGAGAGGTTTTAAACTCAAGGCCTGGGGTTCGGATCTGGCCAGGGATGGGTTTCAAATCCCGTTCCAACTGGTACGGTTGGAATGGGGCCGGCGGCGTCCTCATGGAGGTGTACAGCATGTGCATGCAACTTAGGGCCTCTGTGACACTCCACAACGCTACAGCTGCTCCGTGGAGCGTCGCATAGGCGCTGTATGTGCCATGTGCCTGCGCAGCTGCGCAGAAGCTTTAAAACACAGGTAAGGAGATCAGACAGGCGGGTGGGCCCTCCAGAGCACCGTACCGGAACGGTATCCAGTGCTCCGTGCTCTCCCCGGTACACCCGTACCGGGGCGTACCCCTGCAACCCACCACTGGATCTGACCCACAGGACTGCCCTGGAAATAGCAAAGGACCAAGACGCGATGCCTCGGCCAGAAAAAATGGAGCTTACAAGAGCTACACAAGGCCCTCCCGAGCTCCATTTTCAGTGGCAGAGGGTTGCAGGAGGCCATCCCAGCCAAAAATGGAGCTCGGGAGCCCGTTGTCACTGGCAGAGCACTCGGGCCATCTCAGGCACCCCAACACAAGTGACGTTGAGCTGGCCACGCTCACCTCAGAATTTCAATGAAACCGAGTTTGACTCCCCTGAATTACGTTAAGACAGACGTGAAGGTGTGGTGTTGGTGGGTAAATTCGTAAAATGACTGGAACGTACCAAACACATCACACGCCTCAACACAAGTAAGATAGTGCATAAAATTGTTTTCGTTGCCTCCGCAGCCTTGGTAAACAAAACTTCTGCACCGATGGAGTTTAAAATCATAATAATATCGAATAGCATACTTTTTGCACCATCCTTTTTTGGGTTTTAATCTGCATCTCTTGTCTGTAACTGAAAGATAAGAAAATAGGGTGAAGGACAACCCCTCCCCATAATTCTCCCCTGTGTC
Organism: Thamnophis sirtalis; assembly: GCF_051295495.1. Lineage (NCBI taxonomy): Eukaryota > Metazoa > Chordata > Lepidosauria > Squamata > Natricidae > Thamnophis > Thamnophis sirtalis. Next base: position 88,016,713 of record NW_028261382.1, on the reverse strand, counting down.
ATCTGTGGAGATTCTCAAGTCATTCAGCTCATAATTATTTCAAAGGCGCTTTTTCAAAAGGCCACAAGGCTCTTTTCTTTTTCCCTTCAGGAAGAAGAAGAAAACATTTTGCTTCTCACCCAAGAAGCTACATGAGTTGGGATAGCAGGGGTGGTGGGGGATGGAAGTTACTGTCTTAACTGCTAGTACCTATCCTTCTATCCCTTGTCTTCTTCCTCAAGGAAAAAAAACACACAGCCCACTTGTCTTTTGAAAAAGCTCCTTTGAGAATAGAATAGAATAGAAATCTTTATTGCCAAGTGTGATTGGGCACACAAGGGATTTGTCTTTGGTGCATATGCTCTCAGTGGACATAAGGAGAATAAAATACATGCATCAAAAATGAAAAGATACAACACTTAGTGATCTTCAAGGTTACTAATAAGCTATCAAATCGTACTAGAAAACAAATAAAAAACAATATAAATTGAAAGATACAAGCAACATGGTTATAGTCAGAAGTGGGAAGAGATAGATACTAGGAAGGAAGAAGAAGAATAGTGATTGAGTCTTCGATACGCCATATCTTACAGAATCATTCTTGAAAGAGGAGGCAGAAAAAACTTGTTCATCTATGCTTTGCCTTCCCTACCTCCCAAGACAGTGCCATCAAATGTCCAGCAAGAAACACTTTCATATATGAACCTGTTCTCCAGGATCCGAGATTCAATGTATTCATGGATTGCAGTCGTGGGATTCAAAAAATTTTACTACCGGTTTTGTAGGCATGGCTTTGTGGGGGTGGCTTTGTGGGGGTGACAGGGGAAGGTTACTGCAAAATCCCCATTCCCTCCCCACCGCACTAACCTGCTTCCAGCTCCCTTCTTCTGTTCAGGGCAACAAAAGAAGATCAGCTGGGAGGCTGCAAGGGCGGGGCCAGCCTATTTGCTGGTTCTCCAAACTACTCAAAATTTCCACTACTGGTTCTCCAGAACAAGTCACATTCTGCAGTGCCATCATAACTTTGAACCACTAAATGAACTGATGTAAGTCAAGAACTATCTGTATTTAGCATACTGCCAGTTAAAGGCATTATATTAACTGCTCTGGGGCTTCCCTCTTTCTGTGTACAGAGATTATTTTGTTCTTCTCCAATATTCTGCCATTCCAGCTTTTCCCCAGAATTAGGGTCAAGGTTTCTCAGATCACCCAGGCCTGTTCAGCACCTTTAGCACAAGGAAATATTGCAGCTACGTTTATTCACTTACAAATCCCAAGGAGGAAATCTAAATTATCCTGCGATGATCCTGTGGCTAAACTAAGGACGTCTGTGGTGTGATGAAACTACATAGAAAGACCAGTTGGTATAATTATCTGATTTTTGGTGGGCTCTGAGTAGGGAGGGAGTATAATGTCTTTGTTGTGGACCCACCAGCAGCTGAATGAGATGAGGAGGAGGAGGAGGAGGCGTGGGGGTTGTTAGCCTGTATTGGGAGAGAAACTTTTTGCCGGGGCTCCTGGCGCTCCTAATAAAGGAATATATTGATTTAAATACAGAGGGTTAGTTGTGTTTAGGAAGCTGGGTCAGAACAGTCTTGCCTATTCTGGGTTGTTGTAAGGGTGAATCTCATGTGGTCTGTTTTTCCTGTATGTTTTTCCAAATTGCTTTCATGCCACATGCTTTGATGATCTGCAGGTTTAAACATCATATAAACATAAACTGTAAATTGGGTGCCAGAGAAAGGAAATGCTAGAAATACAGGTAGTCTTCAACCAGTGGTGCATTTCAAAAATTTTTAGAACCTCTTCTGTAGGTGTGGCCTGCTTTGTGGGAGTGGCTTGCCAGTCATGTGACTGGGTGGGCGTGGCCGACTTGTAAAATGTGGTGAAACACACTTAATGCTCTTGCTTAGCAACCAAAATGTTGGCTCAGAAACTCTGGCATTTGAAGCACGCAAGTCTTAAAGCTGTCAAGTTACAAGACCCTTGCACCCCCTAACCCTTTAGAAAAAAAAGCCCTCAGGAGTGTTCAAACCTGACAGCTTTAAGACTTGTGGACTTCAACTCCCAGAATTCCTCCTCCAGTCATGTTGGCTCAGGAACTCTGGCATTGAAGTGTGCGAGTCTTAAAGCTGTCAAGTTACAAGACCCTCGCACCCCTAACCCTTTAGAACAAAAATCCAGGGGTGTTTAAACTTGACAGCTTTAAGACTTGTGGACTTCAGCTCCCAGAATTCCCCCTCTCACTCTTCATCTTGCTGATTTGTGGACGGGCGGGGGGAGGGAGCTGGAACCGGTTTTAAACGGCACTGTAGATTTGTGGAACCTCTTCTGTAGTAGAGGTTAGAACTGGCAGGAACCCACCCCTGTCTTCAACTTACAACATTTAGGGACCGTTCAAAGTTACAACAGCATTGAAGAAAGGGATTCGATTGACAGCTGGATTCACTTGGCAGCCAGGTTAATAATCTTACCAACGGCAGTGATTCATTTAACAACTGTGGCAAGAAAGGTCGTAAAATGGGCCAAAACTCACTTAACAATGGTCTCGCTTAACAACAGAAATGTGGGGCTGAATTGTGACTGTGAGTCAAGGGCTGCCTGGAAACAGGATGAGAGGTCCATCCACCCATTATTTCAGTCCTACCCAATTTTAGTGCATTCCAACCAACTTGAAAAACCAAAGTTTACCCATCCCTGCTGTTCTGATGGCCATGACTGTCCCTTGCGATGCGATTCTGTTGCATACGAGCACATAGACATGCTTTTATTGTGAGTCCCTGTAAGATATTGTGCAGACAACAGCATACATACGTTTCTTCCAGTCAATGTTTCCAACTATGTTTTCCACGGGTAAACTAAGATCTAAGAATAAGAGACAGCCGAGTGAATATTAGATGCAAATATCCTGCTTGGAAATAATAATATACAAGAAGTCCTCAACTTACACCACTTCACTTACTGACCATTCAAAGTTCCAATGGCGCTGAAAAAAAGTGATTTATGACCATTTCTCACATGTACCACCGATGCAGCAACCCCATGGTCACATGATCAACATTGAGATGCTTGGCAATGGGTTCAATGTCCCAAGCAGAGGTGGGGTCCTACTGGTTCGGACAGGTTCGGCTGAACCGATAGTGGTTTGCCAGCCTGGGTCGCCGGAAAACAGCAACGACCCAGACCCACCATGCCTCCAAACCGGCACAGCATGTTTCCCCCCATTTTTTAATGTTTTGCGCATGCACAGACCTATTTATGGGCAACTGCCCATGCACACGAAGCAAGGTAAATTTGCTTAACAATTGTTTCACTTAGCAACATAAATTTTGGGCTCAGTTGTGGTCGTAACTCGAGGACTACCTGCACTTTATATCATTTTTAATAAAGATCAAAGACAGGAAAACATTAACCAGCCCAAATACATTTGCCTAAAGTTTCATTCTGGAAAAATTCCTCATTAGAATAACCTTGTTGAATAAAAGGGTTGCTTTTTATATCATATCATATGGGGATTAATGAGGAGCTTCAAAGTAAAACAGCATAATTTTAATATAGCCATGAGAAAGCCTAAGCATTAGACAAAAAAGAAAAACAGGAATATCCATAAATTAAACAGAATGGTAGTAACAAACAAAATAAACAAAATTAGGTGATAATGCTTAGAACATCACCTGATATACAGGTGGTTTTGAACTTACAACGGTTCACTTGTTGTTGTGACCATTTAAAGTTACAAAGGCACTGGAAAAAGTGACTTATGACAGTTATTCACACTTACGACCATGGCAGAATCCTCATAGTGACGTGATCAAAATTCAGATACTTAGCATCTGGTTCATATTTATAACGGTTACAGTGTCACCTTTTGCAACCTTCTGACAAGTCAATGGGCGAGTCAGATTCACTTAATAACCACATTACTAACTTAACAACTACAATGATTCCCTTAACAACTATGGCAAGAAAGGATGTAAAATGGGGCAAAAGTCACTTTTGTTTCACTTGGCAACAGAAATGTTGGTCTCAGTTGTGGTGGTAAGTTGAGGATTATCCGTATAGTATTAAAACAAATGCACAAACACAGATACAGTACATCTGCCAGAGAAACGCAATAACAATAATTACAAATTTTGCAAGAAGGACCGAATGATATAGCTTGAAGCATGAAAATAAATCTTCAGGCACCTTTAAAAAAAACAAATCAAGAGTTCAAACATTTGCAAGTTTTGGCAGCTCCTTACCAAATTGTTTACACTTGTAAAGGCAATCCTGTAGAGTGACAAAGTTATTGTTATTGCCACCACAACCTCCATAAATGAAGTTCAGGCACATTTTTTTATTGTGGTCATAGTAAACCCTTTCCAATAATTTATTGCATCTTCCTTTCTTTGGTGGTAATTTGCATTTATGTGGTAGTCCTGGAAAGTATTTGAAAAATAGAAGAACAAAGATTTCAGAGACTTTAATCTTAACTTGAAAAACATCAAGTCCCTGAACTGAAAATGTACTTTATGCACTTTAAACTTTAATTTTGAAAAGAGAAACAAAATTATTTGAAGTCTTCGTTGTGAAATTACAGCAAAATAGCTGATCTACGCTACCTTTGTTACCAATTAGCAAAGGGCATGCTTCATTCAATTCCTGAATTTATTTACTTAGTTTTTTCATTGAACTATAAACTTACCAACTGCTCCGGTTTTACACAATGCACTAAACAACAGACTGTGTAACACAGCACTGAATAAATGACCTGGTTAAAGATGTTTAATTTGTCACTGCCTTACTTAAACATGTGAGACAGGTTCTCACCAGCCTCCCCTTGGCTTCCCAAGTAGATCCTCAGTGCCCTAAAATGAATAATAAATGAAACATAAAATGAAGTCACTGTGCAATGTTAGTTCAATTCTCCTACCTCTGCAACTTTTCCTTTTTGCAGCTGCTGCCTAACATCCAAGATACAGAAAGGAGTTGCACCGAGGATGACAGGTGGCCAAGAGGAAAAACAGTCTTACCTTTCTTCTTGCAGCCAGATGTGTCAAATCGTAGAATCAGCAGAAGGCAGATGGAGCCCCAGAGCTGCATGGCAATTTGCCTCTAGAAAATATTTATTTCTAAGTAAACCCAGTTTTGTCAGTGTTTAAGGGAGAGAAAACGAATCGCTTGGAGAAGTTGATAAGGTTTTGATAGATTAGTTTTCTGAGCCTGCTCTGCTTTAACTGAAGTTCTTTTCCTGTATTTAAATGAAATATGATTGCTTTTCAGGCAGGGATATGGGGAAATCATAATGGTAACCTTGGGTGATCAAACATTCACTCCTTGAGCATATCATTTTATTGATGGATGGATTTGATTTATATGCCACCCATCCAGTGGTGGGTTTCAAAATTTTTTAGAACGTCTTCTGTAGGTGTGGCCTGCTTTGTGGGAGTGGCTTGCTGGCCATGTGACTGGGTGGGTGTGGCCAACTTGTAAAATGTGGTGAAACTCACTTAACAACGCTCTTGCTTAGCAACCAAAATGTTGGCTCAGAAACTGGCATTTGAAGCACGCAAGTCTTGTCCAGTTACAAGACCCTTGCACCCCTAACCCTTTAGAAAAAAAACCCCAGGGGTGTTCAAACTTGACAGCTTTAAGACTTGTGGACTTCAACTCCCAGAATTCCTCTTCTCACTCTTCATCTTGATGATGTGCGGACGGGCGTGGGGAGGGAGCTGGAACCGGTTCTAAATGGCACTGTAGATTTGTGGAACCTCTTCTCTAGAAGAGGTTAGAACTGGCAGGAACCCACCCCTGCACCCATCTCATCCTATAAAACAATTAGGGGCTTCCTTGGTTAGAGGCAGGGAGAATTTTGGGATCCTTTGGGAAGCTTGAAGAACAATAGAGAGATGCTATCACAAGGTAGTGGTCATGGAAGATCCTGGCCATAATCTGCTCAGCTTTGGGTAGCCTTTTTTCTGCAGATCCATCTGAATCAAGACATTGGTTTTTCTGTCCTCACTTTTATTGGAATGCCAATGAAACCTCTCTGCTGTTAGTAACCAGCCATGAGGGACACGGGTCCAGTACGCAGGTGGAGGCACTTACAGCCCTCATGGCCTTGTCCACATCCCCGGGGGTAACATCCTGAAACTCAACCCAGAGATGTTCTACTTGATCCTCCTGTGCCTCAGCTGGAACTGCGGGGATGGAGTCCAAGTCCGACCGAAACCGAGCAATTTTGTCCGCTAAGAATTGGGCATAGTCCTCAGCTCTGCCCTGCAAGGGTTCCCCCGCTTCCCTTTTATTCAATAGGGAGCGGGTTATCTTAAACAGGGCGGCTGGGCGGGACTCAGCGGACGCAACCAAGGTGGCTATGTGAGATCTTTTCGCTGCCCTAAGTGCCCTGGTGTATTCCTTGGTGCAGGTGGTTACCATTGCTCGGTTCGATTCGGACTTATCGGACCTCCATCGGTGCTCTAGGCATCTCCTCCGGCGCTTCATCTCCCGGAGTTCCTCGGTGAACCAAGGAGGTCTCCGGGATCCGCCGCCTCGGAGGGGCCGTAGTGGCGCAATCTGGTCGAGGGCCTCCGATGCTGCCGAGTGCCAAGCAGCAACCAGAGTCTCTACCGGACTGTGGGCGAAAGTATCAGGAATGACCCCAAGCTCCGTCTGGAACCTTAACGGTTCCATAAGTCACCTGGGGCGGAACCACCTGGTCGGTTCCTCCTCCCTACAGTGGGGGTTTGGTCTCCGGAAGTCGAGCCTCAGGAGGCAGTGGTCTGACCACGACAGGGGTATGATGTCGTTACCCCTCAGACCAAGATCACAAATCCACTGCTCCGAGAGGAATACGAGGTCGAGCATGTGACCCGCTGAATGGGTTGGGCCCCGAATTACTTGGGTCAAGCCCATGGCTGTCATGGAAGCCATGAACTCCTGCGCCCCATCAGAGTTTTCACCGAGCGACGGCAAATTAAAGTCCCCCAGGACCATCAACCTAGGGAACTCAATTGCCAGCTCGGCTACCGACTCGAGGAGCGAGGGGAGGGCTGCTGCAACGCTGTTGGGAGGCAGGTACGTTAACAGCAGACCCACTTGACCCTTGAGGTCCAACTTTATCAGCAGAGACTCACACCCGACAAGCTCCGGAGCAGAGACCCTACGAGGAACTAACGACTCCCGGATAACAATGGCCACACCCCCACCCCTTCCCTGGGCTCTCGGCTGGTGTAGCACCTGAAATCCTTCTGGGCACAGCTCTACAAGGGGGACTCCTCCCTCTGGGCCCAGCCAGGTTTCAGTAATACATGCCAGGTCTGCCCTCTCGTCTAAAATTAAGTCCCGGACGAGAGGAGCTTTGTGTACAACAGACCTGGCATTTAGCGACAACAGCCTGAGACCAGGGTCCTGATTACTTGCGCCATCTGGTCTCGGAGTGGGACTCATAGGGCCGGAAGGAGGGATCTCTGTAATGTAGCGAACCCTCCTTCCCCGGTAATGGCCTGCCCTAAAGTCCCCGCCGTATCTGCCCCTCCCTGTTACGACCGTAATACCCCGACCCTCTCCCGTGTCTCTGGTCCCCTCAACCACCCCCATGGCCCCCGCATCTCCCGGCAGGTCCTCCGAATCACACATACTCATGCACTCCCCCAAACAGTCCCCACGTAAGAGTTAAAAACACAAAAATTTACAACAATATGATAATAAAAAGTGGGACATTCATTCATCTCATACGTATCTCATGCATATCCCATACAAAGAGAGAAGAGAAAGATGAAAGAAAAGAAAGAAACTAAAATAGTTGCGCAGTTGATTAAAATTTAAGATGCGAGTTCAGATGGCAAAATTGGCTCTTAATGTTCGGAGTTAAAGTGGCTAGGGACCAGTTATAGTTCAGATGTAATATACGGGGGAGTGTCTTGTTGCCCCTCTCTTCTTTTGCAAATTTGTTGGTCAAAAGGTCCTGCGGGGGTTCAGTGCGAACACACAATACTGCCGTCGTCTGTCCACCCGCAGCCCAGGTCCAAAATTTCCTTCTGGGGGTAAACCAGTATAATAGTGATGGTAACAGTCAGGGCTAAGAAAGACAGGATCACAGGCCCTAAATATATGGGTGAGGGAAGTCAGACAGTCAAAGTCCAGAGTGGCAGGAAACCAATGTTGGTAAAAAAGGTAGCGTTGAAACCAATGTTGATGGAAAAGGCAGCGTTGGAGAAGATGGTAAAGATGGTATAGATGGTATTGGGATAGAAGCTCCAAAGGGGCTAAGATGGAGTCTCTTAACAACAACGGGCGGCAATGATCGTACCAACCAGGACTAGATCGTGAGTCCAATGTCCAATGTCCAGTAGCCGTGAGTAAGGAACCATATGGTAAAGTCCCGTATAAGTAAGAGCAAACTGAAGGCCAGGGAGAAAAGGAGAGGCCGTGCTGTAAAAAAGGCCTAGGGGGTAGATTAAGGGGTTGTGGTAATGGCCGCAAGGCCAGCTGCCAGGTCTTATACCGCCCCATATCAAACCAACTACCCCTCTATAAAGTCAGCAACAGAGTCTAAAGAGATTCCAAGGAAAACAGGGCCAAAGATGTCGAAAAACGCCAAAAACATCCAGTAATATAATCCACCAGAGTAGAAAGGGAGGGGGGGGCGCCTTCTCCCCTTACTCCCAGCACGCCCTCCTTACATTCCCCTTACTCCTTCCTTACTCCTCCCTCTTCTTTCCCTCTACCTCCCCCCTTGGTGTATTCCTTTATTCAACTGTTGTTTATTAATAAACCAAGGAAAAAAAATATAAAGAAAGAAAAGAAAAAAAAAAAAGAACAACCGTATACAAGTGCATTCTTTTTCTTATTGAGACTATATTAACACCCACCCACCCACCCCCCATAAATCCCCATCCCTAATCCTCCCGACTTCCCAGGGCCCACATGTTTGGATATTAGTAGTCAAATTAGAATTAGCCTCCTCCAAGCTTACCAATTTATTCTCCATTTCAGCGGTATAATCTGTCAGGGCAGACACGGCTACAAACGTATTCTCCTTCATTTGGGCAATTTTAGACTTTAAATTACCATATAGCTCCAATACAAATTCTTTAATTTCTTGTTTAAAATCATTAAACATTTGAAAGAAAAATTCCTGTGTTAAGAATTCTCCAGTAGAGGGCGTAGGAGACAAGGGCTGCGATTCCATAGTAGATTCTTTAAATTCATTCGTAGATTCTTTAAGCACATTCGTAGAGAGATGCTTCGATTTTGACCTGGGTGCCATTATAAATAAACAAATAAACAGTGCTCTCGCTCCCCTCTGTTTCCCAAAAAAAATTATTTTGTTAAGGAGCAGTCTGCAGGAAGGTAAAGCCGGCTAAGTACATCCCCTATCAGTCACCAACGGAGAGAAATCGCCATTTTGAAGTCCGTTTAAACAAAGAAGCCTCTAGGACAAATGAGGCTGGTGTTTAAGATAGTAATAAAAGCATAAATCTCACAGGGGTGGGACCCGCCCGTATTAATCCTAGCTTCAAACAACTTTGCTTTGTCCTGGGGGGGGGGGGTCGCCTGTCTAGGGCTGCAAAAAAAAAGCAGCTGAGAAGAACTGGCTGGAGATAAAGGCTCCGCTTACGCTGGATCTAATCTCTGTCCACAGCCAAAGAAAAGAAAAAGGCTGTGAATTACGAATAGACCCTAGCCACAGAGCTACTCCCTGCCCCTTTCTAGCCAAAAAGGGGTGATATCTATGATCTTATTTAGATATACAGACCAGATCTCTGAGAGGAGCTCCGTTGAGCCCTCTTCGGCGACAGGCTCCGCCCCCAGGAAGTCATACCTCGCTACTTTTTCAACACAAGAACCAAGACTTGTATGATGTTCCTTTATAGCGGATGTGGAGGCAATGACAACAACTTCAAATCTTTAAACAAATGCATAACAGAATGTCAAAGTCATGGTAAGGAAGAAAGTGAAATCTTTCCAATGGTCCGCTAATATGCAAAAAAAAAAAAAAAAGCTTTCCTATTAATAATATAGTCTTCCTAAAACCTTCGCTACTCTTTTTTGTACATTAATAAGCAGCAGATGAATCAGAACCAGAATAGATCTGTAAGGGACCTAGGAGGTCTTCTAGTCCAGCCCCCCTGCTCAAGCAGGATACTTTATACCATTTCAAACAAGTGACTGTCTAGTCTCTTCTTAACAACCTACAGTGATAAAGCACCCAGAACCTATGAAGGCAAGCTGCTCCACTGGTTAATTGACATCACTGCTAGGAAGTTTCTCCTTAATTTCAGGTTCTTTCTCTCCTTGAATGTTTGCTTCTTGTCCTGCCGTCTGGTGCTTTGGAAAATAAATTGACCCCCTCCTCTTTATGGCAGCCTCTCAAATACTGAAATACTGCCACCCCTAGTCCTTCTTTTCTCTAGACTATCCAAACCCAAATCTTTCTTTGTATCTTTTCCAAAGTCTCAGTATATTTTTTGTAATGTGGTGGTCAAAGATTCCTCTCACTATCGTTGAGTCCCTATGGTTTTTGAGCCATACCAACATGCAGAGCAATGTATTTGGGAACTGGAAAGTGAACAATATATGAATTTGCCAACACTAAGCAGACACCACAAGTACTTAAACCTAGTTGAAGAGAAGGTCCATGTGATATCTTTACAAGATGAGGAAAGGGAATGGACGCCTACCTACCAATTCCAGATGCCCCTCCTTCAAGTGTTGAATGCCAGCTCTGGAAGAGGTTTGTCCCTCTGTCTATTGGAATACAAGCCCTAACCTTCAAGTAAATGGGAGGAAACCTCTCTTTGATGACCCTCTCAGTTCATGCCAGAAGTCTAGAATTTCAGGATTTGGGACTTGGTTCCTCCTTAGGGGTACAGCAGCTTCAGTACAAGCTGGTCTTCTGTTATTTGAGGGATTCTAATGGCAATTGGCAATGACTCAAATTTGAGTATTATCACTATATTAGGTTTAACTTTTTCTGACCTTTGGAGCTGATTGCTTAGGATCTACTTTTCCAGTAAATGCTCAAATATTCATTTTGCCCCGTAGTCTGGAGTCAGAATACAATATATATTCATGCAATGATCTTCCGGGTTTTCTAAGGGGGACAGTCCATCTTATTTTCCTCTTTACATTTTCAGGTACATATCCACAGCTATGTAATCTTCCTGCAAAAGTAGGACGGTGCAAAGCTGCGTTTCCTAGTTTTTATTTTAATGCAGCAACTGGGAACTGTGAGGCATTCACTTATGGCGGATGTCGAGGAAATAAAAACAACTTTGTATATTGGTCTCAATGCAGAGCTACATGTCAAAATTCTGGTAAGGTAGAAACGTTCATCTTTGCCTTGTCATAACCATTAAAACAAATAATGTATTACTCTTGATCTGAAAACTCTTCAATATCTTTATAAATGACCAAGATGAGGGAAAAGAAGGGGAACTCATCAAATTTTCAGATGATACTAAACTGGTGGGAATAGCCAATACCCCAGAAGATAAATTCAAGTTCCAAAAAGATATTGACAGACTGGAACAATGGGCCCCATGCAACAAAATGAATTTTAATATGGAGAAAAGCAAAGCTTTACATTTAGGCAGGAAAAATCAAAGTTATAAGTATAGATTAAGTGAGACATGACTCAAAAACAGAGGGACCTTGGAGTCCTAGCGGATGACCATTTGAATATGAGCTAGCAATGTGCAGCAGCAGCCAAAAAAAAGCTAATATAATCCTGAGTTATATAAACAGAGGCATAGAATCAAGATCACGTAAATTATTAGTGATGCTTTACAAACCCTAGTAAGACCACACCTTGCATACTACAACCAATACTACATTATTGGTCACCATACTACAAAAAGATGTTGAGACTTTGGGAAAAAAAGATGATCAAAATGCCTGGAGACTAAAACATCTGAAAAACTGTTGAAGGTTTTGAGTCTGGCTAGTCTAAAGAAAAGAATAATTAGGGGTGACATGCAGAAATAAAAAATAGTAATTCCTAAAGAACTACCAGAAAGGCGGCTTTCTTGTTTTTTCTTGCAGCATTCTGTGAGGATTTCTGCACTTAATTAATAAAGCAAAATACTGGAAAATGAAAGGAAGTTATATATATCCCTCACAGGAAATGTCAGTTCTAACATGTGATATAATGCCTGGAAATGCTTTTATCCATATTGCTTTGCAATGCTTCATGAAGGAAAATGTATTATATTCTATTTAAAGCATGAAAATGTTTTCTGCCAATATCCTGCTATTCTGCATTCAAGTGCCAATGAATTTTCTTGCAGCATTTGGAGTGAGACTTCTATCTCTGAGGACCTACCCATAGACTGGGCCTTTTTTTCTATAGTTATTCACTTTTGAGAATTTGTCTGGCTCACTCTCTCTCATAGACCTGGCATTTTTTGACTATACTGGCATCTGTCCTATCTCATCCTATTTCCTCCACCACCGCTGTCCCCCTTTGTATGCGAGGGTTCATAATTCCTGCTATTGAGCAAAATTATAGAGACCTACTTGGTTTAAATTGTTGGAAGAAATGTCCATCTGAGTTCAGTTCCAAGTGGGGAGAAAGACACTGGAAACATGGAGGCTGTTTGGAAAGATGGTTTAATGGTGGATGGGACCACATGGTTTGAGGTCCTGGCACTTGAGGAGGGAGGGAGGGAGAGAGGGGGGAGGGAGGACCTTGCCTTGCAGCTTCCTGTTCCTGTGTAAGGGCAGGTATTCTGATTGGTTGTCAGACTCCCATGGAACCATGCAGGGGTAACTTTACAGATTGACTTGTGTCCCAGGCTTTGTTGAATCTTGCTGGGTGATGATGTAATGAAGAGGGCTGTGCTCTGAAAGGGTGTTGGGCAATTAATATTGGGCTTAATGGCTTTGTCCCAGTTTGGATCTTGAGTGAGGGCTAATCCTAGCATGTCCTGAGGGTGAAGGTCTTTTGTTTTGTAGATAAGTTGGCCCAGCCTTTTGTCTTGTAGATAGGTTGGCGCCAGTCTTTCTGGGGCTATCAACAAAGGCGGGGGCTGCTTTCCAAGAGCATGTTTCTCCTTTTCTCATCCAGGGAGGTATAATATTCTGCCTTTTTAACATTTCCTATAATATTTCATTCTTCTAGGAGAAGGGTGAGTGCTAATTTTTTACACTATAGAAAGACAATAAAAATTCAGTTTTGGAAACCCACCCTAAGTAGACTGTATAAATACTTAAATCTGGGCGAAGGGAAGGTCCATGTGAAGTGGTTGGAAGAGGGGGAAAGGGAATGGACACTCCCCCCCTTCCAGGTGCCCCCTCCAAGCGTTGAATGCCCAGCTCCAGAAAGGCTTACTCCTTCTGTCTCTTGGAATACAAGCTCTAACCTTCAAGCCAATGGGAGGAAACCTCTCCCTGATGATATTCTCAGTCCATCCCAGCAGGCTGATTTCAGGAATGGGGGCCTGCTGCCTCTTCTTAGGGGTACAGAAACTTGTGTCTGCCCAGCTGGTCTTCAGTTGTTTGAGGGCTATCTGCCAGGCTGCACTTACATGGCTTCTAATGGCAATTGGCAATGACGCAAATTTGGGTGTTCTCACTATGTTAAGGCAGGGAAATTGTTTTCGCTTTTTCTGACATTTGGAGCAGATTTCACAGGATCTAGTTTCCCAGTAGATCACGGGTGTCAAATTCCTGCATCACATTGTCATTATGTGATGTATTGTGACGTCTTCCCTTTGCGAAGCTGTGATGGGCATGGCCTGCACATGATGTATCTGGCCCGTGGGCCGCCAATTTGACACCCTTGAAGATAAACACGTTACCCTGTACTCTGGAGTCTGAACACAATATATTTTTATGTGATGATCTTCTAGACTTCCTTAAAAAGGACAGTCTGTCTTATTTACCTCTTTTCAATTTCAGTACTATTTCCCGAGAAATGCACATTTCGCCCCAAACTAGGATCATGCGCAACACCTACTATTCGCTTTTTTTTCGACACAGTAACTGGGACCTGTACAATGTTTCTTTATAGTGGATGTGGAGGGAATGAAAACAACTTCTTAACTAAAGAAGAATGCCTAAAAGAATGTAAAATCACTGGTAAGTACTTTGCAATCTAGGTTCTGTACTAGCAATAGGAGAAACTGGAGCTCGTTATTGGGATCAATCAGTAAACATTTAGAATGTTAAAAACACTCAAAAAGAACTTTCATAAAGACGTGCCCTAAAAGTTGTTTTTTGTTTTTAGAGTTGTTCTTGAAAATGGTTATGTGAGCATTGCCACACTCAATTGTCAAAGAAGATCACATAGCGATTACACACACTACTGAAAAATCTACTGTTGATAACTTCTTTTCATTGTTTCCTTTCCAGGGCAACACTGACTCCAATTCCTGATTGGGTTGATAGATGGAGTGGATTCAGCAGCTGGGGAAGGAATCCAAATTTCCATGGACTTTCCCACTGAAACACTTTGCATACATGGAATTCTAAGCATTCTGTTAAATAAACATACAAATGATTTGAACCCTAATAGTCTGTCTCTAAAATACTGTTTCTATTGCTCTCTTTATTCTGTCAGACCATCAACAACATTGCAAACAGGACACCACAATTTATTTAGCACTTAACCAGTATGGAGGTAGGTAGTTAAAGCAGAACTGTACTTCAGATCCTTACATATCAACTCATGATTCCAACTCCATGAAAGTTCAGCTGCATTTCATATTGTGCATATAAAAAGTGGCTTGAGAGAGCACCAGACATTTGTTTGAACACCAGGATGTATTTCACTTTGTGATTATTCCGGCTGGTTTACTTTTTGGTTTTAGGTTGCCAGTAACCCAAATTTAGGTTTTTAGGTTGAAATATCAACCGAAGGCAGAATTTTATATGTCCACATACAAGATGGCCTCCCTCCACACTAAACAATGACTTAAATAGATGGTGGAAAGCTCTCCCCATTTTAGATTGACTTTAGAAAACTGTTCCCTTACCAGAGACACATGAAATAAGACTCTCTTTTCTTCATTATTCCCTGTCACCCCTTAGTTTTAGAATAACCATATGAACAATGTTTGGGGGACTGTTCCATTTTCATAAAAGGTACATGAGGACAGGCACATTTTGGGATGAGGGCAGAATTCAAATTTTGGGGGAGATGGTGTTTCTGAAAGAAAATGTCTAAACGAAATCTATGGACTAACCCTTCCTTCCTTCCCACCTGACGTTATTATAATGGGAAGGACTAGTTATCTAGAGAATTTATGGGAGTGGGGGTGGGTGGGAAGGGCAACAACACACATATGTTTTAGAAGAGTTCACAGCCCAGAATCAATTAGAGATGGATTGCTATAGATATTAAACAAATAAATTAAAAAATAATAATAAAATTTTATGTTTTCGGCCTACAGCCTGTTTCCCCTTAGAATTTGGGGAAAGAGTTATGTAATGGTAAATGGGAGATTCAGGTGACGAAAATGAGATGGTGGGAGACTTGTACTTTCAGACTTGCCTGTTTCTCTCAATGCAGCCTTACAACAGAAGCAGCAGCTGTCAGCCTTTGACAGCTCCTTATGTACTGGTGCTGGTTTCTCCTCAGCCAATTAGAGCTCAGCGACTTCTATGTCAGGCACAGACCAGAGAGAAACCAGGACACAGTAGACAGGCAATGTTCAACCTGCAGATCCACTGTAATCCTACTTTCTTATTTCTAACTGAAATAAAGATGTTACTTAAATTAATTAAAAAAACATTTAAGAACAACTTAAACACTGAAATTTTCAAAGGAACAAAATTACATGCAGAAATGGTAGAAGGTGGGATAAGTACATAAAAGACATAAAAACAAAGGGAACACATCTTTGGGAAGGTCCTTGCAGATCATTTCAACAAATTTGGGACATGTAATGCTCTGGGAAGCAGGAATAGATGTGAACACTCCATAATCCGCGTGATGTTTCCAATATATATGAATCCATATGACTTTGGCAACTGCCGGCCTTGCAGGAGTTAGGTGACAATCAAGATGAGCAGGAAGAGTTCATCTCTGGGATGGAGGGAGCCTTACGAGGAGAAAGAGGCCGAGTAAAGGGAAATGCATCTGCTCCTTCCACACCAGGCATAGAAGATGTGAGTGTGAACCAGATTATCGAGGGAGGGGCAGCTTTCATGTAAATGGGAGGAGATAATTGAGGGAAGCCACTAGTCACTAGTTATCTTGAGAATTTATGATGGGGGTGGTGGTGGAGGGGAACAACACACATGCATTTTAGAAGAGTTCTCTGCCCAGAATCAATTAGCTGAGACGGACTGCTATAGAA
This sequence comes from Thamnophis sirtalis, assembly GCF_051295495.1. Lineage (NCBI taxonomy): Eukaryota > Metazoa > Chordata > Lepidosauria > Squamata > Natricidae > Thamnophis > Thamnophis sirtalis. The sequence continues at coordinate 88,000,445 of NW_028261382.1, read as the reverse complement.
ATTAAACAAACAAATAAAGAAAAATGAAATTTCATGCTCGCAGCCCACAACCTGTTTCCCTTTAGAACTTGGGAAAAGCTGATGAAAGTTATGTAATTGTAAGTGGGAATGAGATTGGCCCTAACTTATCAGGTGGTGAAAATGAGATGGTGGGAGACTTGTACTTTTAGACAGAAGCAGCCCCAGTGGTGCTTATTTGGGAGAATGAGGCTTCTTTCTTGAGAAGAGCCTTTCAGAATGTCCTTGCTCAGGCTCCTTAGAGTACCAGCACCAGCTTGGATCTCTTATTTTCTGGGCATCACAACGTCCTAATCCTTCAGCAACTCAGGCAGCAGTTCAACCAGGTTTTCTGGGATGTTCATTCTTGGTCTCCTTATCAGAGGCCGAGCTGGCCATGGCACCTGGTAAAATGTACAAAAGACGGGATGACACATTTTAACCTATTCAAATGCTGATAGAAAGTTAGACAAGAAGTTTGGGCTCCCTTATATGTCATGAAAAGAGAAAGTGAGTGTAATAAGAGTAGGATTTTGCCTATTTTGCTCTATGGAACTGAAAGTTGGGACACCTGACTGGGACACCCCAGGAAGCTAAACAGATGGGAAAGGCGTGGGTAAACACTTTGTGTGATAGAACAACAAGGGATAAGGTCAAGAGTTTGTATTGTGGAATGAATACAGAAGTAAATTAAGGCGATTCAGTGAAGTAGAGGAAATAAATTGCAAAAGAAGTAAATGATAAAAAAGCAAATGGTTCATGAGAAAGGCATAGAGTTAAGAGTCATGGTTGGATTAGACAAAACCATGGAAAGAAAAAGATGAGAACTTTTGTTGTGTAAATGTACAGAAGAGTATAGAGCTGATAAAAACAAATGTGGTTTGCAAGGACAGAAAGATATCTCTTTCCTTTGCATCCCTTTCCTCATGACTTCATTTAATTAGGGTACAATTGCTTACTTATTTGCCATGCTCTATGTAGACCTGTTTATGGATGACAAGTGGAACTGTACTCATGATTGCTACGTATGACCTCTTTGTTCCAGCTACATCAACAGTCAACAAACTTATAAAAAGTCGATCTCTCATTCTAAAGACGTTTATCGACTCCTAATAAAATCATTGTTCTGTAGCATTCCCAGTCGGTCCTCGGAGTAACCATTTTCGTATCTGAACATTATTCAGATTTTAGGGAAGTGCACCTTGGTGTTCCAATCATATGACTACGTGTACTTCACTGTTGGATAATTTATAAAACGGCTCTACTCTGCATCAGATATTTGCTTTCACCACTATGATACATTCGAACTGCATGCTGCTGGCTCTTGGACGTTTATCGACTCCTAATAAAATCATTGTTGAATTGAATTGAATTGGTTTATTTATAGGCTGCCCTTTTCCCTGAGGGGACTCAGGGCGGCTAACAACTCATAGGGAGGGGGATACAGACAATAACATATAACATTACATATAATTAAAAAGTAAACAACATTCATCCAACATTCGGGTGGGGGCAGATCAATCTCTACCCCCAGGCCTGGCAGGATAGCCAGTTCTTAAGGGCTGCGCGGAAGGTCTGAAGGGTGGTGAGGGTACGGATCCCCACGGGGAGCTCGTTCCAGAGGGTCGGAGCTGCCACTGAAAAGGCTCTCCTCCGCGTAGTGACCAGCCGGCACTGGCTGGCAGATGGCACTCGGAGGAGGCCCAATCTATGAGATCTAATCGGTCTCGAGGAGGTAATCGGCAGGAGGCGGTCTCCCAAGTACCCAGATCCACTACCATGGAGGGCTTTATAGGTGGTAAGAAGCACCTTGAAGCGCACACGGAGATCAACAGGTAGCCAGTGCAGCTCGCGGAGGATAAGTGTTATGTGGGTGAACCGAGGTGCACCCACAATCACTCGCGCGGCCGCGTTCTGGACTAGCTGAAGACGCCGGATGCTCTTCAAGGGCAGCCCCATGTAGAGCACGTTGCAGTATTCCAGCCTAGAGGTCACGAGGGCGCGAGTGACTGTTGTGAGGGCCTCCCGATTCAGGTAGGGTCGCAACTGGCGCACCAGGCGAACCTGGGCGAATGCCCCCCTGGTCACAGCCGACAGGTGGTGATCAAAGGTCAGCTGTGGATCCAGGAGGACTCCCAAGTTGCGAACCCTGTCTGAGGGGTGTAAAATTTGGCCCCCCAGCCTGAGTGATGGAATGCTAGCCAAATTATTGGGAGGGAAACACAACAGCCACTTGGTCTTTTCTGGGTTGAGTACAAGCTTGTTAGCCCGCATCCAGTCTCTAACGGCCTCGAGACCCTGGTTCATCACGTCCACCGCTTCATTGAGTTGGCACGGGGCGGACAGATACAGCTGTGTATCGTCCGCATATTGATGGTATCTTATCCCGTGCCTCCGAATGATCTCGCCCAGCGGTTTCATGTAGATGTTAAATAGTACGGGGGACAGGACCGACCCCTGAGGCACCCCATATGTTAGGGGCCTCATGGTCGATCTCTGTCCCCCGACCAACACCGACTGCGACCTGTCCGAGAGGTAGGAGGAGAACCACTGCAGAACAGTGCCTCCCACCCCCACCTCCCGCAGTCGTCGCAGAAGGATACCATGGTCGATGGTATCGAAAGCCGCTGAGAGGTCAAGAAGAACCAAGATGGAGTGATGACCTCCATCCCTGGCTCTCCAGAGATCATCGGTGAATGCGACCAAAGCGGTTTCTGTGCTGCAACCAGGTCTGAAGCCGGACTGGAAGGGGTCCAGGTAATCGGCTTCCTCCAAGGACCGCTGAAGCTGGTAGGCCACCACCTTCTCAACAACCTTCCCAATAAAGGGGAGGTTGGAGACTGGACGATAGTTGTTAAGTACAGCTGGATCCAGGGATGGTTTCTTCAGGAGGGGTCTCACCACCGCCGTTTTAAGTGCGGCGGGGAAGTGCCCCTCCCGAAGCGAGGCGGTAATAACCGCTTGGATCCAGCTCCGTGTCACCTCCCTGCTGTTAGCTACCAGCCAGGAGGGACACGGGTCCAGTACACAGGTGGAGGCACTCACAGCCCTCATGGCCTTGTCCACGTCCCCGGGGGTAACGTCCTGAAACTCAACCCAGCGCTGGTCTACCAAGTCGTCCACTCGTGCCTCGGCTGGGTCTGCAAGGGTGGAGTCCAGATCCGACCGAAACCGAGCAACTTTGTCCGCCAAGAACTGGGCATAGTCTTCAGCCCTACCCTGCAAGGGGTCCCCCGTATCCCTCTTATTTAAGAGGGAACGGGTTACCCTAAACAGGGCGGCTGGACGGGACTCGGCGGACGCAACCAAGGAGGCAATGTATGTTCTTTTTGTTGCCCTAAGTGCCCTGATGTATTCCTTGGTGCAGGTTGTTAAAAGTGCTCGGTTCGATTCGGATCTATCGGACCTCCACAGGTGCTCTAGGCGTCTCCTTCGGCGTTTCCTCTCCCGGAGCTCCTCGGTGAACCAAGGAGGCCTCAGGGATCCACCACCTCGGAGTGGCCGTAGTGGCGCAATCCGGTCAAGGGACTCCGATGCTGCCGAGTGCCAGGCAGCAACCAGAGTTTCTACCGGATTGTGGGCGAGAGTGTCAGGAATAACCCCAAGCTCCGTCTGGAACCTCAAGGGGTCCATAAGTCGCTTGGGGCGGAACCACTTGTTCTGTAGCATTCCCAGTCGGTCCTCGGAGTAACCATTTTCGTATCTGAACATTATTCAGATTTTAGGGAAGTGCACCTTGGTGTTCCAATCATATGACTACGTGTACTTCACTGTTGGATAATTTATAAAACGCCTCTACTCTGCATCAGATATTTGCTTTCACCACTATGATACATTCAAACTGCATGCTGCTGGCTCTTGGACGTTTATCGACTATTAATAAAATCATTGTTCTGTAGCATTCCCAGTCGGTCCTCGGAGTAACCATTTTCGTATCTGAACATTATTCAGATTTTAGGGAAGTGCACCTTGGTGTTCCAATCATATGACTACGTGTACTTCACTGTTGGATAATTTATAAAACGGCTCTACTTTGCATCAGATATTTGCTTTCACCACTATGATACATTCGAACTGCATGCTGCTGGCTCTTGGACGTTTATCGACTCCTAATAAAATCATTGTTCTGTAGCATTCCCAGTCGGTCCTCGGAGTAACCATTTTCGTATCTGAACATTATTCAGATTTTAGGGAAGTGCACCTTGGTGTTCCAATCATATGACTACGTGTACTTCACTGTTGGATAATTTATAAAACGGCTCTACTCTGCATCAGATATTTGCTTTCACCACTATGATACATTCGAACTGCATGCTGCTGGCTCTTGGACTGCTCATTTTCTGCTTTCAGGATGCCTGTTCTGTAGGTAGGTAAATAAAACGTTTCTTTTCCCTTCATACCTACATGCAATCTGTTTGAAAATGCTCCTTTCTCTTCCAAGATACAATCACATTAACAAGAGTTGATATTGGAGGGACCCCTAATATACGGGATTTACTTTAGGAAGCCAGTTTCTGGACTGGATCATCCGAAACAAAAAGAATGAAAGTCCCTTTTCTGCAGTATTTTGGTCAGTCCTTAGTAACCATTGTGGGATGTCAGGATTATTCAAATTTTGGGGAAATGGACATTCTACAAAGTTTAAAAAGGTTAAACTAAATCTGAGTAGAATTTTTGTTTCATTTCCTTTTATAAGGTTTCCTATGAATAATATGTTATTCCTAAAACGTACAGCTGCTCTTTTTTTATACGTCAACAAGGAATAATATTAGATGTGGGTCGAGTGAAGAGGCAGGACACTCCGCTAATACAACAGCTCTTTATTTGGTAGACCTGTATAAGGAGTTTTTTGGCTGTCTGGCAGCTCTCTCTTTTAAAGGGGGGGCTGCCTGACAGCTCAGCCACTGAGATCTCTTAACTTTCCTGCTTGTAATGTGAACCAATTGATTTAAACCACCAGTTTCAGTGGACTTTGAGGGGGGGGTGGTTTCAGGGCCCGCTGTGTTGCTGTGGGTCCCCATTGGCTCGGTGGTTTCAGGCCGGGTTGACTTCTCTCTTTCGTGTCCAGTGGCTTTTTCATGTCATTCGTGCGCGATCTCTGCTTTGATGTCTGAGGTCAGGCTGCACTCCAGCTGCAATCAGGCTCTCTTTGGATAGCTGCCCTCTGCCATGGTTGCCTGAGTTTCCCTCCAGGCAGCCCCCATATCGGGGAGCAATTGGAGAGTCCAGGATTCAGGAGACCTGGTGATCTTAATAGATTTTAAAAGCTGACTGTCAGTTTTCCTAAAAATGCCCTAATTGACTCATGAGTATCGAGACAAGTTTCAATACAAAACTAGGAGCACTCATTTATTAGGAGCACCGTTAGGCAAGGCCTTTTTGCAGTCAGACCTGAGTTTTGTTTGAATTATAGCTGAACTTTACTACTGTTCCTCCACTCCCCTCAGTCTGTGTCATAAATCACATTCCCCAATGTGATGCACCCATCCCAAGCCTGCTGCAGTAATCTGAGACCTGACTCTAATCGAACGTATGTGTGAAATGCACTGTACCCCCTTCCCTCACCTTGACAACTTTAGGAGTTAACAAACAGCATATTAATTTTCCAATTCTAAGCAGGCATCAAAAATGCTTAAATCTGGTTGAAGAGAAGGTACATGAGAAGTCTTTGGAAGAGGAGAAAAAAGAATGGCCCCACCAACTCTCCATTTCCAGATGCCCCTCTTTCCAGTGATGAATGCTCAGCTCCAGAAAGGGTTTCTCCTCTATCTGCCGGAATACAAGCCCTAACTTTCAAGCAAGTGGGATGAAAGCTCTCCCTAATCACTTTCTCAATCCTTTCCAGAAGTCTGGAATCTCAGAAATGGGGGGCGGGAGGGGAGGGTCTGATGACTCTTCTTAGGGGTAGATGAGCTTTCATCTATTACGCTGAACTTCAGTTCCTTGCAGGGCTTCTAATGGCAGTTGACAATGATTCATATTTGAGTGTTCTCACTATGTTAGACAGACAAAGTGTTTTCACTTTTTCTGAGGTTTGGAGTGGATTGCTCAGGATCTACTTTTCCAGTAGATGTTCAAATATCCATGTTGCCTGGGGTCTGGAGTCAGAATACAGTACATTTTTATGATATGAATTTCTGGATTTCCTTAAAAGAGACAATCTGTCTTATTTTCTTGTTTTCACTTTCAGGTAATTATCCTACGAAATGTTACTATGAACCTACAATAGGATGGTGCTTCAGTCCTGTTCTTCGCTACTTTTTCCACCACGTACGTGGTCACTGTATGATGTTCACTTATAGTGGATGTATGGGCAATGGCAATAACTTCTTAACTTTTGAAGAATGTGTAAGAGAATGTCAAAGTTATGGTAAGGAAGAAATTAAAATCTTTCCCTTGGTGCACAAGTATATAAAAATATAGTCTTTCTAAAACTTGCAGCTACTATTTTTTCTACATCAATGAGTAACACATGAGTCACAATCACAATAGAGCTGTAAGGGACCTTGGTGGTCTTCTAGTCCAGCCCCCTGTTCAAGCAGGAGATCTTATACAATTTCAGAAAAGTGACTGTCCAGTCTCTTCTTAAAAACCTCTGGTGATGAAGCCCCTGCAACATTCTGAACTTCTGTGCCACTGGTTAATTGTCCTCACTGTTAGGAAGTTTCTCTTTAATTCGAGGTTGCTTCTCTCCTTGATTACTTTCCATCCTTGTCCTGCCCTCTGGTGCTTTTGAAAATAAATTGACCCCCTTCTCTTTTTGGCGGCTTCTCAAATACTGGTATACTGCTACCCCTAGTCCTTCTTTTCTGTAACTAGCCAAACCCAAATCCTGCAACCATTCTTCATATGTTTTCAGTCTCCAGGCCTTTTATCATCTTAGTTGCTCTTCTTAGTACTTTTTTTTCCAAAGTCTCAACATCTTTTTTGTAATGTGGTGACCAAAACTGGCTGCAGTATTCCAGATGTGGTCTTACTAAGGCTTATATAAAGCGATACTAATACTTCACATGATTTTGATTCTATGCCTCTGTTTATACAACCAAGGATTGTATTAGCTTTTTTGGCTGCTGCCAAACACTGCTGGCTCATGCTTAAGTGATCGTCCACTAAGACTCCAAGGTCCCATACTAACATGCAGCGCAATGTACTTGGGAACTGGAAAATGAATAATATATGAATTTTCAAAAACTAAGCGGATGCCATAAATATTTAAACCTGGATGAAGAGAAGGTCCATGTGATGTCTTTGGAAGAGGAGGAAAGGAAATGGACATCCACCCCTCCTCTTTCAGATGCCCCTCCTTCAAGTGTTGAATGCCAGCTCCAGAATGGTTTTGTCGTTCTGTCTGGAATACAAGCCCTAACCTTCAAGCAAATGGGAGGAAACCTCTCAGTCCATCCCAGAAGCCTGGAATTTCAGGATTGGGAGCCTGATGCCTCTTTTTAGGGTTACAATAGCCGCGCTGTCAAGCTTCAGTTATTTGTGGGCTTCTAATGGCAATTGGCAATGACTCAAATTTTAGTGTTCTCAGCATGTTAGTTTTCACTTTTTCTGACATTTGAAGCAGATTGCTCAGGATCTAGTTTTTCAGTATTTTCACGCAGTGATCTTATGGGTTTCCTTGTCTGTTTTCTTTTTTTCTTTCCATTTTAAGGTGACACTCCAGAGTTTTGTAAACTTCCCATAGAACTAGGACGGTGCACATCTTCAATTCCTCGTTTTTATTACAACACAGCAAATGAGGACTGTGAAAAATTCACTTTTGGTGGATGTGGAGCAAATCAAAACAACTTTGCAAATTGGTATGATTGCAGAGCTACATGTCAAAATTCTAGTAAGGAAGAAATTTTAATCTTTTCCTTGGCACAACATTAAAACAAAGTGCATTTTAGTCTTGTCCGTCAATCGTTGATCTGAATTTTTTTTTAGTCCTAAAGTTACTTTGATCTCAGTAATGCAATCCAGGCTCTGGACTGGGGACAGGAGCTTATTAGGGAACACATTCAACAAAATTGTAAGATATTTTAAAATGCTAAAAAATAAATTAATACATAAAAGCAGCTTCCTTGTTTTTTCTTGCAAAGAGTTCCGTGATGATTTCTGCACTCAATTGATAAAGAGGATTAAGCTAAATACTGGAAAATGAAAGGAAATTATATATTCCTCACAGGAAATGTCAGCTCTAACATGTAATGTAATGACTGGAGATGTTTTTGTTTGTCCATATTGCTTTGCAATGCTTCATGAAAGAAAATGAATTAAATACTATTAAAGCATGAAAATGTTTTTTGTCAAGATCCTGCTATTCTGCATTCAAGTGCCAATGAATTTTCTTACAGTGTGGGAATGAGACTTCCATGTCTGTGGATCTGGTCATAGACTGGGACACCCCCCCCCTCCTAATTATTCACTTTTGAGAATTTGTCTGGCTCACTGTCTCTAATAGGCCTGGCATTTTTTGACTATCCTGGCAACTCTCCTTAATTATCCTATTTCCACAGCGTCTGCTATTACCCTTTGTTTGTGAGGGGTCCATAATAACTAATGAGTTAAATTAGTTAAACTGGTTCCAATCTTTATAGAAAGACAATAAAATGTGCCTATCGTCCTTGTCATTGTATTTTTATTCATTTTATTCTTGTTCTTGTTTTTGCTTGACAAATTATAATAAATAAATAAATAAAAAGTCGGTTTTGGAAACCCACCCTAGACTCTGCAAATCCTTAAACCTGGTTGAAGAGAAGGTCCAAGTGAAGTGTTTGAAAAGGAGGAAAGGAAATGGACACCCATTCCCCAACTTCCAGGTGCCCCTCCTCCAAGTGTTGAATGCCCAGCTCCAGAAGGGGTTTCTCCTCCTGTCTGCTGGAGTACAAGCCTCAACCTTCAAGCAAATGACAGGAAACATCTCCCTGATGATCTTCTCAGTCCGACTGAGCAGGCTGATATCAGGAGTAGGGTGCTGCCTCTTCTTAGGTGTACAGCGGCTTGTATCTGCCAGGCTGTACTTCAATTACTTGCAGGGCTTCTAATGGAAATTGGTGATGATAGAAATTTGGGTGTTTTCAATATGTAATGGCAGGCAAATTGTTTTCATTTTTTCTGATGGTTGGAGCAGATTGCTCAGGGTCTATCTTTCCAATAAATGGTCAAATATTCACATTGCCCTGTACTCTGGAGTCAGAACATAATATATTTTTATGCAATGATATTCTGGATTTCCTTAAAATAGACAGTATGCCTTATTTTCTTCTTTCCACTTTCAGTTCACCTTCCTGCGAAATGTAAACTTCACCCCCAAATAGGAGGATGTTCAACCCCTACTACACGCTTTTTTTTTGACATCATAACTGGGACATGCATGGATTTCGTTTTTAGTGGATGTGGAGGGAATGAAAACAACTATTTAAGTGAAGAAGAATGCCTAAAAGATTGTAAAAGGAAGGTAAGGAAGTTTTGCAATCTAGGTTCTCTACTAGTAATAGGTGAAACTGGAGCTCATTATTGGGCTCAATCAGTAAACATTTAGAAAGTTAAAAACATGAAAAGAACTTTCATAAAGAAATGCCCTAAAAGTAGCTTTTTGTTTTTACAATTTTCCTTGAAAATGGTTATGTGAGCATTTCCACACTCAATTGTCAAAGAGGATCATATAGCGATTACACACACTACTGAAAAATCTACTGTTGACAACTTCTTTTCATTGTCTCCTTTCCAGGTCATCCCCTACCCCAATTCCTAATTGGATTGATAGATGGAGTGGATTCAACAGCTGGGGAAGGAATCTAAACTTCCATGGGCTCTCCCACTGAAACACTTTGCATGCATTAAATTCTAAGCATTCTCTTAAATAAACATACAAATGCTTTGACCCCCACAATAGTCTGTCTCTAAAGTACTGTTTCCATTGCTCCTTTCACTCTTTTAGGCCATTGACAAGATTGCAATCAGGACACCCAAATACAGAATATTCAGTGAATTTATGAGATACCGGGGAATATTAAAATACATTTTGCAGTAACAGAGAATGTTTTTTTTTGTTTTATTATTTTAATTTTATCAATTTCATATATACATTCACAATTATATGATCTCATAACTGTTATTAATAATATGTATTTATAACAATTTTTCCCTACTGTTGACAATATACTTGAAGATTGCTTTTTTAACATCCTATAGATCCATCTTATCTTACAGCGGTCCTACTTCTTCTTCCCTCCCTCCCTCTTTCCTTCCCTCGTTTCTTCTCTCCTACTCCCCTTCCTTCCCTCCCTCCTCCCCCTTCCCTCCTTCTCTCCTTCCCTCCTTTCTTTTCTCCTTCTCTTCCTTTCCCCCTTCCTTTCCTCCTTCCTTCCCCCCTTCCTTCTCTCCTACATTCCCTCCTTCCTTCTCTCCTTCTCTCCTTCCTTCCCTCCTTTCTTCTCTCCCTCCTTCCTACCCCCCTTTCTTCTCTTTCTTCTCTCCTTCCTTCCTTCCTCCTCTCCTTTCCCTTCTCTCCTTCCCCTTCCTCCCCTTTACCCTTCCCCTCTTCTTCCCATTCCTCCCCTCTTTCCTACTCTTACATTCCCTCCCATTCTTCCTCTGCCTTTCCCTTTCTCCTATTCCTCTCCTTTCTCCTCTCCTTCCTATCTTTCCTTCTGCTCCTCCCTCCATCCACTCTATCTGTTGTTGTGTTTACATATTCTCCTCTTCAGGGGATGACCTGGTTCTCTCTTTTTTTTCCCCCCTTATTTGAAAGTTATATAAAAAAGGCAAGATTTACAAAATACAAGATACAAAAATAGATAAAGCTCTTTACATATTTTCATCTCCCATAGCTCATCTCGCCGTACCTAGTATGAGACTAGGTTGCTAATTCCATGCAGGTAGTTATAACGGATTACCTATCAGCTTTTCAAGTTTTTCCAACGTTGTGGTCTAATGGTATTACTCAACGGTGAATTCTCACCTCTAATACATTTCTACTCTCATTTGTCCCTCTGTCTTTGTGTATTGTTTATTTGAGTTGTTGCTTAGATCATTTTAAGTTAGTCAGCTATCTCCTTTTATATCTGAATCCTCACTCTCATCAAGCCATTTGTACAATTTCTCCCAGACTTTGTAAAAGTCTGTGTCTTCTTTATCGTTAATCCGCATTGTCAATCTGTTCATTTCTGCTAATTCTAAGATTTTGTTCATCACCATTGTGCTAGTGGGGGCATTTTCACTCTTCCAGCACGGCACGTAAGCAATCCTTGCCGCCGTCAAGATGTGGACGAGAAGGTATTGATTGGTTTTACATATTTTTTTATCTGTTATCCCTAAAAGAAACATTTCCGGCTTAAGACTTAATTTAATTGACATGATTTCATTCAGCCATCTTAGCGTTCGCTTCCAATATGTCTTAGCCACCGGACACGTCCACCACATGTGGTAGTACGTGCCCAGTGTTGTTTTGCATTTCCAGCATTTGTCCGATAATTTTGAGGAAATTTTTGCCAGTCTTGTCGGAGGGAGATGCCAGCGGTAGAACATTTTGTATATATTTTCTTTATCGGCCGGCGATTTCGTTATTTTCAGGTTCCACTCGCATACCCTTTCCCAGTCATCCAGGTCAATTGTGTGGCCGATATTCTGGGCCCAGGTTACCATGACTTCTTTTACTCTTTCTGCTTCCATTTTTCGGATCAGCAAGCAGTTATATATTTTCGAGATTAATTTCTCGTCTGGTCCTGTTAAGATTTTATCCAATTCCTGGTCCTTGTCCTGAAAGCCAAATTGTGCTAGATCTGATTTGTATTTATTTTGTATTTGAAAGTATGGCCACCAATCAATATTTATTCCCATTTCAGCCAAATTTTCCCTGGAATTTAGTCTATTTTGCTCATCTAACAGCTGTTTGTAAATAACATTTTTATCAAAATTTATCAAATTTGGGTATATCAGGGCTTCCGTCGGGGATATCCATTTGGGTAGTTGGATATAGAATTTCCTTCTAATTTCCAGCCAATCCTTAATCAGTACCCCTCTTAAATGGTGTCTTCTAAAATAATTGTGGACTTTATTTCCCTCACACCATAAGTAATTGTGCCACCCCCATTGCAAGTCGTGGCCCTCTATCGTTAGGATTCTTTTGTTGGTTAACATTACCCACTCTTTTATCCACATTGTTGTTGCTGCTTGATGATATGCTTTCCATTCCGGTAGGCCCATTCCACCTTGCGCTCTTTTATCTTGAAGATGCTTATATTTTATTCTAGGCTTTTTGCCATTCCACACAAAATTTCGTACCATTTTATCCAAATCGTTATAACATTTTTCTCCTAATTTGACTGGTGCCGTTTGAAATAAATAGAGTATTTTTGGCAAGACATTCATCTTGATTACAGAGAATGTTGACCGTCTGATCCGGTAGGAATATTTGGTTGGCCTTCCTCTCTCAGTCAGCCCTTTTGAGATATGTCAGTCAGGAACTCTATCCTATGGTTGAAGGATAGTGAGAATGGTTGGCGTATGTCTAAGGTTGCAAAGGATGTAGAAGAGTTTCTAACTTTTTCCTTATGCCTTCAATTTAGTAAATGCAACATTTCTTAGTCCTTGTTTTATTTAGCACTATTTAACCAGTATGGAGGTATGTAATTATAGCAGAACTTTAATTTAAATCCCTACATATCAACTCATGATTGTAATTGCATAAAAGTTCAGCTCCATTTCATATTGTGCATATAAAAAGTGGCTTGACTGAGCACCAGACATTTGTTTTCAACATCACTTCGTGGTTATTCGGACTGGTTCACTTTTGGGTTGCCTCTAACCCAAATTTAGGTACCTTTTCCAACTGAAGGCAGAGTTTTGTACATCCACATACAAGATAGTCTCCCTCCACACTAAACAATGACTTAAATAGATGGTGGAAAGCTCTCCCCATTTTAGATTGACTTTAGAAAACTGTTCCCTTACCAGAGACACATGAAATAAGACTCTCTTTTCTGCATTATTCCCTGTGACCCCTTAATTTTGGGATAACCATATGAACAATGCTTGGAGGACTGTTCTATTTTCATAAAAGGTATATAGGTACATGAGGACAGGCACATTTTGGGATGAGTACCAGTAGCTCCACTGTGAATGGAGGGAGAAACATTTGTATTCTCTCTGCCACAGAATTCAACGGTCATATGAAGCAGACAGAATCCAAACGTTTCTCATTCCATCACAGTGGAGCTGCTGCTCTCTTTATCATCCCTTCTGGCCCTTCACTCCCAGGGATTACCTTAAAGGGACAGGCAGAAGCAGCTCCACTGTGAATGGAGGGGAAAAGTTCAGGAAATTTTGAAACTCCTTCAGCAAAACAAAATGATAGGATTAGAAGCAGCCCCTCACCCAAGATTCAATAAAGGATGAAAACCATTAGGCACAATAGAAATTATCCAACACGCTTTCAGAACACAACCACTTGTTTGCACCACCCCCAGAGCAGTCCAAACTTCACCTGGTAACTCAGATGAACAATTAGCCAGAGGTTGACCAGATTCGCTCAGACAAGCACCTAGGATTTCTTTTTCCTCTTTTGCCTATTGAGCCAGCTATGACCCCTATATCACCCCTACATGACCCCATAGGAATCTGACAATGGCCAATAGAATATTAAAAGATGTGTTCTTGCACAGAAACAGGAAGCTCAAATACAAAGCCCAAAGAAGGTATAAAAACCTACCCACTCTCAACTCCATTTTGTCAGCTGCCCAGAATCACATGTGGTTCTGCTTCATGAATAAACCATCTTTCCAATCAGTCTCCATGTTTCCTGTCTTTCTCCCAGCTTGGAACTTAACAAGGTAGTTATTTCTTCCAACAATTGGAAAAGAGGTGGCTAAATCATTTGTATGGTAAACCAAGAAAAGACATAGTGGGGAGAGTGCGTAGGGCATAATGAATACAAAATACCAAAAGTCTAGTAGAGTTAATTTATGGCAAACACATTGTTAAGCAAATGCATGAAGAAAAAGCGAATTGTTAATAATGAGGCAGGCAAAGAGTTAGTTATGGTTACATGAGACTCTGGAAAGAAAGATGAGATCGGAATATGGAGGTGGTAAAAAGAACATTGGTTTGCAGGAATAGAAAGATACAGACCGTGAGGGGAGGTGGTGAAGAGTCATTCTAGCTCTTTCCTTTTTATCACTTTCCTCATTCCTTCAATTTAATTCAGGTACAATTCCTAACTCATTTGCTACACTCTATATAGCACTGTTTATGTATGATTGATGGACTTGTACTCGGGGTCCCTACTAGGTATGACTTCCTTGTTTCAATTACATGACTGCCCAGGTCTACTTCCCTATTGCGTGAGGGAAGAACTCCTCTCCTAGAAGAATATAATATTTTGAGAAATATTAAAAAGGCAGAATATTATATTTCCCTAAAGGAGAAACATGTTTTAAAGACAGAAAGCAACTCCCTGGCCCCAGCAGGTACTTGGTGACCATTAAGAAAGACTGGAGCAGCCTATCTACAAGACAAAAGACCTCCAACTCCAAGGTGATGGGATTAAGACATGACCCTCAAGGACATAATAGGATTAACCCATCTAGCAGCAGAGCTCACCACATGACACAATCACCTGGGAACATTGCATCAACCAGCAAACTTCAACCAAACCTGCGACTCAGCCAAGTTACAGTTAGCTATGACCCCTACAACAACCAATAGGACACACGTTCTTGCACAAGAACAGGAAGTTCAAGTTCAAAGCCCAAGAGAGGGCATACATACCCCGCTCTCTCAACTCCAGGTGGTCAGCTGCACCAGGACCATGTGGTTGATCGTTCCGCTTCATTATTAAACCATCTTTCCAATCAGCCTCCATGTTTCCAGTGTCTTTCTCCTGGCCTGAAACTGAACCAGATGGATATTTCTGTCAACATGTGCAATCTATAATATGGCTCAACTCGAAATCAGATTCTTGCTTTGAGCACTCAAACTGCATGCTCCTCACTTTTGGACATTTGCTGCTTTCAGGATGTCTCTTCTAGAGATAGGGAGATAAGACCTTTCTTTTTCCTCCACACCAGTGGTGGGTTACGACCGGTACGCCCCAGTATGGGCATACCGGTACCTGCCGGGAGCACCAGGTACTGTTCCGGTATGGTGTTCCGGAGGGCCCACCCGCCTGCCCATGCTCTTTACCGGTATTTGAGGTTTTGGGGGCTTCCGCACACGGCGTGTATGGCACCTGTGCGACGCTCCGCCGAGCAGCTTGAGCATCGCGGAGGCGTCGCAGAGTGTCGTGGGTGGTAAGTATGCATGTGTACGCTGCGCATGTGTGTGCATGTTCATGTGGTGGACGCCCGGCCCCGTTACACCGTCCAGGTTGCACCGGGATCCGGAACCCACCACTGCTCCATACCTATGTGCAATCTGCTTGCAAATGTACCCTTCCCCTTCCAAGATATGATCACCTTAACAACACTCTTGGTGTTGGAGAGGCCACCAGAATATGTCATTCACTATTTTTGCCATTTTCCGGAATGAATCATCCAAAACACACAGAATGAAACTTCCTTTTCTGCAGTATTCCCAGTTAGTCCTTAGTTCTGAGGGAACCATTTTGGGATGGGAGCATTATTCGAATGTTGGGGGAAACGGGAGATTCTGACACAGTATAAAACTAAATCCGAGTAGAATCTTTCATACAATTTCGGGTATAAGCTTTCCTATGAATATATTCTTCCTAAAACCTACAGCCACTGTTTTTTGTACGTCCGCAAAGAGGAACAGATGCAGAGCAATGTACAGGTAGCCGTCGACTTACAACAGTTCACTTAGTGACCATTCAAAGTTACAAGGGCACTGAAAAAAGTGATTTAGGACCATTATTCAGACTTATGACCAATGCAGCATCCTCACGGTCACTGTGATTTACATTTGGATGCTTGACCACTGACTCACGTTTATGACTGTTACAGTGCCCTTGTCACATTTTACAACCTTCTGACAAGCAAAGTCAACGGGGAAGCCAGATTCGCTTAATAACCGTGTTATTAATTTAACAAACGCCAGGATTCACTTAACAAACGTGGCCAAAAAAAGCCGTAAAACGGGGCAAACTCACTTAAAAAATTTCTCTCTTACATTTTGAGCTGAAGTGTGGTGGTAAGTTGAGGACTGCTTGTACACGGGGACTGGGATAGATA
This sequence comes from Thamnophis sirtalis, assembly GCF_051295495.1. Classification (NCBI taxonomy): domain Eukaryota; kingdom Metazoa; phylum Chordata; class Lepidosauria; order Squamata; family Natricidae; genus Thamnophis; species Thamnophis sirtalis. The sequence continues at coordinate 87,984,270 of NW_028261382.1, read as the reverse complement.
AAAAAATAAATAAATACACGAAACTCCCTCACGCGCAAATTACTGTGGTGAGGAGAATAAGGGTTAGCCCGTGCGGCCGCCTCGAGGCTTCTGAACTGCGCATGTCTTTCCTGGCGAGGGGGGGGCGCATGCGCATCACCGCGGTCGAAGCCCGGGATGCTCCCTGGCGCGGCCAATGCCTCCTGGCGAGGCTTGAGGAGGAAGGAGGGGGGTGGGGGAAGAATGGTGTGAGGTGAGTCGCGCGTGCGCAGTGGCGTCCCGCCCAGTGCTGCCCGAGGAGTGAAAGGCTGACGGCCGCGGCGGCCTGTCCGTCGCGGACCCCGGGAGGCCTGGGCTGGCAAGTATCGACGGCCGTCTGGGCTGGCTGGCTGGAGGAGGGAGGCGGCCTCCCGCTTTTCTCCTGTGGGATCTGTCTCGGGCTTCCCCGGATTGCGGATTTTCCCGCTTCGCTTCCTCCCCCCCCTTTTTTTTTTTGGTTACTTCGCGTCGTCCCCGGCGGGCCTGACTACAAAGCCCATCTCCCACTGCTTGCCCGCCTTTCCAGTCGTTCCCCGCGGTTGCCGTTGTCTCTCCGGCCGAGTGTATCTTCCCTTTCTGCCATTGCCGGGTCTGAGGCGGGTCCTTGTCCGGGGAAACCGGGCCGCATCTTTCTCGATCCTTGGCCAGCAAGGTGTAGTGCATGGGGATGATGGGGGTTGTAGTCCTTTTGAGCCACCTGGACGGGGACCCTCCACCCCGCCTTAAACACTTTTCATCGATGCTTAGGTCTAAGGCTGTGTTTGGAGGGAATAACAATAACAATATCTCGTTTTTATTTTGTGCAATTCAAGGCAGTGTTATTTAATGCTCCTGCTTCCTGTTTCCCCCACAACAACAACAACCCTGTGAGGTAGGTTGGGCTAAAAGAAAGCAGCGGCCTCACAGACTTCCACCTTCTGATTAATAATAACAACATCACCCACAGTCTTTCTATTTCCTTGGTGCTCTCTCAAGCTCTCAGCTTGGTTGTTTACTTGAAGATATTTCATTACTCAACTAGGTAACAACAACAACATTGTCTGCAGTTCAGCCCTTAGTTATTGAGACTCTCTGCTGCAGGTAATCCTTGACTTACAACAGTTCGTTTAGTGGCGGTTAGAAGTTACAATGGCACTGAAAAAAATGAGTTATGACCATTTTTCTCACAACCATTGTAGATCAAAATTCTGACGCATGGCCACTGATTCATATTTACGACCGTTGCGGTGTCATGGGGTCCTGTGATCTCCCTTTGCGACCTTCTAACAAGCAAAGTCAATGGGGAAGTCAGATTCACTTAACAACTGTGAGCCAAACTTAACAACTGCAGTGATTCACTTAAGAAGTGTGGCAAGAAAGCTTGGGGCTAAACTCACTTAACAAATGTCTCACTTAGCAACAGGTATGTTGGGCTCAATTGTGGTCATAAGTCAAGGATTACTTGTATTGGAGTCTCCATTTCTTCTACCCATGCCCTTTTCCTCCCTTCTTCATATTACACCCAAATCCTTAAATTTGAGCTGCACTGCTTTGCAATCTCGCACTGCTGCACCCCAATACTTTTTGGAGTTGAAGCTTTTCCCTTCTCTTTTTTCTGTTTTGTCCATTACTTTGAATCTTTCCCTGCCCTGTAGGGAAATGTTTGTTTATAACATTTTAAGGCACTCCCATTTGAAGAAGTTTCCTTCTTCAGCAAGCAAATAGACACTATTAGCAAGTAGTTCAGATGCCAGAGAGATGGTCTGTTGCAGCACATCAAAGAATAATCTGAGTTAATCTTATCAAAAGGAGTCTAGTACATTGTTTAGAAGCCTACTAGAAACTATCAGTCATGAAGTTATTTTTTCAGGCTTAGCTGCACCTACAAGGTTGTGCAGTAAACTTAGTTAATATATGATTTTTCTCAGAACCAGATACTTCTATTCTGGGAATTGGGGCAATAACACAGGCATTTGTTCTAGAAAGTGGCATAGTACCTCTAAACTGAAACATGATTTCGGTTGCATTTCAAACATTATTTTAAACATAGTACTCGGAGCAATTCTGTCTTGGCAAGAGAATGAATGAGTACTGTACAGCATGCAGTAATAGTTCTGTTCCCAAATGACATGATTTAGTGAGAGGTTCCTACAAATTGTAATGGTTAAGGTTGTATCTTAAAGTAATAGAGTTGAACAGTTCTTCAAGACTGAAAGTTTTCCTTACAAATAATCTCAGACTTTTGAAAGTTTGTACTTTCCATCTAAGTCTTATTACTGCAACTGCAGATAAAATAGTTCTGGTTTGAAATATGAACCATTTGAGAGTTAATTTGGAAGAGGTTTAGATTCAAATTCAGTACATGTATTGATTTATATTTTCTGTAATGTATATATAATTCTTGTGGAGATCTGAATTGATCTATGACAAAATAGGTTTCTTCATATTGTTAAATTTTATGCCAAGTGATCTTGGTATTTATAGGAGAGGTCACAGCCTAATGTTCTAGAGACCTATATTACTTTCCCTTGGCATCCATATCCTTTGAGAGAATATTATGAGTAATCATACTACCTTTAATTGAATTTAGTAATTAAATTAATTTTTATCCTGGCATCAACCCCTTCACTAACCCTTCCATCTTGCTTCAGGTAATAATTATTTTAGTCTCTAGAAGCAGTTTTGTTAGGGTTGTATTTTAAGTTCACAGATAAAAAAAAGAAATTATCCAGTTAATTAATTGTTAATAAAAGATCCCTATTTTTATTTCATTGGCATCCAGCCTGATTTCTTTGGAGAATTCTTCTCACAGTATATCACCATTTGTTTTGCCATTGCTTGCATTCTAAATTATTTTTTTTCTTTGGTTTACTTTGGTCAGTGGTATTTTGGTGACTTTGAAGCATTGTTCTAGTTGAAAGAACTTTGAAAAATATAAGAAAAGACAGAAGTTTGAAAGATAAAATTCTAGTTGTGAATACTTTGTATTTTGTGATTTTTAAAAATTAAAAATGTTTGAATGCTAAGTAAAATATACATGCATATTTATTAATTTATAGAAACTGAAATGAATAATATAAAATATATCAGAAAATGACAGCAAGTAAAGTAGAGAACCAGAATAGTTTGGGCTGGCATCTCATTGGGGCTGAGAATGGGTTTGGCATGTTTGTGGGTGGGTGTTGGTCTCACTTGTGTTTAATGGAAACCATCTCTGCTAAACTGCTGTGACATCTTAAACATTTTTTGCCAAGAATATATATATATATATATATATATATATATATATATATATGTATGTATGTATGTATGTATGTATGTATGTACGTACGTACGTACGTACGTACGTACGTACGTACGTACGTACATACATACATACATACATACATACATACATATATATATATATATATATATATATATATATATATATACTTAAAGTATATACCTCCCACCCTGGCTGGCTGATAAGGAGTCGTTCTCTGTAGCTCAAATGGTTAACTCCCTGCCTGGGAGGCAATAGAGCACAGGTTCGTCATGTTCAGGCTGCTGCTGACTACTTCAGGTTTGGTGTTTCCAGGACTAGTCACTACTCCTGGAAACACCAAACCTGAAGTAGTCAGCAGCAGCCTGAAGATGACGAATGTGACTTCGTCGAAACGTCGGCAAGACATCTCCAATTCTACGCGGGAGAAAACCCGAACAACTAGAGACCTACATGCTAACACCCGCGAAAACCTCAGAAAACATATATATATATATATATATATATATAGATAGATAGATAGATAGATAGATAGATAGATAGATAGATAGATAGATATAGATATAGATATAGATATAGATATAGATATAGATATAGATATATTTTCACATTTTTCTTTTATGTCTTGTTTTGCACTCCCTTCCCCCATTGTTGTAAGCCGCCCTGAGTCCCCTCAGGGAAAAGGGCGGCCTATAAATGTTCAATAAATCTAAATCTAAATCTAATTATCCACACCCCAAACATGAGACTTGAATATTTGGAACATTGTATTATTTGTTGCTGCTTCTTCTTGGAATATATTAAGCAGTGATGTTTATTGTGGTCTGGAAGAAGCATGTTTAAAATGATTTAATATGGTCTTGGAAAGTAAACCTTTTCATGATCTATATGAATTAAAGGATGATTAAGGACAAATACACACCATTTATAATCATAACATCAATTTCATTGCTTCACTTACAGCTATCTTTTTTGTTCTTTTGTCAGATTATCAATTTCTCATATTTTCACAATGAGACAGGCCTGGGGTCATTTCTTCCCTACACCTTGTAGTTGATAGCTTTAAATGTCGAGACAATGCTGGCGTAGATATGGCAGATAGCGTCAAGATCTTCCTTAATGATCTTATCAGGGTAAGTACTTTCTTTTATTCTTGTTGTTATACATGACAGTGTATGTAAGATAAGAGTGGATTTTAGATTGTTTCAGCCACTAACATTTATTTAGCTCCCATAAATTTCTCTGATGGTATGAAGAAGGGAAGTTTTAGGAACTTCCAGGACTTCATTCACAAACTATGGATAATTATCAAGTAAAATCCATATCAGCACCAATTCTAACTCTGGTAGTTTCTCAGCATTTAGGTTAAGCTCAAGTGTAATATCCTTGTGTCTAACTCTATGATTCTTAGTAATTGAAGAGTTTCTGAACTGTGATGCCATTATATTCATGATCAGATAATAAATATTAGAATAGCAGAACAGAATAACAGAATTGGAAGGGATCTTGTAGGTCTTCTAGCCCAACCCCTTGTTCAAGGAGGATACCCTATGCCATTTCGGACAAGTGGTTTTTCCAGTCTTGTTTTAAAGGGTTAGATATAGCTAGAAAATCACTGGGCAGTTGCTTAGATATCTGATTTAGAAAAAAAACAGGAGAAACAAGATGTCGGTGAAGATTCTCAGTCACCCAGGTAGAATTGTTTGAAAGTTGAATCATGACAACTGGTCAGCAGAAACAAGAAAATCTAGAGCAAGTATCCAACTTATCTCAGACATTTGAAGTATCTAACTGGATTGCATTTCGACATTCAGAAGAAAATATACAGGCAATAGATGTTTAAATTTGGATTTGCAGCAGGGGTGCCCAATCTGTCTTGAATTAGGGACCACATTTTGTTTTTGAATCAAATGCCAGGGTAAACATATACTTCATTTAGTTTCTGGTTTTCACTTTCTAATTAAATTAATGAAATATGAACAAACTTTTATTAGTGCAGTAGTCACGAACAGGCTTTCTGAAGGCTTTCAGATCTTGCTGCTCTGACATACAGATAGTCCTCACTTACCAACCACAGTGGGACTGGTGGGTCTGTCATTAAGTAGTGGGGTCATTAAGTGAAACATTACATGGCTGTGCCAACTTGCAACATCAGTACTGACTGTCGCCAATAAGTAGATCACTGTAGGCCATTAAGTTTAATGCAATGTGACTGGTGACTTCCTGATGGCTTCTCCATTCGACTGTTGGAAGCCTGCTGAAAAAGTTGAAAATTGTGATTGTGTCCCTGGGGAGTGGGGGTGGGATTGTGACAACTGCAACTTCAAGGAACAGCTTTAAATATTTTTCAGTACTGCCATAACGTCAGTCACTGAACGAGTAGTTGGTAAGCCTGCACGGTCTGTAGTCCCAATACTGAAACATCTAACTCTTTATCATTTGCATTTAATAATTTTCAAAAAAAATTCAAAATCTGGATTTTTCACACATGTTAGGGATTTGGAACTATATGCAGAATTTGAGTTTTGCTTGTCAGAAGCCAGCTGGCAAGGTTACAAATGGTAGATCCATGATTCTGAGGCTCTGCAGCTATAGTAAATAGCTGCTGATTACCAAATTCTGATCATGTGACTCTGGAGTTGCTACAATAGTCATAAGTAGAAAGACTGGTTATAAGTCGCTTTTTTTTTAGTGCTGTTGGAATTTTGAATGGTCACTAAGCAAACAGCTGTTGGTCAAGAACTACCTGCATACACTCTGTTGAAGTGTATACTGTATGTTGAATTTAGATGTTTATGTTCTCCAGGGAATTAAAGATTCCATATGGGGGATCTGCACAATCTCCAAGCTGGATGCTCGGATCCAGCAGAAAAGGGAAGAGCAGCGGAAAAGAAGAGCAACTAGTGTGCTTGCCCAGCGAAGAGCACAAAGCGAAGAGAGGAAGCAAGAGAAGTAAGTTCCAAACTTGGGAATTGTGTCGTACCATCAGTAATCATCTATCAGTGTTTTATCATCAATTCAGTGCTTTTTACAGTCCCCTCTAAGAGCTTTACATAGTCAGCATTTTGCCCCCAACAATCTGGGTCCTCATTTTATCCATCTCGGAAAGATGGAAAGCTAAATCAACCTTGAGTCAGTGAGAATCGAACTGCTGGCAGCTGGCAGTCAACAGAAGTAGCCTGTAAATACTGCATTCTAACCACTGTACCACCACCAAGATGGCACTGAATCCCTAGAAATCACTTCTGCTAGCATAGTCTGTGTACAAACTGGATCCCGCAAACTTTGGTAGGGATCTTTATTTTATATTGGCCAAATTAAATCAGGTTTTTGAAATATTCTATTATGTGGAGCTCTCAGTCAGTGTCATTTGAGGGACTGACTATGTTCTATATAGCTGTTTAATTTCATCATGGAAGCCACTGGATTCTTTGTATGAAGAGACTTGGAATGAAAATTTTAAGACACTAATTTCAGTCTCCAGCCCAGTGGCTTCTATAGTTGTAATTCATGTTTTTTAAAAAGTTGACTTGATGAAAAAGAAAATTAATAAGGCTGCAAATTATTCTTAGGTGCTAAGGAACATACATATATCTGTATGGTGTTGTGTGTATGTCTACATATATCTATGATATTGAATAGTTGAAATGATGAATGTCTAGATAGGGTTACCTAACAACATAGAAAAACAAGGAAAACTGGAAACTTTTACCAAATGCTTTTTTTTAACAAATGGGGCTCCCAACAATTTGAAATTTAATGAGAATAATGGAAATGTATACTGCATTTTTATGGTTGCAAATAGATTTTATGGTTGCAAATAGATTGAAACTACCAAGCTGAAAGAATCTGCTTCCATATCAAGCATTCCTATTTGTTTCTGTGTTTAAACAGATGTGCTTTTTGAAAATACATGTAGATTTGATTTTTGCACTTTCTTTTATTTTTCTTTAGTGAACCCCGGATAGTAAGCCGAATACTTCAATGTTGTGCATGGAATGGAGGTGTATTTTGGGTAGGAATATTTTCACTTCTTTTTTTTAATAACAGCAACATAATTGAATCAATTTCTTCTTTTTGCAAATATGCTTACTTGCTTGAACTTTTTAATTGGATAAAGCTGTAACCTGAAAAGCAAATTGAATAGTGATTAAAATTGTTACTATTTCCCAGATGAGGGATAGTTAACTTTTATTTAGCCTTGGTAGATGCAGTGTTACCCAATCAGTTTTTTAATATAAATAAAAATAAAAATAGCCACGCAATCCCAAGGAAATACATGTTTGAGTTAAGAAATGTTGGCAGCCCCTCATCAGTTTTCGTTATCTCAAATACATCTTTTACTGGGATTGTGGAACCATAGCACTGTGCAAATCCTAGAAAAGCTACAGTTTGTTTAAGGGGGTGCTTACGGATATGGGATGTAGCCTTACATTTTTCTAAAGCACCTTTTTTGATTTTGGATCCAAAGAACATTATGTCCTTAATTTAAGTTTAGGGAAAGTTTGTAGCTTTGTATTTATAGCATTTTAGTGTTTCTTTTTGCTGTGTTTTCCCCTGTTATGATTTCCCCTAGAACTATGGATGTGTGTGCTGGAGTTGTCATATTTGTAAAGATAAATTATTCATATATTTACTTGTGTATGTACTTGGGGAAAACCATGAAGTATGTGCTAAGCTATCCAAGATTGAAGGTCAGTTGTAGAAAACAAAATTGCATCTTCTGGGTCTTGGACAACATTCTTTTCCCATAATAGCATGCACATTTAAAAAATAGTAGTTAAAATTGAATTATTTATTCATTTATTTATTTATTCATTCATTCATTTATTTATTAGCTTAGCCTCCTCTTGTTCTACCGGGTATTCATCCCTCTGCTTCAGTCAGCAACAGCACATGTAATTGGTAAGTATGTTATTGTTTAAGGCATTTGCCAAGTAAATAATTCTTTGTGCCGTGCCTAGCCAATTATAATAGACAAGGGTACAATTGGCTGTATTGAACATATCCTACTCTTCTCTTCCTTTGCCCTCAAATTTTCAAACTTGGAACATAGAATTCACCGGCAAAAGGGCGAACGACAAAACCGCGCCCGACTAAAACGCAGTGACAAAACCGCAAGTTCTAAAGCGTTCCGATGAATGAGCGCTGAATCGCGCCGACAACAACGCAGCGACAGAAGCGCGCTGTAAAACTAAACCTAACCCTAAACCTAACCCTAAACGTAACCCTAACCCTAAACCTAACCCTAAACGTAACGCTAACCCTAAACGTAACGCTAAACCTAACCCTAAACCTAACCCTTACCCTTACCTTAAGTTAAATCGGCTTCCTGTCGAAGCGCTGTTGTAAAGCGCCCTTCTGTCTCCGCGCTGTTGTCGCCGCCCTGTTGTCAGCGCGTTGATGACGTCACGGTTTTAGCGATGCGGTTTTGTCCGCGTGCTTTTGTCGTGCATGCTTTTCTTGGGTCACGGGAACATAGTACTATCTTTGTAGAGATGAAATAACGCTCTTGAATTAAAGGAACATATGATTATGGTCCTGTCTACATTTACCAATCTGTTTTCTACTTGTGACCAGTAGATGAGATTTATAGAGGGAAGATACATTTTCTTTTTCTGGTATAGCAGTTAACGTGAAGCCCCTAAATTGTAATGAATCATTTTTTTTCTTACTACTGTTGAAAACGCTGTTTCTGTTTTGGAAGGTGACCCATCATTACATGGTGATGTCTGGTCTTGGCTGGAATTTATTCTCACCTCCATCTTCGGTGCCCTTTGGGTCCTCCCCCTCTTTGTGCTCAGTAAAGTGGTCAATGCCATTTGGTTTCAGGTAAGTAGTTTTTTTGAGGAAATTGATAACTTAGCCTAGCTCTTCTTGGTTATCTACATAAACCATTCCATAACATACAGATAGTCCTTGTCTTACAACCATTTGTAGTGACCATTCGAAGCTACAATAGCACTGGAAAAAGTGACTTGCAATTGTTCCTCTCTCTTAGGACTGTCACAGCATTCCCACAGTCATGTGATCAAAATTTGGGTGCTTGGCAACAGGCATATATTTATGATGGTTGCCATGTCCTGGGGTTAGGTGCTGCCATTTGCAACCTTCCCAGCTGGTAAAATCAAAGGGGGGGGGGGGGAGGAAAGCGAGATTCACTTAATGATGGCATAGTTCACTTAACAGTTGTAGTGATTTGCTTAATATCCATGGTCATTTTTTCCAGCCATTGGTAAAATAAATTCCATGTTTCATAATATTCTATGTCCTCTTTCTGCTTAATTTTTAGTTCCAATGTATCCATTTCTGCACAATCTAATTTCTTCTTAAGTATTTCTTCATCTTGGGGTATATCTTCATTTTTCCACTATTGTGTGAAAATAATCCTTGCTGCTGTTAAGACATGTAATATTAAATACATACTTTTCTTAACAGATTTTTCTGATATTATACCTCATAGAAAAACAATTCAGGTTTATAATCTATATGTTTCCCTATCACCTTTTCTAACCACCTGTGTATCTTTGCCCATTTTTTTTGCTTTGGGACACGTCCACCACATATGATAACATGTGCCCATATATTTATGATAGTTACCATGTCCTGGGGTTAGGTGCCTACCATTTGCAACCTTCCCAGCCAGCTTCCAACAAGTAAAGTCAAAGGGGGAAAGCCACAGTCACTTAATGACTGCATAGTTCACTTAACAATTGCAGTGATTCGCTTAACATCCATGGCCAAAAAGCTCTTAAAATTGGTGTGACTCGATATGCTTACCAATGGAAGTTCTGTTCCTAATAGTGGTCATAAGTCAAGGACTACCTGTATTGTACTGTGTTTTTTGAGTGCTATTCAGGACAACGATCTTCTTCCATTTTGTTCAGAAGTAAGTGTGATTATTCTGTTTCAGGACATTGCTGACCTGGCATTTGAAGTGTCAGGAAGGAAGCCGCAGCCTTTCCCCAGTGTCAGTAAAATCATTGCAGACATGTTGTTTAACCTCTTACTGCAAGCTCTCTTTCTCATCCAGGTAAGAATGGGCATAAAGCACTCAATCCAGATTATCCAGACATTAAGAGTAGCAGGAATTGGTATTTGAAGGACATCCAAATGCAGAACCATACATTTGGCAGACCTTACAAGAAATAAACCACAAGGTAGAGAAAAGCAGAGAGGGCTGGGAAAGAAAAAGGAATGAATGATGCCATATTTTTATAAATAGGTTGCTAGCCAGTTTGACCTATGTGGTAGTTCTCTCCTAGTCACAGTGCTTAACACTACTACTTCTTCAAAGCTGTTTATAATGGAGAGTTCTTGGAATCATGTCTTCCTGCCATGCAAGAGAGAACTTCAGGCCAGATTTGTTGCTCAAATGTGCACAGTTGGACTTCTAGCCAAGAATGATGGTCATGGACTGTGTTGCTTTTGGACCTGGGATCCAATGCTCTAATATTGGGAGTGGAGCAGAGGGTATCAAGGAAGAAGAGAATTGAGTGTACAGTTAACCCTTGATTTATGACCACAATTGGACCGGGATTTCAGTCATAAATTGAGGCCCCATGTGACCAGACTCAATAATATGATTGTTTTTACAGAGGTGGTTAAGCAAGTGCAGCCATTAAGCAAATCGTGTGGTTATAGGTGCAAAGTCATTTTATCCAATGGATCGCTCTTGCCAGGAAAATGCAAAAAACGTCACAAAGAGCAGTGATACGATGCTGCCACTGGCCATTCATGTGAGCCAGTTGCCAAAGGCCAGAAATACTATTGAGGGTCGTGTTGCAGTCATAACTTGGGGGATGGGTTGTGTGTAATTTGAGTCCATTGTAACTGCAAATGGTTGTTAAGCGATTGGTTGTAAGTCGAGGACTTACCTGTATTGTCTCTTGGGCTTTTCATAATGACTAAAGAATTGCGCTTTCTAACGAAGTACAGAATTGAGTTTTCTGTGGAAGGGAGCAGTTTTTAAAATTGATTTCTTGCTTTTCCCAGGGGATGATTGTGAGCCTGTTTCCTATTGATATCGTTGGGCAGTTAATTAGTCTCCTTCATATGTCGCTGCTTTACTCACTGTATTGCTTTGAATACCGTTGGTTTAATAAAGGTGAGTCCTGTTGGCTTTCCACTGTGTAATTAATTTTTTAAAAATCTTCTCATTTTGTTCTTAAGCATTGGGGTTATTTTGTGCAAATGTATGCAAATCCCATCAAACCCTCTTCCAGTAGAATATTTGGAGATTCTCCAGTGGCAGAAGCAGAACTGAAAAATTAAAGAGTACATTTTATTCTCTGCCTGCTGGTGGTGGTGGCGGCTGGAGGTCTCTGTTATCAACAGTGATGAGTAAAATACTGATACCTGGGTTGGAGGTGCATTCACATAAATATTTCCTAGAATGTGAAGTAGGAAATATTGGGATCGTAATTCCTGAAATATGAAACCCAGTATTATATCACAGCATTAATTCTTTGAACCATGTGTTTCGGGCTTTTCTCTTGCCAGGAATTGAAATGCATCAACGATTATCCAACATTGAAAGGAACTGGCCTTATTACTTTGGATTTGGTTTACCACTGGCCTTTCTCACCGCAATGCAGTCTTCTTACATTATCAGGTGACCTACTGAGAAACTGGAGACATGCCTGCCTTTTTCTTATCTGTGAGAAGGATAGGAGGAAACGTAGGTAGGGAATTACTGGAAAGAGACCTGGTGTAAATGATAATGGGGTAGGAAAACAAGGACATCTCTCAGAGCAATGCTAGAAGCAAAGCCTTTGAAAAGCTGGTCTTGGTGTATTGTTGTGAGCCCCTGAAGATTTAATTGAAATGTGTGGCTTTTTCTTCTTCTGGACATCCATGAAATGTTGTTCTATTTTATTGTGTCCACCTTTTAAAAGTGTAAGCCGCCAGAGTCATCCATACTGTGTTTTCCCGAAAATTTGACAGGGTCTTATTTTCTTTTGATCCCCCCCCCCCGAAATAAGCGCTTGGCCTTATTTTCGGGGAGGTCTTATTATTTTTGAGGTGCAGGAGGCAGCAAGCGTGTCACCTCATGTCTGCGGCTATGTTACAATATTTTCAGGGAGGTCTTGTTTTAGCACACGTGCTCAAAAGCCGATGGGGCTTATTATCCGGGGAGATCTTATTTTTCAGAGAAACAGGGTAGTCGGACAACCTCTAAATCATGAGTGAATGAATGAATATTTCATGATAAAGTGCAGGAAAACCAAGACATTTTCTTATAAGTACAGTACTATTTTCTATTTCCAGTTATGCCAGAATATTAATCTGGGCAGAACTTGGATGCTGGCCTTTCTGCTGCGGATTTGCTGAGCACTCATTCTATGTGTCAGCTATAGGGGACAAGAGGGAGCCTACTATATAAAAACTTAGGTGGTACATAAATTTAATAGATTATTATGATATAGGATTGGGGTGTCAAGCTTGCAGCCCGTAGGTTGGATGCGTCACGCACTGGCCCTGCCCGCCTCTGGTTTAGCAAAGGTGGGTGGGGGACCACGTGATGATAACGTGACGATGCGAGTTTGACACCCCTGATATAGGGGAAGCTATGTTACATTAAGTGGCAAGCTGCATGACAAAAGATGTGGATACAGCATTTGGATGCTGGATATTTGGATTGTTCTTTGTTATTTTGTATTTATTCAATTTATACATTGCCCATTATTAAATTTATATGTTGCCCATCTCCTCAGTAAGGTGACTTTGGGCAGCTTATAAAACAGTAAAAGATAAATATGAAAACAATTAAAATTAAGAAGAGGTACATAAAAACTAAGCCCAAGGTTGCTTTCAAAACGTCATAATGTATGAGCAATTTTTTCAGTGATTGAAGGAGCATGCAAGTTAATAAATGCAGTCTGAAATCTCGTACATTTAAGGCACAGCATTTGGAAAAACAGATTCATTTACTATACTGTCGTCTTCATTTTCTCTCCCCGCCTCCTTTCCCCACAGTGGCTGCTTGTTCTCCATCCTTTTCCCTCTATTTATTATCAGCGCCAATGAATCCAAGACACCAGGAAGAGCATAGTAAGTACCCATTACCTTTTTCAACAGATGTTTTTGTGAGTAAGGAGAGAATTACAGTCTACCTAAAATTACTGATTTCTTTTTTCTTAATGGTCTCACTAGATATTTTTTTCTTGGTGTTGAAAATGATTTCGTCTAGATTAGTGGTTCTAAACCTGTGGTTTGTGGACCCCTGGGGGCGGGGGCTGCGATGGTATCACAAGGGGTCCATGAAGATTTGAAGAAATGTTATGATTTAAATCTTGAGTTAAGTCATGGGGGTCCGTGGGCATAATCCATGGGTACAAAAGGTATTTAAACCTGCATAGGGGTTATTCTTTTATACTATTTATGTTGTTTGTATTTTTTGTCATGGATTTGCACCAATGAGGCTAAAACCAATTTTGTAGTATACATGATATACAATGACAATAAAGGCTACACTATACTAAAGATAATAGTGGTGAAGAAAAGGTTGCGAATGATAGAAATGTTGACAGGGATTTAATACAGTAAATTCTTGATTTTACAAACTGATGGGGGAGAACACATATAGTTATGTATGCAGCATTTGCATGCATATATTATTTGATAAATGCTCGAGTATATCAGTGATCTAGACCAGTGTTTCTCAACCTTGGCAACTTGAAGATGTCCGGACTTCAACTCCCAGAATTCCCCAGCCAGCGAATGCAGGGTGGGGAATTCTGGAAGTTGAAGTCCAGGCATCTTCAAGTTGCCAAGGTTGAGAAACACTGATCTAGACAGCTTTGGAAATAGCTGACTTTGTTATTTTAAGGTGTTCAAATTTGAATTTTGTCTTCCACATCCAAGGTTTGCTGTATTAGGTCTATAAAATTAGGATTTTTCTATTTATGATTATTTTACTTATAATTATTATTTATATATTTTATTATTTATGATTGGTGGGGAGTTGTCATATGCTTGCTGTTCACAGTCTTGATTGGGAAGAATGCCAGTGTCTTTTTTTCACATGAACAGTGCTTGGCAAGCACGTTTTAACTGATAAGGGTCCTATTCAATATTCATGTCAAAAATGGCAAAACATTGATAACCCAGCAGTTGTGAAAAAAGGAGATATTGAAGGTTGCAAAATGCAAGATTTTACGTGAATCCCAAGACCCCAGGCTGCTCATTTCCTTGTTAGAGTAACTGAGTGCCTTTCACCTAGAGTGAGAAATAAAAGAATATTTTGCTATCAGGAAAAGATGCAGATAATACTAAACTTATGACAGTTCGCTTAATGATAGTTCAGATTAACAATGGACTCACAAAAGGGCCATAAAGCATATGTGTTGCTTAATGACTACCTCACTCAAGTAGTCTCAACTGAGATTCCATTTTGGTTGTAAGTCAAGGATTGTCTGTATAGGTAAAGACTTCTGCCCAGTGAAGTAGATTATACTGTGTACCATTTTTTGTCCTGACAGCTATGGCTGATTTCGCTAAGCAGAAAAGATTCTACTACTTATAAACCTGTACTGCTCATAAACTTTTACGCCTAGGTCTAAAAGTTTTATTTTTTATTTATTAATTAAATTTGTTTGCCCCCCCCCCCCCATCTTGCCACATATCTGCATAATTGACAAAGATTTCAGCAGTAGAGAAAAATGGTAAGAACTGTTCTGACATCATTAATTGGTGTTAGGCAGATCTGGTATGTTGAAAGGCCCTAATGCAGAATACAGGGAGTTTTCGACTTAGGACCACAATTGTGCCCCAGATTTCCCTTGCTACGCAAGATAGTTGTGTACATTTTGCCCGATCTTATGTTCTTTCTTGCCACAGTTGTTAAGTGGGTCACGTCAGTTGTTAAATTAGTAACACAGTTGTAAAGCAATACAGGTGGTCACAAAAGATAATTGCGTGACCCTGCGGCACTGCCATTGTCAGAAATAACATGCCAGTTGCCAAATGTCTGGATTTTGATCACATGACCACAATGGCCATGTGAAAAACTGCCAAAGGTCGTAAGTCAAGGACCACTCATACGTCCACAAATTAAAGGGATCTCGATAAGAGTTTAAGAAACTAATAGAGGTTGTCTTCTATTCCAGCCACTTCCAGCTACGCCTCTTTTCCTTGGTCGTCTTCCTTAGCAACAAGCTATTTCATAAGACGGTTTATTTTCAGTCCAGCCAGAGCAGCTCTTCGTCCGCCGATCGACTGCCCTCGCCACGCTCCTCACCTGCTCGACTGGCACACTGAACCCCAGAGCAGGGAGGGGGGGGATGAGAATCGTCGTTTCTGTGATTCTGAGGAGGGCAGGGAACAGTCTGCCGGGGGCTGGGGTGAGGGGCTTGTGCATTTTCCCATGTGATCTCTCTCCTTTAAGCCCCCCCCCCTTGGATGTTGGTTTGCATCTCCCTGAGTGGTAGATTGGAATACTTTGGGTGGGCGGGTGGGCGAGTGGGTGGGTGGGTGGGGAAGGAGCCTGGGTTTTTAACACTTTTGTGAGTTTATTTTGGAAGCCAGGTTCTTTGCTTGTTTTTATAGTGTGTAATGGGACTGTTTCTGTGCACTTTTTTGTACATTTCCTTACCTCCCCCCATTTCCCAGGATGAATGGTTTTTTGTAACGCATATTGTCGTAGCTTTCTGATGCTGATGGGGTCTTTACCACAAGTGTTGGATTTTTCTCAATGGTCGCAGTTCTTTATATGGTTACCTCAGGTCAGGATTTTGTAATTCCCGTTGTGTGCTGAAATGAAAAGTGGATCATGTAACACTTGGGCAAGGTTAAGATTTCGGGGGCGGGGGGGTGAGGGGTGAGAGGGCTCTGCCTCTTCCTGGCATCTGATGTCAGAAAGAGGCATCTTAAACTTTATTTGGTTTTTTATTTTGAAGGAATCTGCTTTTGATGGATGCAACAAATTCCTAATCTTAAGGACAGAATGTATTGTTTTGTTTTTTTACTTACATCCTTGGAGCTTTTGAAAAGCACCTTCTGAACATTGAAAGGGAACTTTGAAAAGTGTACGGGTAAAGTCAGGCACTGAACCGAAAACTTGTTAATTCTTGTGTCTGGGGTTGTAAGGTTGACAATATACTGTTAAAATCTTGCAAGAAACAATGCTTCTAAGGAACATATTTACGGATCCTGGGGATGGCTTATCGGGGCGGAGGACTTGTACACAAGAGAGATTCCAAAAGGTATCTATGGAGAAACAGGTGGTGGTGGTGATGGTTTCAACAGGGCTCTTGCACAAGTCTACACAGGAGCCACTGGTGCTAAGCCCAATATGCAGAAGAGAGAATTTGCTAATGTCAATTCCAAAGGTCTCCAAGTCAAATACTGATAGGAAGCCTGACCTGGAGTTATTGTCCCAGATGGGGGAGAACGATGTACACCAAAATGCTCCTGTGTGATTGTAGCTGCAATTGAAATTAAGGACTCCTCAGCTCAGGATATGTGAACTTCATATGTATTCATTTGTCTGTGTGTGTACATATGTAATTGTGTATGCACAAAGAAGTATAATGTGGTCCTGATCTTAGGCAGTATTCCTTATGCATGTCAGTTTGTGTATGGCTAAACATTACAAGATTTTTTTAAAAAAAGAAACAAGCCCTCGGGGTTTTTTGTAGAACTGAAGTCAGTCTACAGATAAATGTTTTCTCTTGTATTTTCACACTGAACCATTAAATGAAAATGGGGTAATTAAATTGTGTGACTGAATCATGAAACTCATTTTGATGGGGGATGGGAGACGGGCAGAATAAAAACTTAAAATTTTCTGCAAACTGCTTCAAAGAATTTCTGTTCCTGATTCAAACTTTTTGGCTTGGGAAATGATTCAAAATGGTATTTATGGCCAAAAGCAGAAGATAGGAGCAGGGTGGGTTAAAATTATGGTTTCCAGGGAATGAGGGAGAATTGTATAAATGCTGAAAAAGAACTGTGTATAAAGGATGTGTATAAAGATTTTTTTAAAAGAATGGCATAGAATTATCTGCTTTGAATTTATTAATTTTTGCCTTTAACTGCAGCATTTTCAGATGCTTCCCAATAGACATCATGAGAGCAATGCAAGAAATTCATTTTCCAAAAAGGGGGGGGGGAGAGGCAGAAACAAGGGAGGAAGAGAATGCTACTGTTGTTGATATAGTGCCTAAAATCATGTTATTTATTACAGTTGTTTATAACTTGCTTTCAAAAAACTAACAGCTGTCATTAGGGAAGAACTGAGGCAGAAGGAGCAAGAAAAGGTCAGAGTGCTCAGGGTTAAGGTAGAGCATTTGGAAATTACGCATATTATACTGTAAAGAATACCTTTGAAAGAGATGTCTGAGGCTGCCCTTCAGGCCTGGAAGAAGCAGGGTGAGAACTGGATGGGTGAAAGGCCAAGTTTTAATTTTGATAACATTTGATAACTGTTGGGGCTGGGTGGTAAACTAAACAGGGTAAATACAATTAATGCATTTGCACATAATATTTATTATCCAAACAAATCCCATGCATTTGGGGGGGGGGTGTCTTATAACATATAGAATTATCAGCTTTCCACAGCCTATCTAGCGCGTAGCGCAACCACAGCTTCCCCCTTGGGACCTTGCTTATTACCATCTTATCTTAAAGACTTTGATCTTTAAAATGCAGACTCATCACTTGTACCCAATGGCTACTCTGCCTCGTTTTGAAAAGGAAATGGAAAGAAAAAAATCTTTGGACGGAGCTGGTCTTAGTGTTGGGCAAACGATACCCCAAGCCATCTATCAACAAGGTACGCTTGTCTGGGAATATATCAATTGAAACCAGTGGCATCTCGATTTCCTCTAATAATAAAATAAGTGATGAGTGATCAATCCCCTGCAAAACGGACTTTCAAAAATCCCCTTGAAGGCATCCTTGCCAGCCTGATGCCTTCCAGAAGGGCTGGCACTGTTGATGATGACGATTCAGTGGATTAGGTTTCTCCACGTCTTCCAATCTTGCACTACTTTTTTTTGAGTTCTATGCTCTGGATGGTGCCCGCTTTGATGGTGGCTGGCACTGTAGATCTGAAGAACAGAATAGGAAGGGACCTTGGAGGTCTTCTAGTCCAACCCCCCACCCAGGCAGGAGACCCTATACCACTTCAGACAGTCTCTTCTTAAAAACCTCCAGTGATGGCGCACCCACAACTTCTGGTCAATTGTTCTCCCTGTTGGGAAATTTCTCCTTAATTCTAGGTTGCTGCTCTCCTTGGTTAGTTTCCATCCATTGTTCCTTGTCCGGCCTTCTGGTGCTTTGGAAAGTAGGCTGATCTGCTCTTCTTAGTGGCAGCCCCTGAGATATTGGAACATTGTTATCATGTCACCCCTAGTCCTTCGTGTCGTTAAACTAGACGTATCCATGCCCTGACTTCAGCTGCTGCGGTCAAATCTGGCGGTTCAGATGCGCTGGTGGGAGGGGGGGGGAGTTGTCCCGACCGCGAACTCGCCTTGCGCCTCCTGCCACGTGAAAGCCTCTGGCCACGCCCCCCCGCCAGCCTCATCCCCGTTACCCAGAGCGACACGTCACTACTCGCGCCTCAACCAAGCTTCCCTCCTCCTCCAAGACAACCAACCGCGTCGGGCACGGCTCCCCTCTAAATCGGGGACGGAACTCGCGGCACTCCGTCCCTCGAACTTCCGCTTTGTTGACGGACGTGGCCTCGGTCCGGTCATCTTTCCCGTGGGGCGGGCCCGTCATCGTGATCGACGCGCCCCTCGGCCTGTCGTCGTCCGCCGTCGGGCTCGGTGGGGAAGGCGGGCGTGCTGCGGAGCTGGGAGTGGGCGCGCGTGGAGCGGATGGCTGAGGGAGCCGGGCGGAGAGCGAAATCTGAGTCCCCGGTGAGGAATCGGGAGGGCGTCTCATCAGATCGGGAAGGCGGCCTGGCTGCTGCAGCCTGAGGGAGCGGAGGAGGGAGGCGACAGCGGCGGCTGGGCGGTTGGATCACGGCTGAGGGGGGAAGCCGTGGACGCTTCCCCGACCTCCCCACGCGCGATCGGCCCAAGGCGGCCTCTGGAAAGAAGCGGGTGGCTGATCCCCTCAGGCCGCCGATCGTCCTGCGCGGCTTCTTTCTGCAAGAGGCCGCCGCATCTCCCAGCCCCGAAAGCCTTGCAGCTGGAAAAGTAGCTCCTGGGGGAAATCGGTGTCCATGGTTCCCAGGCAACGGGGAGGGGGGGGTTGTGAGGTGGGCTTTCCCCGAAAGCTCTCCTTCCGCCCCTTCCTTCCGCCAAGAGAATGAATGAAATCGGGGCACGCAGGCAGGGTGGCTTCACACGTTAGCATTAAACCAGGGTCTGTTTAACCCTGGTATACTAACTCATCCCCACGACCCTTTAAGCGAGAAGGCGAGCTCGGGGTGGTCTTGGGCAACGTGTGAAACCAGCCCCGTCCCCCTCTGCGAGTGGGAAGGCAGAAGGGCTTCCAGGAAAGGGCGCAGCCTCATGGTCTCCTGGAACCGGATTTCTGCCTCTCTTAAAGCTTTGTAGAGCTTGAAGGTGTGATTTCTCTCCACCCCTTAAAACACTGGAATTCTGTCATTCCGTTTTCTTTTTGCCTCGGGGTCCCTAGGAACATTTTTCACTTTGGTATTTCTGCCTGTGAGGTAGATCTCACCCCCTTCAGTGTTTGACAGCCTTTTTGTTTGGGAAGATCACAGTTGCCTATGATTGGCATCCAGAAGGGCCCAGGACGATGGGTTTTCAATCAAAAAGTTACTGTCAGTAGTGCTTAAAAATCTCTGTCTAGATGCTAAGAATAGTCAGACTAGCCTTTTTCGGATATTGCACATAACTGATCTTACTAACTGTAAAAGCAAGTTTGATTTTTTTTTTTTTTGCTTTGGTTCTATTCAGTAGTTCTTTATGCATCCTATTGGTATATTTCCCACTGAGCATGCATCCAGGTCCTTGCTTTATGTAACATTTGCATGCACAAAGATCCTTTCAATTCATGAAAGCATGTCCCTAGGTCTATAATTATTAAACATTAAAATGTGGAAGGAATCTGGGAGATTATGTAGTCCTGAAGCATATTGGCAGAAGTTGATCCAGCCTTGGTTTCATTGTATTGCACTCTTAATGTTTAGTGCAAATCCGTATTTCTGTAAGTCTGAGGTTTCACCTATACTTGTTGTCAAGTTAATATGAGCCAAATCCCCCAACTCTCCAGCACTGAATTAGAGAATTGGAAAGGAAACCTGTTCAAGTCAGTGGTTGATAGTTGCTTAAGTTGGCTCATATCAGTTTGACAACTTTCCACTGAATTTAAATCTGAGTACTGTACTATATAGCAGTGATCCTATATAGACCACAGTTGGATTTTAATATGTACAGTGGAGTATATATTTAGAATAACTTTGCTGCGGGTATTTGTGGTATCTTGAATGCTGCTGTATTCTAACCTCAAAATTTAATTGTGTGCTTAATAATAGGACATCTGCTTGAAAAGTACCTCCTATGCCTGATGGCCTTGACCTGGGATGTTAATAATGTTTTGCTCCTTTTGTTGCTCTTAACTGATCATTCCTAGCCCTGTTCCTGATTTTTATTGGGGGTAATTGCATTTGCAGCACTTGAATAGTAGCCTTTATAATTCTAGTTTTATTGGAAACTTTATTCTCATTCATTGCTAAGTAGTTTAAGGTAAAAGGAAATTGTGATTGTTATTGAATCCCAAATGAAACTTGATTTGAAGAAGTGGATTTCAGATAGGAAATTGAAGCAGAAATTGTGTTTCTTTTTTTCTTCTAGAGCAGCTATTAGCAAAATGAACTTGCAACTGGCTTTTTAAGCATTTAATTAATTTTCGTCTTGGTTTCATTTTCACAAAGTACATGTTCCTGTAGATCCCCTCCCCCCACTTGGCCAGTAAACAAATATTTATTTTGAGCAGTGTTTAAAGGTCGCATGAGATAAAACTCATGGCAGCGTAACCTTTTCAAACTTCTGCAAACCTGAACTTTTGTGTGAAACCCACATCCAGAAGATCAAGTTTATGCTAATTGGGCTCCCTCATAGGCTACTGGGTAGAAAAAAGATAATTTAAATAATACTGAAATGTTTGCTTTGAATGTTTTTGGCAACCTATTGGGTAGTGCTTCATAACGTTTGCTTTTCGAAGTTTTAAACATGGTTAAACAGTGAAATCCATTGTGAATTCATGAAAATGTAGAAAGAAAGCCTCATTCAGGTAGCTGTTCTTTGTTTTAGTTGGCATTGGTTGTTTAGGTCCTTAAGCCACCACCCTGGTTGTGATTAAACAGCAGTGAAAATTTTGTGTGTGTTTCCTGTTGAACTCTGGGAAGTATAAATGGAATTACACTCATATGGATGGAGGGATGGAGGGATGGAGGGATGGATGGAATATGTTTTGAGGAAAAATTGTTTGATCCTAATAAAATGAAATTTGTGTCGCTGTCTCACCCCATGCAGCATGTTTGCTTATGGTGTGTTAATAAGGATGACTTGAAGAATGTATTTGTACTTAATCTTTTATTTTCCTTTCAGGTGTTTAAGTGTTGCCTTTGAACACCTTTGCCAGAATGACCAAGTTAGGTTTCCTCCGCTTGTCATATGAAAAACAGGACACCCTTCTCAAGCTCCTGATTCTGTCAATGGCAGCTATTCTTTGTAAGTTTGAGCTTTAAAAACTCTAGCTGGCATGGGTAATGAATGTATGGCTACAACCGTTATCTGTTGTTTTTTAATGTGAATTCCATTCTGAATGGAATGTTGTTCTCCTAGTCATATAATCAACTGACTTTGACTTGGTATGTTTCAACATTTCTAGCCTCTATGTTTCCAATTGGCAAATAACTAACATTAATATAATTGAAACATCATGATAACCACGATAACAATAATAAATAAATAAATAAATAAATAAATAAATAAATAAATAAATAAATAAATAAATAAATAAATAAATAATAAGAGCCGAGGTGGCGCAGTGGTTAGGGTGCAGTACTGCAGGCCACTTCAACTGACTGTGATCTACAGTTCAGCGGTTCAAATCTTACCAGCTCAAGGTCGATTCAGCCTTCCATCCTTCCGAGGTGGGTGAAATGAGGACCCAGACTGGGGGCGATATGCTGACTCTGTAAACCGCTTAGAGAGGGCTGAAAGCCCTATGCTATTGCTATTGCTAACCTCCAGACTGCAGATTTTACTTGGGGAGATGTAGTTCTACTTTGTATTTCTGAGGTTGGTAAAATGAGGACCCAGATTGTTGGGGGCAAGATGATGACTCTGTAAACCACTTAGAGAGGGCTCTCAATCAGCCTTCCATCCTTCCGAAGTGGGTGAAATGAGGACCCAGACTGTGGGGGCAAGTTGCTGACTCAATTTGCTAAAAAATTTGTAAACCGCTTAGAGAGGGCTGAAAGCCCTATGAAGCGGTATATAAGTCAAATAAATAAATAAATAAATAATAAACAAACAAATAAGCTATCGCCTCTGCATATTTCTTTCTTTCTTTTGCAGCTTTTTCTACTAGACTTTTCTCTGTGTTACGATTTGAGAGTGTCATTCATGAATTTGATCCGTAAGTATCCCTCTTGACTCTGATTTGATTGGAGAGATCATTTGCCTGGTTGTATTCATGTTCAGGTTTTGTTGCTGTAGTTTAGAATATTAGGCTTCCAAATAATAAGACAGATTGCTCTGCTTCAGCAATAGGGTTTCAGAATATATCGGGGAGAGTGTTTTTCTGAAAGACCAAGAACTAGGATTAGCTTCAGATAATTTTGCAATAAAATTAATATTCTAGCCAGTTCTGCCTGGATTTACTATGAATCTTGACTATGAAATGCAATAGAATTGTTTCTTCTAAAACTGTTTCCCAGCCTTAGCCAGTTTAAGATGTTCAATCCCAGAATTACTCAACTAGCCATGGGAATTGAAGACCACAACTCTTGCCATGTTGCCAAAATTTAGAAACACTGTTCTAAAGGAATGTTTACAACTGTGAGATTGACTCAGAACAATGGACTGCAGTTGAATGGTTATGGGTTGTATTAGATGCTTACTGTCTAGTATAATGAAAAGCAGTTTATATAAGGGGAATATTTGCATTTTTACAGTAAGCTAAAGAGCACATAACAATGTTTGGAAATGTAAGGCAAGGTTACGTTTTCTTGGTTGCCTGCAAGGAAGGTTAATCCTTTATCCATTCGGGATATTTCTGTTTGGATTCTATACGAATCTTGATTCCAAGTGAAAAACTGCTTTAGTCAAGTTGGTATTAATTTGTATGTGAGAATGGGGAGCTTTTCTACATAAGAACTATAGCAGAAGGCCAAGCCTGCAAAATGAGGAACGGCAAACAATAAAATCTTACTCGGAAAGGACTGAGATTTCTGTTACTCCCACAGGTATTTTAACTACCGCACCACTCGCTTCTTGGCAGAAGAGGGTTTTTATAAATTTCACAACTGGTTTGATGATAGAGCATGGTATCCTCTGGGAAGGATCATAGGTGGAACCATCTATCCAGGTAAGAGCCAGGCATTTCTCAAAGACCAGTGCACAAAGTAGTGTAATGGCATCGCATTTTAGAATAGTTCTTTTCTGATGTTCTGTGGATCAGAGATGAAATTGGTTTCTCCCAAAATGGATAAGTAAGTGTCATTCATCTTTCAGGTAATGCAGCCAAACATAATTAATCCAGTGTGTTATTGGCTTCTTTTGATAGGGAAAAGCACGCTAACTGATCTGTAAGAGAGCCTATAGTCAGCCAGTGATTTTGAGAGCTAGCTCTCTCTGCAGTCCAGATTTTGCTTTAGGTCTGTCACAACATAACCATCCAGCAGGCCAATAATTCTTTGCAAATGACATTCCTGCTTCACTTTATTTCAGGTTTAATGATCACATCGGCTGCCATCTACCACGTTCTGCACTTCTTCCACATCACAATTGACATCCGAAATGTGTGCGTCTTTCTGGCCCCCCTCTTTTCTTCCTTCACCACCATCGTAACATATCACCTCACCAAAGAACTTAAGGTAATCACAAAGATAGAGCCAGTTTCTGGGAACGGTAGCTGTACTTTCTGTGCATTGCTGTAGTAGAAGAGTTGCGACTGGCAATTTTATTTTGAAAGTTTCTCCTCATTTCAGCTACTGATTGGCCAACTTAAGCAAGATTGTATGCTGTTCCAAAGTTAATATAATCATTATATTTGGGGAAACAGGAGGTAGTGGAAATCTGTGTTGGTGTAATGTTAGCATATTTGGAAGCAGTAAAGAAAAGTGTAATATTATTGTATAGTAGTGGTTAAAGTGCTGGCTAGAAACAGGACATGGTGAGTTCTAATCCTGTCCTAGGCACAAAAGCCAGCTGCATGACTTTGCACCAGTCATCTCTCAGCCCATCCCACCTCACAGGGTTGTTGTGCAAAAATAGGAGGAGGGAGGAGTATTTATGTTCTCTGCATTGAAAAGTGGGATAAAAATGTAATAAGCACAATATTCTTAGGTACGTTGCACTGAAAGATTCTAAGCTTTTAGATGCATTCATTTGTGTTGTTTTAACGTTCATGAATGTTGATTTAAGATGGAGGTCCCATGTTGAATACTGAAATAAAATATATTTGAGATGCTTAAATGGGAATTTTTTTGCTGGTTACAAATTAGAAATTTACTTAGACTTCGGTTAACAGAAAAGATTGTTCATCACTTCTTTGTTTGTACCCTTTTGACAAAATAATAATAAATGCAATAAGAATGGTCATGGCTATGAAATACATGGAGCCCCCCTCCCTACACTTTTTAAACATCTTTGAAATGATGTCCACAATCGTGACTTTCTTCTTCTTTTTTCTGCCTAGGATGCAGGAGCTGGTCTTTTGGCAGCTGCGATGATTGCTGTGGTGCCTGGTTACATCTCCCGTTCTGTTGCGGGCTCTTATGATAATGAAGGTGAGGTCAGTTTTTTAAAATGTCTTTAATAATTTCAGCATGGAATACATTTAGGGAAGGAAGGAAAAAGGAAGATACTCTTCAGTCATACAAGCAATGTATAGGCAACTAAATATACGTTACATATAGAAACAAATATAGAATATTCTATTGTATGGCACTATGGGGAAAAAGGCCAATTGAAGAAACCCGTTTGTTCAATCTTGGTCTCTTTGCTGATAATAATCTCCAGGCTAATGTGCATTGATTTAATGATTCTCATTCATCTCTCAAATCAGACTATTAAAATTGGAACCATCCAACACTAAGTCAGATATAAAAACATTTGTTCCTGGTATGAAATAAGCTTTGGCTTTAATAAATTTATTGGCAGTAAAATGGCTTTTTAGTTCAAGTCCTAATTCTAGTTTTACTACTAAATGTTTTTCACATGAAAGCTGTTTCTGAGCTTTAGTAAAAAAATCTATTATAAAGAAATAGTGCAAAAGTGTAAGAACCCTTTAAAATACATTATAAGATTAGCTCTCTGTTGATACCAATAGTGTCCTTATTTCATGATATTTTTTAAAATGATAGAATTAATGTTAATGAATGTATTGCATGCCCTTTGGGTTGAGTATAAATTGGAAGCATGAATACGTGAATTGCGTGAAGAAAATATATGATAAATAGTCCTCTTCTTTTTGACTCAACAGTTTATACAACAGTGTTTATACCAACTATGGCAAATGGTAACTGTAAATTTTGTGGACTTAAATATGGTAGCTGGAGAATTCTGGGAGTTCACAAATCTTAAATTTGCCAAAATTGGAAAACACTACTTTGTAGTATCTTTTACTCTATGATTCGGTAGCGCAGGTCTATCCTTCTTCACCTTTGGATGGAAAGACTGAAGTTTGATTTAGATCTGATTTATTTCCAGGTATTGCTATATTCTGTATGCTTCTGACTTACTACATGTGGATCAAAGCTGTGAAGACAGGTTCAATCTATTGGGCGGCCATTTGCGCGCTTGCCTATTTCTACATGGTGAGTGATAAATTTTCAAAATACCTTGAGTCATCCCATCAAACAGACAAAATTATCTGCCCGGAATCATTTCCCAACTTCTTTATATTTTGTACATTTGTAAGCATTGTTGTAGCGTTGTAAATTTCTGAAGCCACGAGCTTTTGTATTAAAGACTAAGTAGCATCATACTTAAAGGATGTGCCTCTCTCCTTGGAGAAGGAAAGGAGAAATTAGTGCCATTGTTCCCTTACTTCAGACAACAGCATGTGCCTCTTAGCCTCCATCTGTGTTACTTGTCAAAGCCAAGCTATTTTTATATTTGTATAAATTGCTAAATAAAGACCAGATTGTTCCCTTTCCTTCGCAGTTTAGTCATTTGTTAATTTTAAATCACACCTTATCTCTTGGGGCCCAAGGGAGAGAATGCGTCTCTTTCTTTCCCCAATGCTTATTTTCACAAAAATTATGTTAGATAGTTAAGCTGAGAATTCGTCTCTGGTCTGGGGTCAGTCACAGCTTAACTATCTAACATAATTTTTGTGAAAATAAGCATTGGGGAAAGAAAGAGACGCATTCTCTCCCTTGGGCCCCAAGAGATAAGGTGTGATTTAAAATTAACAAATGACTAAACTGCATTCTCCCCTTTTTGCCTTCCTATTCCTAGCATGACTTAAACCATTATATTAGCCAAGAGCTGCTCTTGCTTGTGTTACGAAGATGTGCATGTTAAGGAACTCTCAATCTTATTTGTTAAGAACAATGAGATTTTTGATGGAAGAAAAGCTTTTGTGTCACGCATACTATAAACCCCGTCCTAAGCCATCGTACACTTGCGGCATTTTAGAAATGTATAATTTCTGGGTTCCATTTGGTTTATTTTTTCCCCCCTCAGGTTTCTTCTTGGGGTGGCTATGTGTTTTTGATCAACCTAATTCCACTTCACGTCCTGGTGCTGATGTTGACTGGACGCTTCTCCCACCGGATCTATGTGGCTTATTGTACAGTGTACTGCTTAGGAACTATCCTCTCAATGCAGATCTCTTTTGTCGGTTTCCAGGTAAAGAAATCTAAAAGATGGAGGAAAGGGGATGGTGTAAAGCTTTTTCTGCTCTTGAACTAATTGTCTATTGATTTGGCTGTCTGACAGTGACAGTAGTTGAGCCAAATAGCTAATTCGGGTAGCCTGCTGGCTGAAGAAAAGCGTTTAGTTATCATAAAAAGTAAGCTTAATCAAGCTTATTCTTTCCTTCCTGTAGCCTGTTCTTTCATCTGAACACATGGCTGCCCTGGGGGTATTTGGTCTTTGCCAGATTCATGCCTTTGTGGATTATCTGCGCAGCAAGCTGAATCCTCAGCAATTTGAGATTCTCTTCAGAAGCGTCATCTCCTTGGTCGGGTTTGTCCTTCTGTCCATAGGAGCTGTGTTGATGTTAACAGGTAAGGAGAAACTGCAGGTCTTAACAATGCATACTGATGTATTTCTGTAGAGTTTCATTGGCACATTAATTCAGTGGATCCAGAAAAATACTATTTTAGTGCAGTTTCTTTGCTTTTGATTGGATGTTCTCTCTCTCTCCCCCCCCCCCTCAGTAATCTTTCAACACATAGAGATACTTTCACTGTGTCAGCATGCTTCTTGGGACATTAAGAAGAATGTTTATGTTTGTTTATTTGAAAGCAGTTTATGTTGTGGAAATAGATTAAAGCTCTGCAGCTTTTGGATGCTATTTAAAACCAAATGAATAGTCCGGTTTAATTAGTCATGTGATTGAAGCTTTGAAGAGTTCTGGATAAATAAGTACAATCGGGTTTGCAGGAGCAGAGTTTTATATTTAGTCAAAATGGTTCGTAAGTCAGAAGAAGAAGAAGAAGGGGGAGGAGGGGGAGGAAGAAGAAAAAATAATCTGATTAAATTTTCTGAGAATGATTGAGAAAATATTTTGATTCTATCTTAGCAAAACCAAATTTCTAAATTTGTTATAGAATGTGTGTGAGTGTGTGTAATTCAGGCATTATGCAGGCATACTATTGCTTGAAGATATTATAACACTACTGCATAAATATTTTTTTTTCTTTCTCAATTTTGTCAGGAAAAATTTCTCCATGGACCGGACGTTTCTATTCTTTGCTTGATCCTTCTTATGCAAAGAATAATATTCCAATCATTGCTTCAGTTTCTGAGCATCAGCCCACCACATGGTCATCCTACTATTTTGATCTTCAGCTTCTTGTTTTCATGTTTCCAGGTATAATTCTACTGTATAGTATAGAAACATGTGACAATAATATTATGTATTATTCTTTTAGCTTGTGTCCTGTGTTTGGTCCTCTTTTGTTACTTCCAGACTAATTTGTTAATTGCTTCATTCTATACTGATCTTTTATCCTAATAAAGCTTGACTTGACTGACTAGTAAAATGTTAAATGCTTTCATGCAAACAATGTTCCTCTGAAATTTGGCTTTTTTTAAAAAAAGCACCAGATTCTTATTTGGAAAAATAGAGAATTAAAGGAACATCTTGGGGAAGTGTCTCACAGAAATATTGGGGGGAAAGGTGATCGGAATATCTTATTTGCTGCCTTCAAACTTTCTATTCAAATTTCTAATTTATTAGTAAATTTGAATAATTTGAATAAATTAGACCTTTAGTCTTAAGCTTTATTTGTTAATTTTTTTTCCATATCATATTCTGTGTTTTCTTGACAGTTAACCTGTTTTCTTTCTATCTTACAGTTGGCCTGTATTACTGTTTCAGCCATCTGTCTGATGCCCGAATTTTCATCATCATGTACGGTGTCACAAGCATGTATTTCTCTGCTGTGATGGTGAGTCCTGAATGTTGGCTTACCATTGGGTTTTTTTTGGGGGGGGGGAGGGGGATGTATTAGTATGAATTAAAAAGATTGTCTTATTTTACTGCTAATAGGCGCACAAGATGCACTGGGCAAGTTAGAGACTGAGAGTTTTTTTTGTCCGGAGGGGAGTAAATATAGATAACAGGCATCATATCTGATCCCCTTTGCAATTTCACCTCCCAGAAAGTGATGTATATACATATGACTGAATGTACTTAGTATTTTGGTGTTTTAATAGGTTCGTCTCATGCTGGTACTGGCCCCAGTTATGTGTATTCTGTCTGGTATTGGAGTTTCTCAAGTGTTGTCGACCTACATGAAAAATCTAGACATCAGCCGACCCGATAAGAAAACTAAAAAGCAACAGGATTCTACTTACCCCATCAAAAATGAAGTGAGTGGTGGTATAAGCAAGCATATCAAGGTTTTCCACCCCGTATTAAAAATGCAACTTACAACATTGGGCATAGAATGTTTTACGTTACTAGTGGTGGAAAGAAGTATCATTGGAACTGTCTCTAGATTATCTGCCAGAGAATAGATGCTTCTGAATGCTTATTAAAAGGTTTCTTTAATAAAATGGTATGGGTTTTCTTTTTCCAAATAGCTTAGGCATGTTTTAATGATTCTCGTTGCTTCTTAGGTTGCCAGTGGAATGATCCTTGTCATGGCTTTCTTCTTGATCACTTACACCTTTCATTCGACTTGGGTAACCAGTGAAGCCTACTCTTCTCCCTCAATAGTTTTGTCAGCTCGTGGTGGTGATGGGAGCAGGATTATTTTCGATGACTTCAGAGAAGCGTATTATTGGCTTCGTCACAATACACCGGAGGTAATAATACCTACACAATTGGTCTTTGTGCAAGCACATTGATAAGAAAACTAGAACAGACTTTAGATTCTCTTAATGCTAAAAAAAAAGGTCTGTTTTGTTAGCCACCAAAATTTTGTCTAAAGTCTGTATGTCAGCTAATATTTAAAGCATTTACGTATCACAAAGATTTCTGAGACAGTTACAGGACAAATACATTCTCTGCAAGTATAAAACACTCATTATTTTGCTTTAATCTTTTCACTGCCTGTGGACAAAACCATCGAATCATCTTAATGAACAATTAGAGAGCTAGCATTTTCATCCAATTGAAAAACTTGGGATATAAGCCAGTATATAAAATACTTGTTTTGTAACCAGACTTTTTTTCACCATATACCTCATAAAACATTTATTCTGTTATTTGCATGTTCAATGAAATGTTACAAATTGTCTTTTTGTTTGAGCTCAGGATGCAAAAGTTATGTCCTGGTGGGATTATGGTTATCAGATAACAGCTATGGCAAATCGAACCATTCTTGTGGATAATAATACTTGGAATAATACACATATTTCCCGAGTTGGACAGGTAGGTGCTGAATCCTTATGAATTATTTCCCTAATTTTCATTGTATTCTGAATAGTGAAGGCATAGGGTTTTTTTTTTAAATGATTACCTTCATACCTTCCAGGAATTCTGAACACAGGTGTTAGATCCTTATTCCTAGTTTACCTGTAAATTGCTAGCACATATTATGACTGTGGTGGTGGAGGATAGATTGCATAAAATAGTAACAGCGTATTTTTATACCTCAGCAAATTGATGAAGGTTGAATTTATGAGCTGATCTGTGTTTCCAGGCCATGGCATCCACTGAAGAGCGGGCTTATGAGATCATGAGGGAACTGGATGTCAGTTACGTGCTAGTGATATTTGGAGGCCTCACTGGATATTCCTCAGATGGTAATGCTATGTTTTTTTATTATTTCCCTTGAAAGGCTCTTTCAGGGTTCTTGAGGCATTGGATTTTGCACAGCCCTACATAAACCCACCTCAGTACAACTGATCAATTGCCTCTTACATTCTTCACGTTATCTGTATTTAAAAAATCCAAACCAGAGGGCCTTGTTAATCCAGAGCAATGTTTTTCAACTTCTCAACCATCCCATGGTTGGGGAATTCTGGGAGTCCACACATCTTAAACATGCTGAGATTGAGAAACGTTGATCCGGAGACAGATTTTTTTCCCCCCTGCTGGTGTAATGTGGTTAATTTAGAAACAGAAAGTGGTTTTTGAGATCTCTGATATTAGGAGGGTAAAGCTTCCTGCATCCCAGAGGAATTGGAACAGGTTCACCAATTGCCTTACTTTTTGTTCCATAGACATCAACAAATTCTTGTGGATGGTGAGAATTGGAGGGAGCACAGACACCGGCAAGCACATAAAGGAACATGATTACTACACACCCACTGGAGAGTTCCGGGTAGACAGAGAGGGCTCCCCGGTGCTGCTTAACTGCCTTATGTATAAGATGTGCTACTACCGTTTTGGACAGGTCTACACAGAAGCAAGTAAGTGATGTTCTCTGCACTTTCCATGTCTTAGGGGCTTTGTTCTATTTTGTTCTCTAATATTTTTTTTTAATTCTCCAGCATGGGGTACATAGTAGTAATCTCAGAGCACATAACATATTTTATCTCATTTTACCTTGATCAATGATGATGATGTTATCCATTCAGTTGTGTCCGATTCTACGAGCCAAGTGTCTCTACATCTTCCGATCCTATGCTACTTCTTTGAGTTGTTCTATGCTCTGGCTGGTGTCTACCGTGATGGTGTCCAGCCACTATGCTCTTTGGCAGCCTGGTTTCCTAATACCATTAACTCTTCCAAACATAATTGCTTTCTCCCAGTGAATTCCCCCGCCTCCCTCCTGAGCACTAAAAGTTCTGTTTTGAATATTTGGGAAGTAGTTTGAACTTGGACCATGGATTTGTTTATTTTGAACTTGGAACATGGATTTGTATTCCATTTTTACTTCCGCTGCAGCTATGATTTCTGCCAATAGTCTTTCATATTATTTGCTTTATGAGAACCTGGAATTTATAATCATGAGGTGGCCATATTGTTCAATCCTCTGCTCCTGTTCTCTCTTTGAGCTTGACATGGAACAAGACACAGGAATAATTGATTAAATACCACTTCGAAACCTAGAGTTTTAAAAGAGCTTAAATGGGTTTTCTTAAGGTGGGATAACTGGAATTCCTAGGTTGAGGAAAGGTTGGTCAACAAGGATGTTTTTTCAGCCATGGTTTGCTTTCCTTTGTGTTTAGAACGTCCACCAGGCTATGACCGAGTGAGAAACGCTGAAATTGGCAACAAAGACTTTGAGCTTGATGTTTTGGAAGAAGCTTACACCACAGAACATTGGCTAGTTCGAATATATAAAGTAAGCCGACCATATTCAATCATATACTTTTTTGGGGCGGGGGATTGATCATAACTGGGAGTTGATGCGTACAACTTGATGAGTCCTCAACTACTGACCACAATTAAGACCAGAATTTGTTAAGTGAGTCATGCCTGATTCTACAACCTTTTTTTTTGGGGGGGGGGGGGGCTATAGCTGTTAAGCAAATTCATGCAGTTAAATGAATCGTAATGAAACTAAACCTTCCCCCGTTGACTTTGCTTGTGGGAAGCTGGCGAAGAAAGTTGCAAATAGCTTCTTGTTTTTTTCCGGTTTTTATTACCCTTCTACTTATAAAACTGAAAGAAACAAACTACCCTCCCCCTAAAAATTAAATTTTGTTTTAACAGGTAAAGGACTTGGATAATCGTGGATTGTCAAGAACGTAACTGGCTTTCAGATGTACCATAATACGCACTGATCGAGCCTTTGTGAAACAGATGGTTTTTATACTCTTTGTCAGCATGGAATTGGGACTTAATTGCCCAAGGAATCCCATCTTCATGTAATGAACCTGTATTATGATTTTTATAAATATGAACCCGCTACCAAATCAGAAGGAGTAGCTTTATGAAAGGATATTAAAAGGGTGTGGAAAATGTGGATTCCTGTTCATTTCTTTCTACCTCGTCTTGAGCATTCACAGTGGTAGGAAATCAGTTTTTTTTACTCTGTTGCTCCCTAAACTGCAGCTAGATCCAGTGCAATAGATCTAGATCAGTGGCCCCCAACCTTTTGGGCACCAGGGACCAGTTCCATGGAAAAGGTTTTCTCTGCGGACCCAAGGGGGCGTGGTTTTGTGTGCTGCCTGCATCCCGTGGATGGGACTTCGCTTGTTTGCGCAGACCTGTTGATGGCATGCTGTTGGAAGAGTGCTGGTCCAGGGACCTGGGGTTGAGGTTGGGGACCTGATTCAGATGATCCAAATTTGAGAGCTGATTTAAATGAACAAAATTTATAGCTGCTCAGAGTGACCTTAAGATGGTCAGCTTATCAATTTTATAAATAAATAACAAATAAATGAATACAATTTGTATCTCAAGAGGGTGCCAGCAATTGAATTACTTCTCCCAACTTGTTCTAACTGGATAAATTATGAAAACTAGTTTTTCAGAAATTTTAGGTAAGAAGGAGCTATGTGATTGAAGGATGCTCCTGTTTTATTTTTTATAAAAATAAAATTGGGGGAAAATCTGGAAGAGTGTGGCTACAGTATATATTGCATTGTATAAATCTTAGAACATTAAAATGAAATAAGGGCTTATAGCTGCAGGAATTAAAATCCCTGGTCGAGATTGCATTTGATATTGCCCAGCAGGCTGCTGCAATAAAGGAAATGCAAGTTATTGGCATGGAGTGATATTATTTTATGAAGTCTGCCACTTTCCTGTCCCAGCTGTAGGCTGCTTTTAAACAAAACACTAATAATAGGGGTCTGAGCATGTTATAGAGGTCTGAACAAGTTATATAAGCCTTCAGAAATGTTTCCTGATTGCTTGTGAAAATAATTTCGTAAGCACTTGTATTGACAAGCCCAAGCAACACACATCTTGGCTTTGCACATAAAATATTCCTTGCACTTCAGGACAATTTGCACCAGACTTTGTATCTTTGGGGCAAGCCAAACACATCTCTTGGAATGATCACCTCTGCCTGCTTTACTTGCTTTACCACCTGTCCTGTTCAGGAGTTTCCAATCCATATAATGGGAAACATGATGAAAGCCTGGAAGAAATTCCCTTGCCCCCCACCTTTTCAAAGAAATTAACCTAGAAACAAAAGCAGAACATTTATCCCAGGTACCTTAAAACCAAACAGGTTCTCCTCAACCACCTAACAAGCAGCAATCCTGAGATTTGGAGACTGGGATGGTGCCCATCTCCTGGGAAGTCATTCTTGGGTGCTCCAAGGCATCCTGCTCAGATTAGCGCAGGGAATTTTCCACCTCCTCCGAAAGGGGAGACATTCTAGGAGGCTTAAAGCATTCATATTTCATCCTGTCCTTTCTTTTGCATCCTTTCTTTAACGATTCTATTCCACCCTTTCTTTGAGGCTGGTGTAACTCTCGCCACCTACAGTCGGACTTAAGCGTAGTACAAAAAATCATCCACTACAACGTCCTACTCCAGGGGAAGGATACTGCAAAATCTCCATTCCCACCCCACTCCAGGGGAAGGATACTGTAAAATCTCCATTCCCTCCCCACTCCAGGGGAAGGATACTGCAAAATCTCCATTCCCTCTGCACTCCAGGGGAAGGATACTGTAAAATCTCCATTGCCACCCCACTCCAGGGGAAGGATACTGCAAAATCTCCATTCCCACCCCACTCCAGGGGAAGGATACTGCAAAATATCCATTCCCTCCCCACTCCAGGGGAAGAATACTGCAAAATCTCCATTCCCTCTGCACTCCAGGGGAAGGATACTGTAAAATCTCCATTGCCACCCCACTCCAGGGGAAGGATACTGTAAAATCTCCATTCCCTCCCCACTCCAGGGGAAGGATACTGCAAAATCTCCATTCCCTCTGCACTCCAGGGGAAGGATACTGCAAAATCTCCATTCCCTCCCCACTCCAGGGGAAAGTTACTGCAAAATTCCCATTCCCTCCCCACTCCAGGGGAAGGATACTGCAAAATCTCCATTCCCACCAGTGTGACTATCATCCCTGTCCTACTGTCCTCATTTAGTCGTCCCCATTTCATTCATACTCACGTTTATTCTTATAACCTCAGGGATCCCCCAAACGTGGCAACTTTAAGACTTGTGGACTTCAACTCCCAGAATTCTCCAGCCAGCTTCATTAATCTAATTAACCAATTAGATGGTTAATTAAAGGGTTAATCCTCCCTTCTTCCGATCATGATTTGACATTGATGGTATTGTCATTTTATTGGGCTAGGCGCAATTTGTTGTTGATTTTTATGTCTTATGTGCTGGCTGGAGAATTCTGGGAGTTGAAGTCCACAAGACTTAAAAGTTGCCAAGTTGGAAGATCTCTGTCATTACCTATTATTTTGCAAACGATTCACCAATCAAACAGATAAAATAAAACAAACGAACCTACTGAAGAGGAAAAAGGGGGGAAAAAAAGTTGGCCGTAACGAATTCTCCCCGAGGCGCAGGCGAATGCAAGGCGAGGCCGCCCAACCTCGCCGGCTGGAAGAGGAGGCTGAGTCCGGGCAAGGGGCGGAGCCGCCGCCGGGATCCTCCGCCTCCCCTCGCCTCTTGCTGGGCGCCCGGCTTGCGACGCGCTTTGGCGGGAAGCGGCGTTTTCGGAAGAGCCGCGGAGCGAGAGGACTCGCGGGAGGAGGCGGGTGAGCGCAACCCAGGCAGGAGCCGCCGTCGGGACTCGGGCTGTCCCTACAGCCCAGCAGCGGGAGGGAGAGGCTGGGGTGGGGGTGAAGGTTGAGCGGTGGGCTTTGTCCCGGGAGGGGCTCCGGGCTCTGGACGGACAGGCCGGGCTTGCCTCCCCCCCTCCTGCCGTCCTGCCTGGACTCGCCGCTACGTTTTTCCCCCAAACGAGTTGGGGGTTTGCAAAGTAAAGGGGAGGGGAGGGGGCGCCCGCTTGGGAAAGGTAGCTCGGTTATTGTAGGTTCAACTCCGCCCATCCCCCTCCCGTTTTCAGCTGCTCTCCCCCCCTCCCAACGTTTAGCATTATTTACGCGCTGGGTTGGTCTCCCTTTTGGGCAGGGGTCCCCAAACTTGGCAACTTTTAAGACTTGCGGACTTCAACTCCCAGAATTCTCCAGCCAGCAGAGCTGGAGAATTCTGGGAGGGCTGGCTGGAGAATTCTGGGAGTTGAAGTCCGCAAGTCTTAAAAGTTGCCAAGTTTGAAGACCTCTGCTTTAGGGGAACATGTCCCCACCCCAAGAGTGATCCTTAGGGCTCCCCGAGTCTGCTGTTAATGGCACCTTTGTGCCCGGAGGGTGCTCTTTGGCGTGGGTTGGATTGTAACCGTTACAGCCAAGATTGGCCATCCGGGTCCTTGTTACCAAACAAGCTTTATACAGTTTAGTAACTTTACAGTTACTAAAAGTAACTTGGATAGATGTGGACTTTTAACTCCCTGAGTTCCCCAGCTGTGTTGCCTGGAGAATTCTGGGAGTTGAAGTTAACACAACATGAGTTGCTAAGCTTGAGAACAACTGTTCTGGAGTGTAATTTCTATCTTTTTATGCGGGGGGGGCGGGGCTTATAGGAAAGAGGATTTTAGATTATCAGATTTACGCCAAATTCCTGTTAATTAGTAAATGAAATGAATAAGTAAATCGAAATAGAAAATTGCTGTCTATATCTATCTATCTATCTATCTATCTATCTATCTATCTATCTATCTATCTATCTATCTATCTATCTATCTATCATCTATCACCTACCTACCTACCTCCATCCATCCATCCATCCACCGACCCACCCACCTATCCATCCATCTATCTCAATGGTAGTCAACCTGGTCCCTACCGCCCACTAGTGGGCATTCCAGCTTTCATGGTGGGCAGTGGGGGTTTCCTGTAACTCTGCTTTGTAAATTTTATAAAGTAAAGTTACTTCCCTACTTTATAAATCACCATTACTGTGGAACCGGTGGGCGGTCAGAAACTTTTACTACTAACAGAGATACAAAAGTGGGCGGTAGGTATAAAAAGGTTGACTACCCCTGATCTATCTAAATGAACTGAAGAAAGAAAAGAAATACATACATATGTACACACTCACAATTGTCTTTGGTTTCTTCAGTTCATTTACTAATAAACAGGAATAAGTAAGTAAGTAGTACACACACACACACACACACACACACACACACATGTACATATATATCTATATATTTATCATATTATTAGTAAGTAAATAATATATGAGTAAATAATATGTATGTATGTATGTATGTATGTATGTATGTATGTATGTATGTATGTATGTATGTATGTATTTAGTGTCACAACCCCTGGTATGCCCAAATGTGGGAGGAAGCAAACTGCTTCCATTATCTGTCTATCAGCTTGTCACAAGAGACCATCACGACAAAAACCCAATATTTTTACTGTTGCCTTCGTTACATTTGTGTTGTACTTTATTTATTTATAAATAAATAAAGGGAGACTAGTATAGATCTATTTCAAGCTATTTAGCTCTCATCAGCTAGCCATACTGGGATTCGAACCTGTGCTATATTACATCTTAGGCAGATGTGTTAACCATTAAGCCACAGGTTCTCCTCCTTATCAGCTGAGCTAGGTTTCCCTGGCTTAATGGTTAACACATCTGCCTAAGATGTAATACAGCACAGGTTCAAATCCCAGTAAGGGTATGGCTAGCTGATAAGAGCTAAATACTACACAAATGTAACAAAGGCAACAGTAAAAATATTGGGTTTCTGTCTGGATGGTCTCTTGTGACGAGCCGATAGACAGATAATGGAAGTAGTTTGCTTCCTCCCACATTTGGGCATACCAGGGGTTGTGACACTAAATACATACCTTCTTCCCTGGCTCAGCTGATAAGGAGGAGAACCTGTGGCTTAATGGTTAACACATCTGCCTAGGATGTAATACAGCACAGGTTCGAATCCCAGTAAGGGTATGGCTAGCTGATGAGAGCTAAATAGCTTGAAATAGATCTATACTAGTCTCCCTTTATTTATTTATCAGCACAAATAACACACACGCGCACACACACACACACACATATATATGCATATGCATATACATACATACATACATACATACATACATACATACATATATGTGTGTGTGTGTGTGTGTGTGTGTGTGTGTGTGTGATTAATGAGTACCTGGCAGCCCTAGTTTGTAATTCTTCGTGTTAGATGTTTATTTTATTTATATGGAGTTTTTAACTGTTATGTTGTATGCTGCTCATCGTCCTGTGTTTGTGAGATAGGGTTGTGCTGGATAAATAAATTTATTTTTATTTTCAAATATTTGTAGCAGATGTGCAGGTTGTGAAAATGGCAGTGCCTTTTGTGGAAGACTGGGACTTGGTGCAGACTCTTGGCGAAGGGGCTTATGGAGAGTAAGTTGCTTACGTGAATGCCTAAAACACTGAGTTCAAATAAAGCCTGTAGAAAAAAGGATGAGCTGCAAATTGTAATCCATGATACTGAAGAATCACGGAATGGGGGAAGTCATGCTCTTTTAAGTTAAGGGGGAGGGCTCCTGTTTTCTGTAGAAGGAAAGTGGATGGTGGGCAAGGCTATATTGATCTTAATTTCCAGGATAGAAAACTTATTTGAGTGAGCCTCAGTGGCGCAGTGGTTAGAGTGCAGTATTGCAGGCTACTTCTGCCGCCTGCCGCCTGCCTGCAATTTGGCAAATCGAATCTCACCAGGCTCAAGGTTGACTCAGCCTTCCATCCTTCCGAGGTTGGTAAAATGAGGACCCAGATTGTTGTGGGCAAGAGGCTGGCTCTGTAAACTGCTTAGAGAGGGCTGTAAAGCACTGTAAAGCGGTATATAAGTGCTATTGCTATTTGCAACCCTGTTTTTGATCTCCTCTTTAGAGTTCAACTAGCTGTGAATAGGCGCACCGAGGAAGCAGTTGCAGTGAAAATGGTGGACATAAAACGTGCCGCTGAATGTACGGATCAGATCAGGAAGGAGATCTGTATCAACAAAATGTTGAATCACGAGAACATTGTGAAATTCTTCGGGCATCGTCGAGAAGGCACTATTCAGTACCTCTTCCTTGAATACTGCAGGGGGGGCGAGCTTTTTGACCGAATAGGTAAGGGAGAATTTGTAGGGTGTCAAACAATTTTCTTGGGTACAATCTGGGGGCAATAGTGTTATTTCACTGCGAAGGAACCTTGTGGGAATTCCTGTGTAGCTATCAGAAAGGCAACTCAAACTAGTTGGATTATTTTAGTTCAGTTGGAATCTATTTCCCATTTTCCCACAGTTTAATTGGTTTATCCATCCAGTCGTGTCCAACTCTTGGAGACTTTATAGGCAAGTGCTCTCCATGCTAAATTGTCTAATTGTCTCCATCAGGGACGTGCAGTCACTAGAGGCAAGGGAGGCGGAGCCTCCCCAGTCTCCTGAGAGAGAGGAAAGAGTTTTAAATATATATTTTTAATGAATTAAAGCCAGGATAGTTGCTACCAGATTTCAAGTCACAGTGGTTTGGTGTCTGCTCTCAGTGTTAACTAGGAGGAGGCCAGAGAATTCGGGGCCTCTTTTGCTTAAGGAATTTTTTGCCTTTTAAAAGTTAAGGCAGAGTTAAAAAACAAAAGATTTAATATGCAAAAGTGGCACTGATTCTCCCGCCTCCTGATCCGGGAGCAGCGAATCATGTCTTGCACTTGAGCGACTGCGCAAGTGCTAGGGTGATTCTGGAGAGGTTTTTCTTTCACCAGCCGCCATTTCTTCTGCAGCCAGCCCAGCACCGAGCGGGGAGGAGGAGGAGGAGGAGGAAAAGAGCGGTGAGCCCTTGTGGCTGGCTTGGGAGGGACTCACCGCTCTTCTCCCAGCCAGCCAGCCACTCACCCCCACCCGACCTGCTCCCTGCCTGGCTGGCTGGCTGGCACAAAGACTCACCGCTCTTCTCCCAGCCAGCCAGCCAGCCAGCCACCCCCACCTGACCTGCTCCCTGCCTGGCCGGCCAGCCGGCACAAAGACTCACCACTCTTCTCCTCCCAGCCAGCCAGCCAGCCACCCGACCTGCTCCCAAGAATGTCAGCGGGGACGGAGGAGGTGGTGGGCGAGGCGGCAGAGCGCAGCAGCGGCGAGAAGCAACACCCCCGCCGCTGTGTCCGACAGGCACCTCACGTTTATGTCCATCATAAACGAGAGACGCCTGTCGGACACAGCGGTGGGGACGTTGCTTCTCGCCGCTGCTGCGCTCTTGCCTCACCAACGGTATCCCTCACTGCACGTCACTGGTCTCCATGGGACAATTTATAAGACCCAGTTTATATGCTCCATCGTGGTTTGTTCGCTGTATAAACCATGGTTGGTTGAATTCAATAACATACCAAAACTAAACCAAGCAATTTTCATTGTAGCTGAGCACAGTATATGAATCTACTACAAGCCGGCATTCTGAAATCAAGCCATTTCTGCCGGCAGGTCAGTTAAAAGAAAAGGCATCCCCACTAGCAGAGGAGTTAGATGGTCTCTTTTTTAATTTGTTTATTTTATACAATTTATGCTTTGGTTCAATTTAAAATGGAAATATAAAGGTAAAGGTTCCCCTTGCACATATGTGCTAGTCGTTCCCAACTCTAGGTGGCGGTGCTCATCTCTGTTTCAGAGCTGAAGAGCCAGCGCTGTCTGAAGACGTCTCTGTGGTCATGTGGCCGGCATGACTAAATGCCAAAGGCGCATGGAACACTGTTACCTTCCCACCAAAGATGGTTCCTATTTTTCCACTTGCATTTTTTACGTGCTATCGAACTGCTAGGTTGGCAGAAGCTGGCACAAGTAACGGGAGCTCACCCCGTTATGTGGCGCTAGGGATCCGAACCACCGACCTTTCTGATCGATGAGCGCCTGAGCCACCGCATCCCTTCTAAAAATGGAAATATAGGAGAATTTAAAAGACTTGCGATATAAAACTGCCTCTCCAATGAGGACATGGTTTAAATGCATCTCTGTTTGGTTGTCTTGTTTTTTCAGGGTTATTTAAATGCATCTATAACAAGCCAGCCTTAAAATAAACTAATATCAGTTAAAAAGATTCCAAATTAGATGATTAATTAAAGAGTTAATCCTCCCTTCTTCCCCGTCTTCTGATCATGATTTTATATTGTTATTTTATTGAGTTAGGTATATTTGTTGTTAATTTTAATGTCTATGTGCTATAAGCTGCCCAAAGTTGCGTTGAAACTATATGAGCGGCAAGTTAATAAATGAACATGAGTCAAGTTGCAGAATGAAATATCCCTTTCTAAAACTTAATCCCTTTGTTGGCATTAGCTTCTCCAGCCATCCTGTCTTAAAATGCAGAATTCTGGTGGGGAAAAGAAGTTATTGATGATGTAGATTATTTTAGCATCTGCATAACAATAATATGGTGGGTTTTTCCCCCCAGAGCCTGATATCGGTATGCCAGAATCAGAAGCGCAGAGATTTTTCCACCAGCTAATTGCTGGCGTGGTGAGTCTCTTTATGCTGACTTTTCACCATTGCTCCCACATTCTGTTTTGAAGTGGGCAAAAAGAATTACTAGAATTGCATTATTTTTTTTTAACAAGGTCTACCTCCATAGCATAGGAGTGACACATCGGGATATTAAGCCAGAGAATCTGCTACTTGATGCAAGAGGTAAGTAATTTTTCTTTTGTACCCTAAAATCTTAGAGCTACAGGGGGTCGGAGGGGGGGAGCAGCTAAGTCAGCAATCCAGTTGTTAAGTGAATCTGGCTTCCCCCTTGACTTTGCTTGTCAGAAGGTCGCAAAAAGGGGATCACGTGACCATGGGACTTTGCAACCGTCCTAACTATGAACCAGTTTCCAGTTTTGATCCCGTGACCCGGGGGGATGCCTCAATGACCATGAGTGTGGAAAATGGCCATTAGTCAGTCTTTCCAATGCCGTTCTAACTTTGGATGGTCATTAAGTGAACTGCTGTAAGTCGAGGACTACCTGTAGTTTGTATACTCTTCGCCCTCCTTCCCAATCTATTCATTAAGGTCATGAGCGAAATGCTGGAAATGGAAACCTCTATTCTTTACCTGGAGTTTTATTTGCATCTTCTTCAGCCCCCTGGATATTTTTTCAAGGTTAAAAATCTGGGAGATTCTCAGTCATGGTTGTCCCCAAAGGTGGTTTTTTTCTCAAGAGGCAACTGGACTTTCTGGTTTTTTTCTTCAAAGATGTTTCGCTTCTCATCCAAGAAGCTTCTTCAGCTCTGACTGGATGGTGGGCAAGAGAAGGATTTATCCTCCTTGCAGGCAGCTGGCCATTTGCCTTCTTTTAGAGAGTCCTTGAGGTCAAGGTTTATCTGCATGCTCAGGGTTTCTTGACTGATTTTCCGGCGATTTCATTGAATTAATCGAATGTCGAGGATGATGCGGTGTCCTTTGCTCTTTCCTCAGACAACCTCAAGATCTCAGACTTTGGGCTCGCTACTGTATTTAAATATAACGGCTGCGAGCGACTGCTGAACAGGATATGTGGCACGCTTCCATACCTGGCCCCCGAAGTCCTGAAAAAGAAAGAATTTCACGCTGAGCCTGTGGATGTTTGGTCATGTGGAATAGTGCTGACTGCGATGTTAGCAGGAGGTAAAAGCTACCTACAATAAAATTCC
This sequence comes from Thamnophis sirtalis, assembly GCF_051295495.1. Taxonomy (NCBI): domain Eukaryota; kingdom Metazoa; phylum Chordata; class Lepidosauria; order Squamata; family Natricidae; genus Thamnophis; species Thamnophis sirtalis. The sequence continues at coordinate 87,941,645 of NW_028261382.1, read as the reverse complement.
CTTTTTTTCCTAGCAGGAATTCTTATACAATGAAAGGCAGAGGCCTATGTATTGGGGAATATGGATGAATTAGGAATCTTCCGTCTAACCCTTTTGTGTTTTTGTTAAATTTAGCTCTAAAATGTGGTTTCCTTTCCTGCAGAACTGCCGTGGGACCAGCCTGCCGATACTTGCCAAGAATATTGTGATTGGAAAGAAAGAAAGACATATCTTTCCCCATGGAAGAAGATTGACTCATTGCCCCTTGGTATTTCAGCAGATTGAGTAATCCTGTCTCTAAACCGGGAGATTATCTATGACTTCTTCCTCTCTTGGTTTGTAATGTTCTTTGGAAGAAGCACAGGAAGAATACGGGTTTATTTTTTTACGGATTCAAATTCATCGTCCAAAGAACATTGCAAATCCAATGTTAATTTTTTGGCGGGGGGGGGGGGGGTTGGAGATATTTCTCAATAGAGTATTTTAACCGAAGTTGCTTTTGTATCTTTTAATTCTTGCAGCCTTGCTTCTCAAACTCTTAAACGAAAACCCCTCATCCAGGCTGACTCTTGCAGACATTAAGAAAGACAGATGGTATACAAGACCTTTAAGGAAAGGTGAGTGTAAGGTGAAGTAAAGAAGATAATAAAAAGGATAAATTAGAATGCTACAGCCACACTGTACTGTGTTTCCCCGAAAATAAGACGCGGTCTTATTTTCTTTTGACGCCCAAAATAAGTACCTGGACTTATTTTTTGGGGAGGTCTTATTATTTTTGAGGTGCAGGAGGCGGTAAACATGATCACCTTGTGGCTGCTGCTGTGTTGCAATATTTTCAGCAATATTTTATTTTTGTGGGAAGGCTTATTTTAGCACATGCGCTCAAAAGCCCGATTGGGCTTATTATCCAGGGAGGTCTTATTTTCAGGGAAACTGGGTACACATTAGACAGAACTGCAGGGATGAAGTGTTTAGCAGAGCGATGGCATGAAGGAAAAAAAATCTGCCCTTTAGCAGCAGCAGAAAGGGAGAATTGGCAAAAGAAAAATGCAGACAATAGGAAAGTTGTTTCATTTTCATTCAGGGAGTTTTACATTTAGGAAGTCTACGTTGGTTTATTTTTTTCCTGACCCTTCAAGAGAAGAATATAATACATGCTGGTCTGTGACCATAATAAAGATGGGTTGATTGAATATATGCTGGTCCGTGGCACCACAAAACCGCGAAGCCCTTATCCGCGGAGACATAAGCGCGTCGCTAAAGCCGCGACGTCATCATCGCGCGTCATCACCGCCGCAACAACAGCGCGGCAACAGAAGGGCATTTTAAAACGGTGCGGCAGAAAGCCGATTTCAATTAAGGTAAGAGTTAGGATTAGGTTTAGGGGTTAGGTTTAGGGTTAGGTTTAGTATTAGGTTTAGGGTACTGAGTGCTTGGGAATGCGCGGATTTGCCCTCCGCGATTATGTCATTGCGGTAGGGTCGCGTTTTTCCTTAGCGCTTAGAACGGCACGAATTAGTCTTTGCGCTTATGTCTCCGCGGATAAGGGCTTCGCGGATTTGTGGTGGAACCATGCTGGTCAACAGCCCTAGAGAGCTGCAGGCACTAGCCTGGCGTCGAACAACTTAATTTTACTTAAATTGTTTTGTTTAGGTCTTAATCATGACATTTCTGTCTTTGTAGGCATAAAGCGATCCCGGGGGTCTTCAGGAGGAGCTTCTGATTCGCCAGGAGGTTTTTCTAAACACATTAGATCAGATATGGATTTCTCTCCCGTAAAAGTTGCACACAGGTGAAAACCCTCTTCTGTATGTGTAGTGTCTAGTAATTAACTTCACTAAGAAGCAGCACTGTTTGTGAAAATGTTTGGCGGTGGGAGTTGTTCTCATTAAATCCCTAAGACACATATAGGCAACAGAACCATGGCTGATGAGATGAAATTTGGGACATTCTTCTAGGCAGGATAAGAGCTCAGAAGCAGCAATAGCAATAGCACTTAGATTTATATACCACTTTGCAGTGCTTTACGGCCCTCTCTGAGTGGTTTACGGAATCAACATATTGCCCCCTACAATCTGGCTCCTCATTTTACCGACTACAGAAGGTTGGAAGCCTGAGTCAACCTTGAACTGGTGGAAATCAAACTGCTGGCAGTGGGCAATCAGCAGAATTCGCCTGCAATGCTGATTTCTAACCACTGCGCCACCACAGCTCTATAGAGCACAGAGTGGAAAATTCAATTTTTAGAATCTTCTAGTTGGGCTTGAGAATTGCTGGCCTAAAATTCTGCAGAGATGCCATTTATCAAACTTGATGGTCCTAGATTAGATACAACTGTGATGTGTATCAACGGAAGCCCACCAGCTTTCCTACTTTCTGGTGGACTTGCATCATCACAATGTTCTACCTATCTTCTCTATCAAACTAAACATCCAAAAATAATTTGATCGGTTGGTCTGAATTAATCTTTTATTTGGGATGTCCATCCATGATGGCTGGATATTTTGACTGGTTAGTAGTGATCTCACTTGAGTAACCTGGAATATGCTCAGATCTGGAATTTGGTTGGGAAAAAGAGGAACCTACCGTATTTTTCGATGTACAAGACACTCCGAAGTATAAGACGCATCTAACCTTTGGAGAGGAAAACAAGGGGGTGGTGGTGGGGGGAAATCTGTCTCTGCCTCCCAGCAATTTGCCTCCTTGCAGCAAACAGCAAACAATACAGATGATATACACTGCTTGTGGTGTTACATTTCAGACTATACTTGTACAGATGATGTTAAAATTGATGTGGCTTTCTAGAAGTATATGTTATTCTCTGCTATTTAAAAGAAGATACGATAGCACTGGACCACTTCAGATCAAGCATTTATTTCATTTTGTTAAGTTGTCTAGAACAATAATAAAGCAGTCTTTAAAAAATAAGTCTAATAATCTGAACATTCTGTAGGGATTTACAGTTATTGATTTACAGTACCTCCGTGCAGCAAACAGCCTGTTTCAGTTTAGCCTGATTAGAAAAAAAAAAATCTGCCTCTGCCTCCCAGCAATTTGCCTCCTTGCTAGCAAACAGCCTGTTTCACTTTCAGTTTCGGTTTCAGCAGGGGCCTCCCAATAACCAGCTGCTTCAGGCTGCAGGGATTGCCATAGCCTATTGCCGCCTCAATCCCCATTTTCCCCATTTGCTACAAGGAGATAAATTGCTGGGAGGCAAAGACCAAAGTGTGGGGTCCAGTGGGTGGGTGTGGCTGCATTTGTTGTATAAGGCACACCCTCTTAGGCGGCGGCGGGGGGGGGGAGAAGAAATGTGTCTTATACTCCGAAAAATACGGTAGGTCTTATGTATGGATTAGCTTTAATAATCATGTGCCAAATAATGGCTCATACAATCCAGCTCAGACAACTGTGTGCCTTCTGAAAGTATGATACTAGAAAAACGGATCCACTCTAACATTGCGATGACAACTTTCTTTGTTTTGGCAGCGAGGAAAAAAAGATCTGTTCCAATTCCCAGCCAGAACCAAGAACTGGGCTCTCCTTGTGGGACAGCAGCCCAGGCAATATCGAGAAATTGGTGCAAGGGATTAGTTTCTCTCAACCAGCCCGCCCGGAGCACATGTTGCTGAACAGCCAGATGTTAGGCACTCCAAGTTCATCGCAGGTAACTCTGCCCGGTGGAAGGCTTGGCTTCTCTTTGTTCTTAAGTCCCTACAGGTAGTCCTCAACTTACAATCATTCATTTAGAGACTGTTCGAACTTACAAAGGCACTGCATGACAGTGACTTACGAGTTACGACTGACTAGTCCTTGCACTTAATAACCACCGCAGCATCTCCATGGTCACAATTCAGGCACTTGGCGACTGGCATGTATTTACAGTGGTTGCAGCTTCCCAGGGACGTGTGATTGCTAAATTGCACCCTTCCCAGCCAGTTTCTGACTAGCAAAGTCATTATGGGAAGAAGCCCAATTTGCTTAATGGCTGCATGATTCACTTAACATTTTAATTTCACAACTAGGGGGAGAAACTTCAGGCACGATACGACTTCCTTTACTGCCTTGCTTAGCAACGGAAATTCTGACCCTATTTGGAAAAAAAGCAGTAAAATCAGGCACAAATTCCTTAACTGCCTTGCTTAGCAACGGAAATTCTGATCCTATTTAAGGGGAAAAGGACGTAAAATCAGGCACGACTTCCTTAACTGCCTTGCTTAGCAACGGAAATTCTGACCCTATTTAAGGGGAAAAGGCAGTAAAATCAGGCACGACCTCCTTAACTGCCTTGCTTAGCAACGGAAATTCTGACCCTATTTAAGGGGAAAAGGCCGTAAAATCAGGCACGACTTCCTTAACTGCCTTGCTTAGCAACGGAAATTCTGACCCTGTTTGGAAAAAAAGGCAGTAAAATCAGGCACAAATTCCTTAACTGCCTTGCTTAGCAACGGAAATTCTGGCCCTGTTTGGAAAAAAAGGCAGTAAAATCAGGCACGAATTCCTTAACTGCCTTGCTTAGCAACGGAAATTCTGATCCTATTTAAGGGGAAAAGGACGTAAAATCAGGCACGACTTCCTTAACTGCCTTGCTTAGCAACGGAAATTCTGACCCTATTTAAGGGGAAAAGGCAGTAAAATCAGGCACGACCTCCTTAACTGCCTTGCTTAGCAACGGAAATTCTGACCCTATTTAAGGGGAAAAGGCCGTAAAATCAGGCACGACTTCCTTAACTGCCTTGCTTAGCAACGGAAATTCTGACCCTGTTTGGAAAAAAAGGCAGTAAAATCAGGCACAAATTCCTTAACTGCCTTGCTTAGCAATGGAAATTCTGACCCTATTTAAGGGGAAAAGGCCGTAAAATCAGGCACGACCTCCTTAACTGCCTTGCTTAGCAATGGAAATTCTGACCCTATTTAAGGGGAAAAGGCCGTAAAATCAGGCACGACCTCCTTAACTGCCTTGCTTAGCAATGGAAATTCTGACCCCTCGTAAGCCGAGGACTACCTATACATTGCGTTTTCCTTTCCTCTTTAAACTCCATCCTTTGCTTTGGAATTTAATAATAATAATTGGAATTAATAATGATTTTTTTCCACAACAAAACTAAAGGATAAATTCATGGTTTCGATGAAAACCTTAACACCTGACTTTGGGAAATCATATTGGTTCTGGAGAAATCAGCTGAATTGCTCAGTTTAGTTTCTGACATTTTCTGCCTTGTCTCTCTTAGAACCCCTGGCAACGTCTAGTAAAGAGGATGACCCGTTTCTTTTTGAAATTGGATGCTGACCAGTCTTACCAAATCTTGAAGGAGGTTTGTGAAAAGATGGGCTACATCTGGAAGAAAGGTTGCACAAACCAGGTATAAAATTTAACACCTAGATGACTGCATATGTTGATTGGATAAACGAAAGGAATAAGTAATTGAGGTAGAACTACTTGTGGATGCTATTTTTTGAAATTCTTAGCTATTGCTAAGATTATTATTATATTATTACATATTATAATTACAAAGTGGAGAGCCAGTTGGCTGTCGTGGCTAAGGTTCTGGCATAGAAACTAGGAGACTGAGAGTTCTAGTCCTGCCTTAGGCATAAAAGCCAGTTGGATGTTTTTGGCTCTGCCCTCTTTTTATTTCTCTTAGGATGTTTATTTGTGATTACTTAGTAGCCAGGGAAGTTCTTTATTTACTCAAAATATTGTTTGGGGAAAAATCCATTTATAAGCCTTGCTGTGTGTGCTTCAGTAAAGAGCACCCATCACTATATTAATTATTATATATTTATAATATATAATAAGGGCTGCTCCGGCCCTTTGGAACGAGCTCCCCGTGGAGATTCGGACCCTCTCCACCCTTTGGGCCTTCCGGACGGCCGTGAAGACCTGGCTGTCCCAGCAAGCCTGGGGTTGAGTTCCCCCCACTACTCGAATCTGCTGTGTCTGTTGTGCTTTTAAATTGTTCGTATTGTCTGATTGTTTTTGTCTTACTTTTTGTAATTTCCCCTCCCTTGGCTTTTGTTCAGCCGCCCCGAGTCCCTTCAGGGAATAGGGCGGCCTACAAATTGAATAAACTCCAACTCCAACTATTATACATTGTGAGACTTTCCCACCACAGCATGAAAGCAATTCCACCGGAAAACTAACTTTACTTGCTCCCTTCTGATCAGTAATTCTTTCTCTTGGAAGGTCACCATATCCACCATGGACAGAAGAAACAACAAACTGATTTTCAAAGCAAACCTGGTAGAAATGGATGAGAAAATTCTTGTGGATTTCCGATTGTCAAAGGTAAGTCTATTTTAGCAATATGTCTAAGCCTAGGTTGAAGGAAGGAATGTTTGCCCTCGGAATAGATATTTTTTAAAAAAACAAGGGATAATAATCATAGCAATGCTTCTACAGGTAGTCCTCAAGCTAATAACCATTCGTTTAGTGGTCCTTCAAAGTTACAAGAGTACTGAACTTACATCCAGTCCTCACACTTGCAATCAGCGCAGCAGCGTTCCCACGATCATGTGATCAAAATTTGGGTGCTTGGCCAATCAGCATGTATTTACATTGGTTGCAACTTCCTGGGATTACACAATTGCAAATTTCGACCTTACCAGCTGGTTTTTGACAAGCAAAGACAATGAGGAAAAGCTGAATTCACTTAACAATTGCATGATTCACTTAACCAACTGTATTGATTTGCTTAACAACTATGGCAAGAAAGGTCATAAAATTGGGCAGAACTCACTAAAAAATCATCTCGCTCAACAACAGAGAAATTCCGACCTCAATTGTGGTCATAATTTGAGGACTACCTTTATTCTACTTCAGTTCCAGGACTCTGGACAGCTTGTAGTAGTACATATCAAACGTGACTTACAATAGCAATAGCAATAGCAGTTAGACTTATATACCGCTTCATAGGGCTTTCAGCCCACTCTAAGCGGTTTACAGAGTCAGCATATCGCCCCCAACAACAATCCGGGTCCTCATTTTACCCACCTCGGAAAGATGGAAGGCTGAGTCAACCTTGAGCCGGTGAGATTTGAACAGCCGAACTGCAGAACTGCAGTCAGCTGAAGTGGCCTGCAGTGCTGCACTCTAACCACTGCGCCACCTCGGCTTTGTACAAATCCACAATTATTAAAATGATTAAAGCTACACACTTATGCCATCCTGCATAGTAAGAATTTGAGCTGATCATCCTTTCATTTCTTATCTCTAAACAAGTTTTTTAGGTAATATTTTTCTTATTTGTTTATTGGATGCTAAATACATCAGAATCCAGTATTTTGTACTGTAACAATACTCTGAAACTAAGCGTTTTCTTCTCATTTTCCACACAGGGTGATGGTTTGGAATTCAAAAGGCATTTCCTGAAGATCAAAGAGAAACTAAATGATCTTGTCAGCCCACAGAAGTTATGGCTTCCAGTGACATGATCCCCTTCTGGTTGAAAAACAAGTGAATTTGGCTGCAGTGTCTTCAGCCATAGGACAGTTTATGCTAAGACATGCCCTGACTTCACACACTCATTGTCCATTCTTCTTGGCTCTGACATGATTAGTAACCAATTCGGACATAATTATGTATTTTTTGTAGGGTAACCGTCATGAAAATTTCCAGTGTCTTAGATTTCGTGGGCTTTTAGCTTGCATTCCACTTTATACAGATAATTCAAATGTTTTAGCATGCCACATTTTCTAAATGGGAATATTATTTTTTTTCCAAAGTGAATACAAACTGAAGTTTTGCAAAGAGCAGGAGGAAATTAAATGAAAACCAGCACCAAGCAACAACTTGCTCTGTATACTGGGGAGCTGTGCTGTTGAATTTTCAAAATGCAGCACAAACTCCATATCAGAATACCTGGCTTAGCTTGAAATTATTTTTTGGCCAAGTGTTGCTAGGGAAAAAAAATGACGCATTACTGTTCTTCATTTTTGAATTTTTCACTTTGAAAAGAAAGAAAACATTACAAATGTGATCAATGTGATTTGTTAAAATATTTTTCTATGTCCAAATGCCCCTTCCCATGAAAACATCTGTGCTGTTGATCACTAAAAATGGGGAAATTGGAGGAATGGGATAAGATTAGCAGTTTTTCCTGCATCCTATTACTCTTAGTTTGTTCCAGGCGTTTCAGCCTCTTATTACCGCATGTCTGGATGCAGCTTGATTGGACCATTGTGGACACAGAGAAGAATGGAGACAAAGGACACAAACCTTTGTTCTCACAATAGTGCTGACCCGTTTTACTTACCCATGTTCCAGCAATGTGATTTTTTAAAAAAAAGAAAATAAAGCATAGAATGAAAATATTTGTCAATTTTATTGCTACAAAAGATAGCGGACCTCAAAAATGACTTGTGCTTCCCTTTTGTGATCTTGTCAAATGTTCCCTCGCACATATGTGCTAGTTGTTCCCGACTCTAGGGGGCGGTGCTCATCTCCGTTTCAAAGTCAAAGAGCCGGCGCTGTCCGAAGATGTCTCCATGATCATGTGGCCAGCATGACTAAACGCCAAAGGCGCCTGGAACACTGTTACCTTCCCACCAAAGGTGGTCCCTATTTTTCTACTTGCATTTTTACATGCATTCGAACTACTAGATTGGAAGAATCTGGGACAAGTAACGGGAGCTCACTCAGTTATGCAGGGCTAGGGATTCAAACCGCCGAACTGCTGACTTTTCTGATCAACAAGCTCAGCGTCTTAGCCACTCAGCCACCGCATCCCTTGTCAAATATTTTTCAATAATACTGATGATTTTCTGAACTATGTGTGATGCATTGATAAGGTAGTGTGGCTCTGCAAATTTAGTAGAAATACATGTACAAACAGTTTATGGCTGCACACATGTTTTGGTAGCTCATACAGCTGCTGCATTTTTGGAAACTGGGTCACTAGATTTATGTCACATGTTTGACACTCAAAGATAGGTAGCACTGCCAATTTTTCTCCAAAAAGAATCACCTTTTGAGATTTGTTGGGTGGGGAGAGAGTTACCGGCCAATGTAACCCAATAAGTTTCTAGTGGTTGAGAATAATTTTGAATTTGGGCTTCCCTGCCCCTTGTACATCTCCTTTATCACTAGATTGGTCTTAGCTTTCTAGATACCTCTGTGTACTCCAATTACACAATGGTTGGAAATGTATAAATAGGTCCAATTTCAATATGCTTGATGGCCTAGTGGTTAAGACACCTGCCATTGGGAAAGTTGGGAGTTCAGCCCTAAGTAGTGGCTGATATTTTCCCCCTAAGATGCAAAGAAAAACATCTCCAAATTCCACGTCGTGTCAGGAAGGGCATCCACCCAGTAAACATTCAGTTCCATCCAGTCACCCTTCCTCAACCGCAAATTAAGCGATTACAGGGACATAAAAAGAGGTAGTGATACAGAGGTGGGTTCCTACCGGTTCGCACCTGTTCGGTAGAACCGGTTTGTCAAATCTACCGAACTGGTTAGAAGAGGTTCCACCAGTGGACCCAGAAAGCAGGCCACACCTCCAGAAGAGGTTCTAAAAAAATTTGAAACCCACCACACACACAGACAGACAGACTCACACAGAGAGAGAAAGAGAAAGAAAGGAAGAAAAATAAAGAAAAGGATGAAAGAAAAAAAGGAAAAAGGGACAGAGACAAAAGGAAGGAAAGAGAGAGAAAGAAAGAAAACACATGGCTGGCAAGCCACTCCCACCAGGTCACATGACCAGCAAGCCACTCCCACAAAGGAGGCCATACCCACAGAGTAGGTTCGAATTTTTTTTGAAACCCACCACTGTAGTGATATAACTATTTTTGTATATTGAAGAAGGGAAAAGAATCAGAGGTGTCATCTTGAGCTATCATAAACAAAATAATTCAATTTGGATGTACGGTAGCTTTATAAAAATCCATCGCATACAAAGCATCTTCCAATTTGAACTGCCAACTTTCAGAAAATTGATCTTGTGAATTCAGATCGATCCGATGTAGACTTCTAAATTTCTTATTTCACATTTGCAAGGGCTCTATTCCAATTATTACAAAAGGCATTGAAATGGTCATGTCTAAATATAGACTGTTCCGATAGGAGTCAACTATTTTATAGATCAATATCCAACTCTTAATTTCTGGATCGTCTTGAACGGATGATTAAGCTGAAATGCAAGTTAGTATTGGCATTAATTGCTCGCTCGTTGCTGGAAGATATAGGTGCAGTTACATCAGCTTTCAACCCCTCTGGAGTTAAGATGGATATAGTTAGTTGCATTGCAATTAGTTACACAGTGTTCCATGGTCCAAGAAAATAGCTACCTTGTTCACGCAGTGACCTCCTTCTAAATTTGAGTTAATCATTGCTTGTTGAACTAACTTAAGCAACATTTTAGTGTGTTTATTTCAGAACATTTCTTCCTGGTCTTCATGAAACTTCAAAGGTAACGTGTCTGATGTGATGTGGCACATGATGTGAGACTCAAGTGCCTATATTGCTGAGAAATACTTAATTCCTATTAGCATTCTGGCTGTGAAAAGTACCTGAAATATTCTGCAATTCATTGAAAGATCACCTTACCTACAAGAATGAAGTCTTCTATACTTTCTGAAAAATGATGGTTTATTCTGGGGCTATACTACTCTATAATTTGGGGAAGGAGTTTGTTGCTCCTCACAAACCATCCCAATCTGTTCTGTCCCTTCTGGTTTTCTTTTCTGGATCCAAATTCATATACATAAGGTGTTGATTGTTACTGATTTATTTGTATTCTCCTTTGTAGTAAGTAAGTTGAGAATCAAGAAAAAGACCTGATAATTCTAAGGCCCAATCTCCTTTTTAGAAGAATAGGAACAGCATAGCATAGCAATAGCCTTTAAGCTAATATACTGCCCCATAGTGTAGTATATGGGGCAGTATACATACTTATTGGTACCATATTATATTATTACTCTATTGCTTTGTATGTACCTTGAGAGCTTCTCCACTGGAGACAAATTCCTTGTGTGTGTAATCACACTTGGCCAAATAAAGCTGTTGTGTTGTGTTCTGCTCTGCTCTGTTCTCTATTCACTATAATTATTCTAATTCTAATTCTAATTAATTCTAATTCTATTCCTATTCTTATTCCTATTCCTATTCGAATTCTATTCTATTCTGGTTTGTAGTACTGTGGTCAGTTTACCATGTAATCATTATTTACATATTGCCCTAAACAATCTAGGTCCTCATTTTACCTATCCCAGAACGATGAAAGGCTGAGTCAACCTTGAACCCTATCGGTATATATTATCTCAGTATCTGCATGAAAAAGAGCAACCAAACAACAAAATATGCATAAGTTTTTGAACATTTTTCACGTTTAATAGATATGTGAATGAATTTTTCAGAATGAAACTTCCGTTGACTCAGATCTTGATTCTTGTCTTCTTGGTATTGCTGTCCCTTTTAACAGGTATGTTTATAAAGAATAAATAGAAATAGATAGATGATAGAGAGATGGATAGATGGATGGATGGATAGATAGATGACAAAGAATGCAACACATCGTCTATAGTTGAAATGGTTAAGCAGGGTTGAAGTTGATTAGTACTTTGATAGAAACCATAAGAAAGCTGTAGATTAAACTAGGAAGTTGACAAATGATTTTGGCTGTAATTAAAAAAAAAAAACTTCTACGTTGGTTCAAAGCTATCACACCATCATGAATGTTTCCATTAAATCATCAAGAGTTGCCCTCAACCCGAAGAGACCTTATTTTACTTAGACTGTGGATGTAGAATTGATTTTTTTTAACCTCATTCCTTCTTCTGTTTGAATTATATAGCTGAAGGGCTAATATGTCATCAGTGTCACTCAGTTAGAAAGGACAATACATGTCGTAAACCATCCACCTGCAATGCATCTACAAAACAATTTTGCTTCATTCAAAGAAACTCCAAAGGTGAGAAACAAGTTAAATTAATCGACACCGGACAGAACCATTCTTCTAAACAAATAAATTTTACCAATGGAAAAGGATATTGGTAGCTCATGATTGAATTGTGGGGTCCTTGGTGCTTTCTAAGCTTGATGGCTTTCTTGCAGATGTTTCATCACTAAACTAGGTAACATCATCCGAGCATTGATGATGTTACTTAGTTTGGTAATGAAACGCCTGCAAGAAAACTAAAAAAAAACTCAGAGAGCACTAAGGATCCCACAAATACCGCTTTCCTTAATACGATCCCTGTTCCTTTCTGTTTGGGTGAGATGCCTAGAATAGGATTCTCTATAACTGGTCAGCAACGTGCGGGTCTGGAGTCGTATGTGGCTCTTTCATCCCTCTGCTGTGGCTCCCTGTTGCTCAAAATATGTGTCACAACCACCAATGTATGACATCCGCCAGCACACAATCTTTTGAGCTTTTCGACCCCCAGTACACCAACCATGGATAAATCCAAGAAAAGAAACGTTTCAGAAGAAAACAGAATGTTTAATTCAACTACATATGCTAGTTTTGTGGCCCCCAGGAAACAGTCAGGCACGGGAAGGGTTTTGTGGCTCCCTTGTGTTTTATTTTCTGTGGGAAATGGGGCCAAATGGCTCTTCGAGTGCTTAAGGTTGCCAACCCATGCTCTAAAACATAACTCTGTGATTCTAACACTGGCTTTGAAATTCACGAAGAAAGAATGGGAGGAGTTGCTCCTTAGGAAATGTCAAGTAAACAACCTAGGTATCTTATTCTAGGAATAAAATGTGAGTCAATGTAATGAAAATAAATATATATAGACAGTCCTAACTACGCAGATACAGAAGATAATTGGACCCAGATGGTTGTAATTAGGTTCCTCCCAAGAGAGTATATAAGGAGAGACTTTGGGAGGAGTCTGTTTGCAGGATTCAAATGATATACCAATGCTGGAGAAGCTCTTGGGTGTATTTCTTATCTTGGAAGTCTGGATTGCCGACCCATGCTCTAAAACATAACTCTGTGATTCTAACACTGGCTTTGAAATTCACGAAGAAAGAATGGGAGGAATTGCTAACCCTAACCTATCTTATTCTAGGCATAAAATGTGAGTCTATGTAATGACAATAAATATATATATATAGACAGTCCTAACCCTTCACCTGTCTTTTCATTTACAGGAGGATACATTAAGAGAATAAGTCAAGGTTGCACCTCTTACTGTCTAGATACTATTCAGTTCAACAATGCCTATATAAGGTATACCTTTTGCTGCAAGACAGATTACTGTAACAAATATAATGTTTGGCAGTTTCTTTAACTTCAGTCTTGACAGGAATTCTGCTCCTGACAATTGATATGTATCTTCCAAACACATACACAAACACATATATAAATATGGGTGACTTGGTGGTAGAGGGAAACTTCCTATTTCTTTATATGAGCTAAAGAACCCATTGGGGGTGCAGCTTTACGGCATATCTCTTCAGTAAGCTTTTGTGCTTCAGGTCTACAGATAGCCCTTGTTTAATGGCCACAATTGGGATGGGCTAATTGGTTGTTAAATAAAGTGGTTGCTAAATGAAACTGTAGCTGTGACTTCAGTTTTCCTCTGCTTTACAGACTTTTAAAACAATAAAAATCAATAAAATTGTGCAAAATAAATATACATAGCAGCAGAGATTCTAGGCTGCTTAGCAATAAATCCAGGAAACTGGGATCTTATTCTCTAATCCTTGAGAAACAATGTAATACATCCTACTAAAATTGAGCTTGTATTCTCTCTCCTTCCCACATGCAGGCATGGCTTGGTTTTTGAAGGAAACGAATATGAGTAAAATACAAAATGAATAATAAAAACATATCTTGCTTTGTCTTTTCATTAAGGAATTCAGACGGCTTTTAATGTTTCTCTGATTTCTTTCACCCTCACCTTTCCCCAAAAGGACCATCTTGTTTCCTTGCCAAATAAGGACGCGTTTGGAAGGTTTTCTAAAACACAATGGGTGCCTTATATGTCCCCAAAATAGAGACAGAGACAGAGAGAGACAGGGAGACAGAGAATGATGGAGGGTTCCACTGTCTAAGAAAGGTTCTGGGTTCTACAAAAGGATACTGACAGGTTACACATTTTGCACACTCATTTAATGCTTCCCCTACTGAAAATAGTTGTATACCTGATTTTGGATGGCTGATAGTATCATAGAATGGGAACTAAATGTGGTTCCCTTAGCCTTAGGGTGGGACAATTAATTTTCACCTCTGGTGAAATTCATTTTTTTTACTACTGGTTCTGTGGGCGTGGCTTAGTGGGCGTGGCAGGGGAAGGGTACTGCAAAATCTCCATTCCCACCTCACTCCAGGGGAAGGATACTGCAAAATATCCATTCTTTCCCCACTCCAGGGGAAGGATACTGCAAAATATCCATTCCCACCTCACTCCAGGGGAAGGATACTGCAAAATCCCCATTCCCATTCTACTCCTGGGGAAGGATACTGCAAAATCCCCATTCCCATTTTACTGCTGGGGAAGGATACTGCAAAATCCTCATTCTTTCCCACTCCAGGGAAAGGATACTGCAAAATCTCCATTCCCACCTCACTCCAGGGGAAGGATACTGCAAAATCCCCATTCCCATTCTACTCTTGGGGAAGGATACTGCAAAATCCCCATTCCCTCTCCACTCCAGGGGAAGGATACTGCAAAATCTCCATTCCCACCCTGCTCTGGGGTCAGCCAGAGGTGTCATTTGCCAGTCCTCTAAACTACTCAAAATTTCCGCTACTGGTTCTCCAGAACTGGTCAGAACCTGCTGAATTTCACTCTTGATTTTCACAAAGAGCCACATGAGAAACTGGGACAGTTATGGAGGGTCAAACCAATAGGCTGAACTTTATACTGCTTAATATATTTTTTTTTGCTTTATTAAAAAAAGCAGTAAATTATATGGTTTAGATTAGCTGCTGCTACCCTCGTAAGAATACATGTTACATCTTATTTACACATGATTTCTAATTACATAATTACATGTGACTTCTAAGAGCCATGGTGGCGCAGCAGCTAGAATGCGGTATTGCAGGCTAACTCCACTGACAGCCAGGAGTTTGATCCTGACTGGCTCATAATTGACTCAGCCTTCCATCATCAGTAAAATGAGACCAAGATTGTTGGAGGCAATATGCTGACTCTGTAAACTGCTTAGAGATGACTATAAAGCACTATGAAGCAGTATATAAATGCTATTTCCAATTGACCTCACGTAAGTCACCGAGGCCAGCCAAAGGACCAGATGTGGCCCAGGGTTTGTAAAATAACCAGATCTGCCTTAGCCCCTTAGGGGACATTTATTGCAGTTTCCAATTGTTAATTTGAATGAAACAGATTTAAGAAGCTCCCCCCAATCCCAAGTAGCTCACACAATACAAGCAAAGTAGCTAACTGTTGTGGCCCAGCAGGAGCCGTTGGAGCTGCAAACAGACTCCGACAGCGAGGGGCCCTATGAGTCGGCTTTGGAAGATGTGGAGGACCCTGGACAGGGTTCCGACTTTGAGCAGGGACCAGGGAGGCTAGTTGGCCACCAGGAGCACCTGAGGCATGGAACAGCGCTAAAAGCCAAAGGGAGTGTGCCCATGACATCAGGCCTTGGAGCAGTGAGGAGGAGCTAAGGGAGTTGGTCCCAGACGCCAGGCAAAGGCAGGCAGATAAACGCCAAGAGCAACTACGCAGATACAGAAGATAATTGGACCCAGGTGGTTGTAATTAGGCTCCTCCCAAGAGAGTATATAAGGAAAGACTTTGGGAGGAGGCTGTTTGCAGGATTCAACTGATATACCAATGCTGGAGAAGCTCTTGGGTGTATTTCTTATCTTGAAAGTCTGGATTGCTGCCAAAGTCTTGTCAGTGTGTTAATTTACTGTGAATAAATTGTCTAGCAGTAATCTTTTTGTTGGAGTGCCTCGGCGTACGGAGGGGAGGTCAGAACAGCTAACTATGGAAAATGTTGTCTCAAAGGTGTTTTTTCAAGAGGCAACTGGATTTTGTTTGTCCAGTTGCCTCTTGAAAAAGTATCTTTGGGACAACCATGACCTGGATGACTGAGAATCTCCATAGACATATGGAAAATGCTGGCATCATCTTCTGCCGACTTTACCTTCCCAAATCACATTATGTCCCCCTACATTAATTTACTGTTGAGTTTTGTTTGTTTATTACTAAATTTGCTTGCCTCCCATTTTCCCACAAAGGTGACCCTTGCTGTTTTCTGGTTAGTACAAATACCAAACCTTTTGCATCTGAGTGTTGATGCTATCATGCCTCCCCAGATCTACGTATTTAAGTCAGCACTGCCTACTTAGAGATACCACACTGTGTGCTCATCACAACATACCGAAAGTGGGAGCAAAAGTGGGAAGAAAATATGCAACCTTTGGCTCATCTAGTCCTAATCAAATCATTATGACCTTTCTGAGATCTTAGTTGCACTTTACTGGAGATTCAATCCGGAAGTTACTAAGTGGGAAAAATTAGATGAGGTCGCAATGCATTTTCCGTTGCAGAACTTACGATGACTTGTCATTACTTGCACCGACTACAAATCATTTGTCAGGTGAGTTGAAGATCCCCCCAAATCATGATAGCGTCTTTCCTCCCCCCCCCCCTGCATCCCATTACATTGTGGTCTGACATTATTGCTATTATTATTTTCAATTAATTGAAGTCACAGTTGTGATTCCTCTTGAATGCAAGCAACACCAAGGGATGAGGAACAGACTACTGAATTATGTGCTCTGCATGCTTTTCATCATATCCACTGGTAAGTCTTTAAACTTCAACCCCTATAGAAAAGGTGGAGAAAATATTTCAGGTCTTGAAATATACTCAGAGCAGTTTACAAATCAGTATAGGTAGGTATAGGACTTAGGACCACAACCGAGCTCAAAATTTCTGTTGCTACGTGAGACTGCTGTTCGGTTGTTAAGTGAATTTTGCCACATTTTATGACCTTTCTTGCTTCAGCTGTTAAGTGAATCACTGCAGTTGATATATTAGTAACCTGGTTGTTAAGTCAATCTGGCGTCTCCATTGACTTTGCTTGTCAGAAGGTTGCAAAAGGTTGCAACCGTCATAAATGTGAGGCAGGCACCAAGCACCTGCATTTTGATCATGTGGCCATGGAGATGCTGCAACAGTCATAAGTGTGAAAAGGGGTCGTAAGTCACTTTTTACAGTGCTGTTGTAACTTCAAACGGTTACTAAATGAACTGTTGTAAGTCGAGGACTATCTGTAGTTAACAATCCTTTACACGTCCTTTGATTTCATGGCTTTTAATGTTCTTACACCCCCAATTCCTATGATTCTCCCCACCCCACCCCCCATCTCTTTTTGCAGCAAATGCCATCTGGTGTGTCCAATGCTACAGGCCAGAGCGTACTGGGAAATGTGTTAGTCCATATGACTTCTGTTGGGCTGGTCAAAAAGCAGCATGTTTTATCATAACCCTCCATTTTGGTAAGAATAAAATTTTGTCTTAATTGCAGAACACTTTTCAGGTTGGCCCCATCTTCATCTTTTCAATGATATACATATTTTTTTAATCAGAAGTGTACAGATCTCTTATAATCACCACCAGAACTTTCCATTCTTGACACCACCGAATGAATGAATTGTTTCCTGAAAAAGCCCACTCCCCATTCGTTCCTCTTTTGTTTCCTCTGGGAGGAGCCAATCGCCTCCAAGGTGTGGCTTTACTCCCAAGTCGACCCTGCTTTCTTCATTGTTCTTGTCTTCCGGCAGCATCGGGGTTGGGGGTTGGGCATTCAGCCTGCATCCTTGGGGGGAGGGATTTGGGAATACTTTCAACATGTAATTTTCGTGCTTTTAGCCTCAGATCTTGCTTTTCTTTCGTTGCTATCATTTCAAACTCAGTAAAAATACCTCTTTTCTACAAACATGAATGGAGTTGGGAGTTTTCTTTCTTGGGTTTTGAAGGAGGCACACCTGATATTCCCATTAATTCATTTAAACTTAAATAACATTTCTTTACACCATGTATTTATTTTCCTACTAAATGCTATTCTTTAATATTTTAAAAAATGACTCATATATCACCATAACTTCCATATTCGAATGTGTAGGATTATTAATAATGCCAAGTATTAACAATATTTAATCAACCCCAGGAGTATATATCAATTTCCAATCCTTAATATATAACATTCACAATATATTTTAACACACTGTAAATATTAATACCATGTTAATATACAGTGGCTGGCTGGTTGGCCCTTCTTTCTCCTTCTCTTCAGTCTCTCTTGAACTGCCTGCGGGACTCTCCTTCCATAGCCTCTGCTCCTTCATTGTTCCTCTTCTTGCCTTCTTTCTCAAACTCTTCTCTTCCTCAGGATTGCCTCACAGAAGCCTCTCCTATCCTACCCTCTTCGCTCCCTTAGGCTTGCCCCATGGACACCTTTCCTCTCCTATTCCCTTATTTCCCTCAGGCTTGACCCACAGAAGTCTCTGCTATCCTACCCCCTCAAGCTTCTATTCTCCTCAGCATTCCTTCCTATCCCTCACCTTCCCACTTTTTTCCTTCTCTTCCCCCCCCCCCCCCCAGCCAAACACTCCTTTTATTCCCTTCTCCCCCCTGGTACACAATTATAATATTATATGCAATTGTTGTTGTTGTTAGTCACAAAGTCATGTCTGACCCATCACGACCCTATGGACAACATTCCTCCAAGCCTTCCTGCCCTCTATCATTCCCCAGAGTCCATTTAAGCTCATGCCTACTGCTTCAGTGACTCCATCCAGCCACCTCATTCTCTGTCGTCCTCTTCTTCTTTTGCCCTCAATCTTTCCCAGCATTAGGTTCTTCTCCAAGGAGTCCTTCCTTCTCATTAGGTGGCCAAAGTATTTGAGTTTCATCTTCAGGATCTGGCCTTCTGAAGAGCAGTCTGGGTTAATCTCCTCTAGGACTGATCAGTTGGATCGCCTTGCAGTCCAAGGGACTCACATGAGTCTTCTCCAGCACCATAATTCAAAGGCCTCAATTCTTTGGCGCTCAGCCCTTCTTATGGTCCAACTTTCACAGCCATACATTGCAACTGGGGAAACCATAACCTTGACTATACACACTTTTGTTGGCAGGGTGATGTCTCTGCTTTTTAGTGTGCTCTCTAGATTTGCCATATTTTTCCTGCCCAGGAAAAACCATCTTTTAATTTCTTGGCTGTAGTCCTCATCTACAGTGATCTTGGAGCCCAAGAAAATAAAATCTGTCACTACCTCCATTTCTTCCCCATCTATTTGCCACAAATTGAGATGGCTGGATGCCATGATTTATGTTTTCTTAATGTTGAGTTTCAAGCCAACTTTTTCACTCTCCTTCTTCACCCGCGTCAAAAGGCTGTTTAGTTCCTCTTCACTTTCTGCCATTAGAGTGGTATCATCTGCATATTGAGCTTGTTGATATTTCTCCCGACAATCTTAATTCCAACTTTTGATTCATCAAGCCCTGCCTTTCTCATGACGTGTTCTGCATATAAGTTAAATAGGCAGGGTGACAATATACAGCCTTGCCAGATTCCTTTCTCAATTATGAACCAATCAGTGTTCTGTCTCCAGTTCTTAATGTTGCTTCTTTATCTGCATACAGGTTCTCAAGAGACAAATAAGATGGTCTGGTACTCCCATCTCTTTAAGAACCTGCCACAATTTTTTTGTGATTCACACAATCAAAGGCTTTAGCATACTCAATGAAGCAGAATTAAATATTTTTCTGGAACTCCCTAGCTTTCTCTATGATCCAGTGTATGTTGGCAATTTGATCTCTAGTTCTTTGGCCTCTTCGAAATCCAGCCTGTACTTCTGGTAGTTTTCGGTCCACATACTATTGAAGCCTAGCTTGTAGGATTTTGAGTATAACTTTGCAACGTGTGAAATGAGTGCAATGGTGCGATAGTTTGAACATTCTTTGGCATTGCTTGTCTTTGGAATTGGAATGTAAACTGACCTTTTCCAATCCTGTGGCCACTGCTGAGTTTTCCAAATTTGCTGGCAAACTGAGTGTAGCACTTTTACTGCGTTGTCTTTTAAGATTTTGAACAGCTCAGCTGGAATACTGTCACCTCCACTAGCTTTGTTTTTGCTCAGACTTCCTAAGGCCCATCTGACTTCACATTCCAGGATGTCTGGTTTGAGGTCAGTGACCACCCCATCATGGTTATCAGGGATGTTAAGCTCATCCTTGTACAGTTCTTCTGTGTAATTTTGCCACCTCTTCTTAATCTCTTCTACCTCTGTTAGGTCTCCGCCATTTTGTTCCTTTATCATGCCCATCTTTGCATGAAACATTCCATTCATATCTCCAATTTTCTTGAAGAGTTCTCTGGTCCTCCTTATTCTATAGTTTTCTTCTATTTCTTTGCACTGTTCATTTAAGAAGGCATTCTTATCTCTTCTAGCTAGAATTCTGGATTCAATTGGGCCTATCTTTCTCTTTTTCCCTTGCCTTTCGCTTCCCTTCTTTCCTCAGCTATTTGCAAAGCTTCCTCAGACAGCCATTTTGCTTTCTTCCATTTCTTTTTCTTTGGGATGGTTTTCGTTGCTACCTCTTGTACAATGTTATGAACCTCTGTCCATAGTTCTTCAGGCACTCTGTCTATCAGGTCTAATTCCTTAAATCCATTTGTCACTTCTGCTGTATATTCATCAGGGATATCATTTAGTTCATACCTGAGTGGCCTAGTGTTTTCCCCTACTTTCTTCAATTTAAGCCTAAATTTTGCAACAAGAAGCTCATGATCTGAGCCACAGTCAACTCCTGGTCTTGTTTTTAATGACTGTATAGAGATGCTCTTACAACTATATGCAACTATCATGCTATTCAAAGCCTGGGAGAACTTTTGAGGTATGAAATCCAGTGCTAACTAAACCGAGATCAATAGTTTCTTGATCTTTTTTTCCTTTTTTCCAGGAACATCCTTTATCCTGTCTGAAGCTGGTTGCCGTCAACACTGCATACCTTCAAATGAATTCAAACATCATATTTGGTATGAAGTTACTTGCTGTAATTCTGATTACTGCAACAGTTAGGTTTATGGCTGGAATCCTGAGAGACGAAAGGGCTAAGCAGCCTTGGACAAGAGAAGCTGTAGTTTTAAGATATTCAGAACAGCAAAATCTGCCAGTGGTACTTTGAAAAATAAACAATGTCTTCTTCTCTCATATGTGTTTTGCTAATAGTAATTAAGTCCTGTATGTCTAGTCCAGGGGTGGGTTCCTGCCAGTTCTAACCTCTTCTATAGAAGAGGTTCCACAAATCTACCGTGCCATTTAGAACCGGTTCCAGCTCCCTACCCCGCCCACCCACACCATGCTTGTCCCGCCCACTGCTCACTGATTGGCTGGCTCACCAATCACTCCGCCCGCCTCTAAGAGTCTATCTAAACCTTAAAGTCTTAAAGCTGTCAAGTTTGAACACCCCTGGGGTTATTTTTTCCACAGGGTTAGGGGAGCAAGGGTCTTGTAACTGCCAAGCCACTCCCACTCAGTCACATGGTTGGCAAGCCACTCCCACCTGGTCACATGGCCAGCAAGCCACTCCCACAAAGCAGGCCACACCTACAGAAGAGGTTCTAAAAAAATTTGAAACCTATCACTGGTCTAGTCCAACAACGCGAACAACTAAGGGTAACATAAGATCTGTGACAGAGAAGAGGGAGCCAACTTATTTTCTAAAGGACAAGACATAATGGGGGGAAGCTTAAGAAAAAGAGGTCCAAGTCACTCATTTTCTGTTAATGAGACACAATAAACCAGTGGAACTCTTTCCCTTCAGAAGTTGTGGGTTCTCCACAGGGCCGGATTTAGATGAAAAGAGGCCCTAGGCTATTCCACTTATGAGGCCCTTTCACCTCCCATTTTTAAGTTTGTAAATTACATGAGAGACAATAAAATACATAATTACTGTGATATATATCAATATATATCAATATATATAGCTGGCCTCCCGACGGAGGGCGGCTCTGCTCTGCGGCAAAGGCAGCGAAGCCAGCCACCTCCCTTGCTGCGCTCAGCTGCCCGGCTCGGCCCCCTTGCCCTCACCTGCCTGGCCGCTGGTGGGCTCCGCTTCAAAGGGGCAGCTACTGGGAGCGGCCACGCCTCTCGCCCGACCGCCGGTGCTGGGAACATGGGCGGGCTCCCAAACTGCCGCGGCGCTGGAACGATCTTAACCAATACATTTTTATGTTTGTTTATTAGTCATATGCGTAGAATTTCTCCTTATTTTCGGTTCAGTGTTTTAGTGTTCACTGTTTTTAGAATAGTGTAATTTTAATTTTGCTAACAATTTGAATGTAGGCCCCTCTTGATTTTTAGGCCCTAGGCTGAAGCCTAGTTAGCCTATAGGAAAATCCGGCCCTGGTTCTCTACCACTTACGTTTTTTAAGAAAAGGTTGGACAAATATTTTTCCGGAATTGTATCATAATACCAGATATCAAACATCAATATCAAACATGACTGATATGCTGATATACATGCACGCATGCATGCATACATACATATATTCAACTCAAGTGGTATATCTGTGTATATACTGTGTGTGTATATACATGTATGTGCAATCTTGAGCTGATTTTATTTACACACACACACACACACACACACACACACACACACACTCAGTTGAAAGTTGCAGAAATATTTAATACCTTGTTGTCAGGTGAAAATAATAGTCACTGAGTTCAAAGCACTGAAGAGTTTGTTTTTTGTTTTTTAATTATTGCCTGGATACAAGAATCTGGTCAACTAACAATCAAAGCTACATTGGGTAGACATTGGTCAATGGAAGTCACAAGGGCTGGAGTTAGATCTCTTGTAGCTCTGCAACGATTCCAAAACTGATGACATGTTTAACTCTACCTACCAGCTCTGCTCACTCATCTCCTACACTTGCCTCCTATTTCCCCTATAACAAGGATTTGTGGTAGGTAAATAGATATAAAACTCCTGGTTTCTAGGTGAGAAACTTAATCAATACATCAAACCAATATTCTTATGGTGTTTTCAAGATCTAGATTCCACTGTGTTTCTTCTTTGTGTGGAGCAATTGGAGGAGAAAAAAGAGTTGCGGGGGAAGAAGATGAGATAAATAAATAATCCTAACTGAGAAGCAAATTCAAACAAATACTTTCCTCCTCCTCCTCCTCCTCCTCCTCCTCCTCCTCCTCCTTCTTCCTTCTTCTTCTTCTTCTTCTTCTTCTTCTTCTTCTTCTTCTTCTTCTTCTTCTTCTTCTTCTTCTTCTTCTTCTTCTTCTTCTTCTCCTTCTCCCCCCCCTCCTCCTTCTTTTTTCCTCTTCCTCTTCCTCCTCCTCCTCCTCCTCCTCCTCCTCCTCCTCCTCCTCCTCCTCCTCCTCCTCCTCCTCCTCCTCCTCTTCTTCTTCTTCTTCTTCTTCTTCTTCTTCTTCTTCTTCTTCTGTCTTTTGAACCACAATTGATTGAATAACTCCTTCACTTGCTGGTTGTTATGAAATCATGGAAAATGTTGGAGGATAGATCCTCTTTGACTATGTGGATGTAGACCATTCCAAGCTGGTTTTTCTGCCAATAAACAACTTAGTCACGTTTTAGCGAGACTGCCAAAATTTCTGCTACTATACTTAAGAAAATTTGGCAGCCTCCAGCATACATATTTCCCATCATATATGCAAAAATTAGTATAGTATAGCCTTTATTGTCATTGTACATCATGTATACAACAAACTTGGTTTAATTAAGGAGATTTCTCTTTGTCCTCCTAATTCTCATGTTTGTCATCAAAACATCTCCTTGATTTGATGAAGTACAGTAGGTGGTCATACTTAAAATGGGTTTTCATATCACAGCATCTGCCTTGTGGCCTATCGGCCGCCGGCCCCTCCAGCAGCCAAATCGTAGGAGGAGGAGGAGGAGGAGGAGGAGGAGGAGGAGGAGGAGGAGGAGGAGGAGGAGGAGGAGGAGGCATGGGAGTCAGGGTCAGCATCAAGGCAACCTGAGCACTCCGAGGGGAAAGAGGGAATGGATCTGGCAGAGAGAGAGAGAGAAAGAGAGAGGGAGGGAGGGAGGGAGTGGGCAGAGCTTGGGCCATCCATCAGTCCTCAGATGGAGAGTCAACAGCCCCCAGGTCTGGAGGTGGCTGATGAGGAAGAGGAGGAACAGCTGGGTCCAGTGCCTGATGCACAAATGCACAGAAGGCAGAGGAGAGGAGAGCAATGGAAATCTATGGGCTGATCCTTGGACGGAAGAGCCACCACTGCTAGCGAAGCCCCATCCTAACTCTGGGGATAAAAGGCAGGGGGCAGAGATTAATAGATGTGGCAGACAACTATTCATCTCCCTGCTGAACAGACTTGTTAGCCTGCGTTGAGAGATAAACTTTTTGCCGGGGCTGCTGGCGTACCTAATAAAGGAATAGTTGAGTTAACTTCAGAGGTTTTGTTGTGTTTGGGCAGTTGGGTCCGAACAAGCTGTTTGCTATTGTCAGCATAAAAAATCGTGTCATTATGGTCTATATATCATGCTTCATGGGAGAGCCATGTATGAATCCAGCTACTATGGCTTATTCAACACATTATGATTAAATGTCCCATGTGAATTTGGGTTCCTTTTGTGAGTAGGAAGTACATCTTTAACAAGGCAGATACAACACAGATATTACTACACATTGATATGTATAGCAATAGCACTTAGACTTACATACTGCTTCACAGTGCTATACAGCCCTCTCTAAGTGGTTTACAGAATCAGCATATTGCCTCCAACATTCTGCATGCTCATTTTACCAACCTCGGAAAGATGGAAAGCTGAGTCAACCTTGAGCTGGTCAGGATTGAACTGCTGGCAGTGAGCAGACTTAGCCTGCAACACTGCATTCTAACCACTGTGCCACCACCAGCTCTTGTACTGTAACATAGAGGGTTCAAATTGTAGAGAATTTAGTAGATGAGGGTTACCCTATTGTGTATCATAATTACTTAATAAGGTAAAGGTAAAGGAATCCCTGAGGATTTTATTCTGGTAGACATTGCCGACTATATGGGGTGGCGCTCATGTTCATTTCAAGGCCATTGAGTCAGATGTTTCCACGGTAATGTGACCAGCATGAGTTGCGGAGCGCTGATCCCTGCCCATCAACATGGTACCTATTTATCTGCTTGCATTTGCATGCTTTCGAACTGCAAAGGTGGCCGGAGCTGGGGCCAGAATGGGAGCTTACCCCATCACATGCCTCTCAGGTCTCGAACCTGGCCTGCCTGCTTTCAAACTGACAGGCCCAGTGTCTCAACCACCACGCCCACTGATAAAGGATGCTGGTATAATTTTTTTTAAAAAAGATGGCTAGATAAATAGTTTCGGTGGGTGAACCACAATCTCTCACATTCTTTCTCCCACCAGTTATGCTATCAAAAGCCTAATAAATTCTTGTGTAGGTGGTTTGTTTGATCTGCTTGGATGAGACCGCACCGTATGCCTATCACTATGTTCCAGGAACGGGAGAATGTGGTCCCTTGCACTTAGTTTTTCTTTCAAATCAAGTCATCAGGAACTTTCTGGAATCTTCTTTTGCAGTATTAGAACTTGACTAGAGATTCAGGAGGAAAGGAGCTGAATACTGTAGAAAGGTAAGATGATACAGGAGATATGTGCAATGGGTCAATCTTTTTCCTTTCATGATGCGCATTATATTGTTACTGAGAGTCTCCAAGATCAATCCTTCACCAAGTTTTGAGTTGATTGTCTCAGGAAGTAGAGTCAGAAAGATTAGCTGAACTTTTCTTGTGATCTTGTCTCTTCTCTTATTTACCTCACACAATTGCAGAGTTCTTTAAATGACCCATCTAGGACACCTAGTGTTTTGAGAGAGCAACCACAGATGATGAATAAACTTCTAACCTATGGGCCATGGATGGTCTTTCATCTATACTCAGGTATGTCTGTGAGGAAAACCAGGAAAACCTGAAATATAATTTTCAGTCTCAAAACCAACTCTCATCGTTTTGAGGTTTATTCGATTTATATGCCGCCCTTCTCCCAAGGACTCAGGGCGGCGTACAACATTAAAAGAAACACATACTACAAAAGTTAAAAAGAAATTAAATAGGATATCCCCAAACCCAATTAAAATTAACAATGACACATTTTTTTTAAAAGAATTCAAATTAAAATTAACAATAATCAATACTTTGATTTGTTTTGTTCAGGCCAGGCTGGCTTGCTGGAAAAGCCAACTTTTTCGGGCGCGTCGGAAGGACCGGAGGTTGGGGATTATACGAAGCTCCGGGGGCAGCTCATTCCAGAGGGAAGGCGCTCCCACAGAGAAGGCTCTTCCCCTGGGGGTCACCAGTCGACACTGTCTGGCCGACGACCCCCTGAGGAGGCCAACTCTGTGGGATCGCACTGGACGATGGGTGGCAGTAGGTGGTCTCACAGGTACCCTGGGCCTAAGCCATGGAGCGCTTTAAAGGTCATAATTAGTTTTATATGTCAACCATCCCACTCAAAACTGTAACAAATCTGATTCATCTAAGATGTCAGGTAGGATTTGACTATCTAATAAAAGTCTAACATTAGAGTCACAAAAGCAACATTTTGCTTGTATTAGTCCAATAATGAACTTCTTGATGATTGGACAAATATCCCATTGAAGGTTTAATGGCACAAGGGTATTTATTTTGGTAATATTGTACCATGGGATTTATGTCTCTAAGTCAGATGATACAGCAGGAGATATCTCAAAGTTGTTATTTTCCTAAAGGCAAATGGAATTTCTTTTGGGTTTTTTCCCCCCTTTTTGAAAATGTTTCACTTCTCATGGAAGAAGCTTCTTCAGTTCTGGATAATTGAGAATCTCCAGAGAGAGCAGATGTTGTGCTATCTGAATTTCCCCTCAGGGAAAAGGGCGGCCTATAAATCCTAATAAAATACAAATACAAATTTAGGCTGGGGAAAAGATTTCGTATTTTAATATTTCTGCATGAGAGAAGGAACCCACTTCACACAGAGAAAAAGAAGATGTTAAATAAGTTTGGAGCAGCAGTTATCTCTAAGAACAGTGAGTTAAATAAAATTATGCTCAGATGCTACTTCTGAGATCAAGTGAGAACGTTATTCTACCAGATTATGCACTACCAAAATGCAGCGCCTTATCCAATGTGTTAAGAGCCGAGGTGGCACAGTGGTTAAATGCAGCACTGCAGACTACTTCAGCTGACTGCAGTTCAGCAGTTCGGCTGTTCAAATCTCACCGGCTCAGGGTTGACTCAGCCTTCCATCCTTCCGAGGTGGGTAAAATGAGGACCCGGATTGTTGTTGGGGGCAATATGTTGACTCTGTAAACTGCTTAGAGAGGGCTGAAAGCCCTATGAAGCGGTATATAAGTCTAACTGCTATTGCTATTGCTATTGCTATTAAGACTGTAACTCCCAGCACCTACCAACCAGACTCACATCACATATCCAAACACAGAAAGTATCCACTCTCAATCTCAAACTTTGTGAAGCTTCATCTATAGTTGTAATTTCTTGGAATACTTTTCACGATCCTTTCTACCTTGGTACCTTTATGTTTCTTCTGCAGCAAATGCTATCTGGTGTTTCCACTGTCTCAGGCCAGTTCCAGAGGGGAATTGCTCTCCGCAAAATGAATTATGCTGGGCAGGAGAAGAAGCAGGTTGCTACACACTGAAACTCTACCTTTGTAAGTGTGCGAGGTTAAATCTGAGTTAGATTTTTCTTCATCCTCACTCAAAGTCGAGATTTTTTGCAGCTTTTTGCTGAGAAATTTACTCTGGGGCAAGACAACATGATATAGGAGACTGGATTATTGTTACAAAGGTCTTAGTATTCAGAGAGATGATGGTGAGTTCAGTTTTCTGAATTAGCATAAAATTAGCATGATTTATTATTTACCACTAAAGGTATTTATTTATTAGGAGTGGTGCGGTGGCCTAGAGGTCTTACTTCACCAGGGGTGGGTTCCTGCCAGTTCCAACCTCTAGTATAGAAGAGGTTCCACAAATCTACAGTGCCGTTTAGAATCAGTTCCAGCTCTCACCCCCCGCCCTTCCGCACATCATCAAGATGAAGAGCGAGAGGAGGAATTCTGGGAGTTGAAGTCCACAAGTCTTAAAGCTGTCAGGATTGAACACTCCTGAGGGTTTTTTTCTAAAGGGTTAGGGGTGTGAGGGTCTTGTAACCTGACAGCTTTAAGACTTGCGTGCTTCAAATGCCAGAGTTTCTGAGCTAACATTTTGGTTGCTAAACAAGAGCGCTGTTAAGTGAGTTTCACCACATTTTACAAGTTGGCCATGCCATTCCAGTCACATGGCCGGCAAGCCACTCCCACCCAGTCACATGGCCGGCAAGCCACTCCCACAAAGCAGGCCACACCTACAGAGGAGGTTCTACAAAAATTTGAAACCCACCACTGTACCTCACAATTAGGAGGCTGTGAGTTCAATCCTAGGTAGAGGCAGATATTTCTTTCTCTGGGCACATTGAGATGATATCTGTTGAACAAAACAGGAAGGGCATACGGCCATTAAAACACTCTGTAGCTCCATTCAATTGCCTAGATCCCCCCCGCAAGGGATTATGGGGTTGTACCCTTTATATATATATATAAAGCCCAGGTTTGAATCCCAGTAAGGATATGGCTAGCTGATGAGAGCTAAATAGCTTGAAATAGATCTATAATAGTCTCCCTTTATTTATTTATCAGCACAAATACAACACACACACACACACACACACACACATATCAGGGGTAGGTTTCTTGCCCCGTTCCAACCGGTTCGGTTGGAACGAGGCCGGTGGCGTCCTCGCGCACATGTGTGGCGTCCTCGCGCATGCGCACGGCACACGCATGCATACTAGCGTCTGTGCGATGCTCCAGCTGCTCCTGGAGGATCGCGCAGGCGCTGTATGCGTCCTGCGCATGCGTGGAAGCGCAGAATTCATCAAAACCAGGTAAGGAGCGGGCGCGGGCGCGCAGGCGTGGGGCGGGGCTTCGCCGTTCCCGGAAGTTACTTACTTCCGGGTTCGGCGACCAACCGGTTTGCAGGGACCGCCGCGAACCGGTTGAAACCCAGCCCTCACACACACACACACACACACACACACACACACACACACACACACACACACACACACACACAATGTGCTACCCATCTTACTATCCAAAGTGTCTCTGGGTCAAGACAAAAATTAATAAAGAATTGTTTTTAAAGATTAGAAACCTCCCTTGGGCTTTTTATTAAAAGAACAGACTGAATTGATGATATATGCATTTGGGGATTAAAAAGATCAAAGAAAAAGGGGAAACAGTAAGGAGATACTTACTACTGAGCAGAAAGAACAGTGGAAGTCACAATTCTATGTTTCCTTTTTAAATTTCATTTCCTTATTTTCTATACTTTGTTTTCTCATTCTTCTGTTCATTCTTTATGTACATCTATTTTATTGAAAAATCCTCAAAAATTAGATTTTTTTTTTTAAAAAGGAAAGAAACCTGGAACCAGAGATTTGCTATTTATGCCCAACATAATTGGGTCATTCTGATTTCAGATTCTGGGGGTAATAAACAAAGATTTCCAGCTAATATCATAGAAAGGGATCAGGTACTTTGAATTATGACCTGTAAAGTTCTTTTTTTCCCCTTCTCTTTTCAGCAAAAACTTTGATCAGCTCTGAAGCTGGGTGCATGCAAGAATGTCACAGTTACAGAACCTACAGTCGTAAGATTTGGCATGAGATTATTTGCTGCTTCACAGATTATTGCAATCCTTAAATCAGAAAGTGGAATCAAATGGGTTTAGAGCAAGAGAAGCCCAGCATTGAGATATTTGCATGGACAGTTTGTTTCCTGTGGTCTTCTCCTCTTGCATTTTGCAGATGTTTGGCTTGCAAAAAACTGGATGATCACAAGATGGGACCAATGAATACGCCAACATTTTTTAAAATCATCTGCTGATAGTCTGCATTTTTCTAAATCAAATACAGTATGCTTTCAATTGACAAGCTCAGTCACAATGAAAAACTACTTCCTTACAGTTTAATAAAATAATGGGATTTTCAGGGGAGAACCTAAGGAAACTGGCTGGGTGTTTTTCCTGAAACAGATTGCAACTGCATCTTCATGAATTGATCACGTAGATCTTTTTACGAGAACACTCTATCGTATTACAGAAATTTGATTTTAAGTGAAGTGTAGCTCCATGGGCTTATGAAACGTGGACACTAACCTCACAACTGATACAGACAGTGATGTGCGGTCAGCTTTAGGGCTGATGAGGCACTTTTTAGACTTGTGGACGTCAACTCCCATAATTCCACAGCCAGGCATGCTCAGTTCCGATTTAAAGCGACAGCATTTTTCCCCCTTGCAAAATAAGTTTTCCCATTTTTTTTCTCCCTCCCCCTCCTTCCTCCCTCTCTCCCTCCCTCCCTCTCAAACAAACACAGAAGTTGGATTGGATATATTTTCCAAAGGCTTGAAAGCAGCTCCTCTGCCATACCCCCCCTTCCCCTGCTGTCTTCCGATCAAACTTTTTAAATTCCTCCCCCCTCCCCACACACGGACCTTTTTCCAGCTGTTTCAGAGATGATTTCAACTCTGCTTCTGCCTGCCCTGCCCTGCCCTCCCCTCATGAAAGGCCAGAGCTCTGTCAGACTGAGCTAGTTGCTCCCAGAGAACTCTAAAAAGCCTCTAAAAATGCCCTCTATAGGAGGCGAGAGAATACGTCCCTCACTTGCATAAGGAATTCTTCACATTTTAACTCTTGGTTATCTTTTAAAAGGCGAAAAATTCCTTATGCACAGGAGGCCCCTATTTCTCTGGCCTCCTCCTATGGTTAACACAAAGCACTGTTCCAAGTCACTATGAATCCGGTAGCAACTACCTTGGCTTTAATTATTTTTAAAAAATTCTTTAAAATCCTTTCCTTTTCCTCATGACTGGTGAGGCCACGCCTCCCCTGCCTCTAGTGACTGCACGTCCCTGGATACAGAAGCTTAAGAGTGGTGCAAAGAACCACGGAAAGATACATGCTCAGCATCACAAGACAAGATAGAAAGACCCACACATAGATTAGAGAACAAACGAAAGTATACGACATCACCAAGAGTGTAAAAGAATTGAAATGGAAAAGAGCTGGTCACATAGCAGGAAGAACCAGTAGCAGGAGAACCAAGGCAATTATAGAACGGATCCCACTTGAAGAAACCTGAACATCACCTTAACATCAGCAAGTGTTGCAGGCCCAATTGGCAAAAGAATTGGTTGGAAACGTGCCAAAGAGACCTTCATCCTGCAGTGGACAGAAAATGGCAAGAATGATGATTGATGATGATAATGATTATGGATCCTGCCCTATAGCTGCACTCAAAATACTTCTCCTTGTTTGGTAGATCTTAACTGAGTGCCTTTACTTGGTTCCACCACAAAACCGCGTTCGACTAAAGGGCACTCGACGAAACCGCGTAGCTGACGTCATCACAGGGCAACAACAGCGCGGAGACAGAAGCACGCTGTAAACACTAAACCTAAAATTAACTCCTAAACCTAAACCTAACCCCCCTAAACCTAAGCCTAAACCTAACCCTAAACCTAACCCTTAACCTAACCCTAAACCTAACCCTAACCCTAATCCTAACCCTTAACCTAACCCTAACCCTAACCCTAATCCTAATCCTAATCCTAATCCTAATCCTAATCCTAATCCTAATCCTAATCCTAACCCTAACCCTAAACCTAATCCTAACCCTTATCCTAACCCTAACCCTAACCCTAACCCTAACCCTTATCCTAACCCTAACCCTAACCCTAACCCTAACCCTAACCCTAACCCTAACCCTAACCCTAACCCTAACCCTAACCCTAACCCTTAACCTAACCCTAACCCTAACCCTAACCCTAACCCTAACCCTAACCCTAACCCTAACCCTAACCCTAACCCTAACCCTAACCCTAACCCTAACCATAACCCTAACCATAACCCTAACCATAACCCTAACCATAACCCTTACCTTAACTTGAATCGGCTTGCTTTCAAAGTGCTATTTAAAGCGCCCTTCTTTCTCCGCCCTCGCTGTTGTCGCCCTGTTGATGATGTCAGCGACGCGGTATAATCGGGCGCGCTTTAGTCGAGCACGGTTTTGTCGTGCCACGCCTTTACTTCACTTGACTTGAGAATGTTGACTTGAGCTTTCTTGGAAACCTTATAACTTCACAACCAGCACCGTCCAGAGCTGTCCTAGTTTGCCAGCCATTGTATCCCCATCTCTCCTCCCTTCAACAGTTCTTCCCAATATATTTTGTGTGTGTGCATGCATGCGTGTGTGTGTGTGTGTGTGTGTGTGTGTGTGTGTGTGTGTGTAAATTTTCCAATTATTGGCCAGCTCATGGATAGCCCTCCTTTCTCCTATGGGAAAATATCTTTCATGGACAAGTGGTATCATCTTTTCTACTTTTTAGAGTTCTGCTATTAACCACAAAGAACAGGAGGTCTCCGTGTGTCTGAATGTATGTGCAAAAGCTCTGGACAATAGGGAGTTGCCACAATGACCCAAACGTATGGAATTAGTAACTTGATTGCTGATTTATCTAGCAATATCTCATTTTGATTAAAACCAACTAGTTCGAACTAATAAAGCTCTGCATACTTAATCTCAATTTGTTTGATCAGAAAGAAGGATGTAAATCAAACACAGGCAATCCTTGACTCACAACAGTTCAGTTACAAAGTTACAATGGCTCTGAAAAGTGACTTATGACCGTTTTTCACACTTACGACCATCACAGCATCCTCAGGGTTATACAATTTACATTCAGATGCTTGCCAACTAGTTCATATTCATGATGGTTGCAGTGTCCCAGGATCATATAATCATCATTTGTGGCTTTCTAATAAGCAAAGTCAACAGGGAAAACAGATTCACTAAAAAAACCATGTTAATAATTTGGCAACTGAAGCGCGGGTGTGTGTGTGTTTGTTGCGGGTGTTACTGTCAGTTCGGTGCGCATGCACACACAGTTGCCTGTGAATAGGTCCCCACATGCTCAGAACATTAAAAAATGCCAAAAAAACCCATGCTGGGGACATGGCCAGCCTGGGTTGCTGCTGGTTCTCTGACCCAGGCCAACATTCCACTACTGATGCAAACTGGTAGCAACCCACTTCTGAACTAAAGTCATTCACTTAATAAGTGTGGCAAAGAAAGTCATAAAACTCACTTAACAGATTTCTCACTTCGCAACATACATTCTGGGCTCCGTTGTGGTTCTTGAAAGGACTACCTGCATTTGTCAGCTGTGACCAGGGGGGCATTTGCCCAGGTTCGCCTGGTGCACCAGTTGCGTCCCTACCTGAACCGGGAGGCTCTCACAACAGTCACTCGTGCCCTTGTGACCTCTAGGCTGGAGTACTGCAATGTGCTCTACATGGGGCTGCCCTTGAAGAGTATTCGGCGACTTCAGCTGGTCCAGAATGCAGCCGCGCGAGCGATCGTGGTGCACCTCGTTTCACCCACGTAACACCTATCCTCCGTGAGCTGCACTGGCTGCCTGTTGATCTCCGGGTGCGCTTCAAGGTGCTACTTGTCACCTACAAAGCCCTTCATGGTATTGGATCTGGGTAATTGAGAGACCGCCTACTGCCAATTACTTCCACAAGGCCAATAAGATCCCATAGACTAGGCCTCCTCCGAATTCCATCAGCCGGTCAATGTCGACTGGCAACTACCCGGAGGAGAGCCTTCTCGGTGGCTGCTCCGACCCTATGGAACGAACTCCCCGTGGAGATTCGTACCCTCACCACCCTCCAGACCTTCCGCGTAGCCCTTAAAACCTGGCTGTCCCGACAGGCCTGGGGCTAAAGACTTCAACCCCACCCGAATAGTATGACTGTTGTGCTTTTTAACGATCTATTGTCTTCATGTGTATAACTTGTTTTGTACTTCCCTCCCCCTGAATTGTGAGCCGCCCTGAGTCCCCTCAGGGAAAAGGGCGGCATACAAATAAAGTTAAAATTAAATCAAAATCAAATCAAAATCAAAATAAGCAATCCTGAAGGACCCAGCATGACTTGTATATTAGTGTAAACTCCATAGGCAAACCGCACTTTCAAATTGTTGCACTTATTTGGAAATATTTCCTCTGAATTTGACTTTCTTGGAAGTAAAGTCTGATGGGCACTGGCATGATTGCATTTTTAACTCCTCCTCCCCCAAAACCCCCAATCAATTAAACGTGCTGCATGAAGAACATCTGAAGATTATAAAAGTTAGGGTTTGTTCGACAGGTTAAGGGTCTATGTTTGTAGACAATATCAAGTCATAACTGAAAGACACACCTCATATCAAGTCACAGGGAAACAAAATACACAGCAAGGCCTCAAATGTGCTTTTGTAATCCTCCCACAGTTGCTTCTCATGCAGTTGTAGGAAAAGTCAAACAGCTGTGCTGGTTACATCATTTTAAAATCACAATACTTTTAATCATGGCTTGTTGGTTAGCTGGCTGCGCTCACACATTACACTGAGCCCTAAAATATACTTTACAAGCGGAATGGTTGGCTTCCCACAAGCTGATTCTGAGTCAAAGAAATGCAATGGCTTAAGTTAAGGTGGGAATCCCAAATGATTGTAAAAATAAAATAAAAATTTAAAAGCCCAGTTTTCTTCGTTTGTATCTTTCTCTGCAGTTTGTAACCATCAATGCAATATTATGCCATACACTAATAAATACAGCTTGTATCTGCCTGGAATGCCCTCTTAAAATAATAAACTAGGCTTGCACGACAAACTAGCATCCCACTACATAGATGTTAAGTTTCTGCCAGCTTGAAGGCCACACTGAGCTTTCTCTGCACATTCTAAATGTTGGTGGGGAGAAGTTCCACAAAGGCTACACATACCTTGTGTGAGGCACATTTTTGAACCCCAGGCTTAGGCGAGACTCTTTGGTTGTTTCGTTGCCAATTGTAATTAATTCAGCTAAATCATGGCTAAATCCCCCCCTTTACAGAATGCTCTTCTGATATAGTATGTTGGGTTACAACTTCCAGCACCCAATCTACCAAAATTACTGGAACCTCCAGATTGAAGTGGGTGGCCATGTAGAATAGTAAAACCGGAGAATACCGGCTTGAAGAAAGTTGGTTTATACCCTTTCCTAATTTGGGAGAGATTGAGTAGGAGTGGGCTGGTTTTCTTTAAGACTGAAATTTCATTCTGGCTGCAAGGCTTCCTTGATTGGCCTAAGAAGAGCTGAAACACCTGCTTTCCTTTTATAAAGGAAGTCTGTTCAAAGTAGGGTTGGTCTTTCTTTCTGAAACTTTGGTGAGTTACTTGCATGAAAATCTCATATTGTGCTGATCTGAACTTAACAAAAGGGTGCGGGATACATTCTTTTGTTAGTGTTTGGTTTTTAAAACCTAATTTGTGGGGTGTTTTTTCCTTGTTTATTCAGCTGAAAACAGTATGTAAAATAACATTTAATTGAACTCGGGGTTCCCATTTAAAAATTAGTTATATTTTGAGCCTAGGTATTCTATTGTGAGCAGAGGAGTGGAGTACTCTTCTCGTGAAATACCTCTGGAAAAATAATTGTGCTTTTGCACAACTCAAACTGCAAACCGAAATAATTTCCCGAAGAAGCAAGCTGGGGGTGGTATTTCTCACAGCTCTGAAGCTTTTTGAATGGTCCATCTGCTCAGTGTCCAGAATTTACACAGCCTCTTGTCTTTGTCTTTTGAAGAGGATCTTTCCTGAAGCCATGGCCTTGGAAGCCAGTTCTGCTACCAATGAGAGTCTTTGCTCTGAAATGCCTGTTTGTGTAATCTGGGGTAAGAAATGTTTTCTCTGGATTTGATCTAACCTAATAGCAATAATAATAGCAATAACGGTGGACTTATATACCGCTTCATAGGGCTTTCAGCCCTCTCTAAGCAGTTTACAGAGTCAGCATATTGCCCCCAACAACAATCCGGGTCCTCATTTTACCCACCTCGGAAGGATGGAAGGCTGAGTCAACCCTGAGCCGGTGAGATTTGAACCGCTGAACTGCTGATCTAGCAGTCAGCCTGCAGTGCTGCATTTAACCACCTTGGCTCCATCCACAGGAGAAAGTGAGTTGGCCAACCAACTTTCTAACGTCCCCTTTTTCTTTTCAGGATGTCAGCTGAACAGGGAGAATCCAGTCTATACATTTGGTATCCCAGAAGAATGGTCCTGTGAGCAGCAGTTATCTCTAAGAACAGTAAGTGAATAGCTGGTCTTTTTTTTAAAAGGAGGTGAAATCCAAGGAGTTGGAGGTCAAAATGTTCTTCACTAGTCCCTTCACATCTATTTTCTTCTAACTGCCTCCTAAATCAGTGGTTTTCTTTTCCTTTGTTGATATCAAACTACGGTTGAACGCAAAGAGTTGAAATAACGTTGGGGCTTATATTTTAGCAGCTTAGTTGCATAGGTAAAGGTAAAGGTTCCCCTTGCACATATGTGCTAGTCATTCCCGACTCTAGGGGGCGGTGCTCATCTCCGTTTCAAAGCCGAAGAGCCAGCACTGCCTGAAGATGTCTCCGTGGTCATGTGGCTGGCATGACTAAATGCCGAAGGGTCATGGAACACTCTTACCTTCCCACCAAAGGTTTTTTATGTGCTTTCGAACTACTAAGTTGGCAGAAGCTGGGACAAGTGATGGGCACTCACTCCGTTAGGCGGTGCTAGGGATTTGTACCACCGAACTGCTAATCTTTCATATTGACAAGCTCAGCATCTTAGCCACTGAGCCACTGTGTCCCTTTAGTTTCATAGCATTCAATTTAAAAAAAGTTACCAATTTGGGGTGTTTTGAATAGTGAGTTGTGGTTTGCTCCTTTAAAAGACTCTGGATGAGCGTTTGTGAATCTCCAGAGAAAAATGACAGATATTAAACAGTCAGGTTTCTAACTCTTGCATAGATATAGGGCTTAATGTGCAATATTCTTTAGATCCAGAGTCTTTATGGAATGTATGTGGGATGCATGTGGTCAGAGAATGTCTCCAGAGCTCTCTATTCAGAAATAATGAGGGTCCTTAAGATATTGTTAGCCTTGGTGACTCTGCCTTCTTTCAAGTAGATCTGCCTTGGGGAAAACGCCAAAGATGAATTCCATGTTGTAGAGATCTTGCAACCAAAGGATAGCACCAATTCTACTCCAGTCCGCATTGCCATCTTGAAACTTTCTATACTTCCAATGGTGAGTGATATCATAGTCACTGTTTCTTTTTCTAATTTCTCATTTGGTAGATCATTCCAAACACCTTCTAAAGCTAGCTTTTACTCTGAGGTTTTCTAGCAACCATAGTTGTACTCTTTAAAACATTTATCTCATGTAGTTCAGCTATGGTCCCTCTTGACCTCATCCAATAGATGCAACAGTAGACTTTGCTAGCCACTGTTCATCCCGATACAGATTAACAGAGTTGGAAGGTCATCTAGTCAAACCCCCACCCAAGCAGACCCTACACCATTTCTGACTGATGGCAGTCCAGTCTCTTCTTGAAAGCTTCCAGTAGTGAAGCTCCCAAAACTTCTGAAGGTAAGGCTGTTCCATTGGTTGACTGTTCTCACTGTCAGAAAATTTGTCCTTATTTCCAGGTTGAATCTCTCCTTGTTCAGTTTCCAGCCATTATTCCTTGTCTGGCCTTCAGGTGCTTTGGAAAATAGCTTGACCCACTCCTCTCTGTGGCAGCCCCTCAAATATTGGAAGACTGCTATTATTCTCCCCTGGTCTTTCTCTTCACTAGACTAGCCATGTCCAGTTCCTGCAACTGTTCACCGTATGTTTTAGCCTCCAGTCCCCTAATCATCCTGGTTGCTCCTCTCTGCACTTTTTCTGGAGTCTCAACATCTGTTTTATAGTGTGGTGACCAAAACGGTGGTCCTACCAAGGCTATATAGAGTGGTGTTAGCACCTCCCTTGATCTTGATTGTATCCCTCTGTTAATGCAATTTCGGATTGCATTGGCTTTTTGAGCTGCCAAGTTAGTATTAATGGTTTTTGTATTTTTCTTAACTGAAATGTTGAATAGCTTCTCAAACTATGCATTTTTATATTTTGTAGGCTACTCTAGCGGGGTTTGATTTAACTCCTCCAATCACATTTAAGCTAAAATCAGGATCTGGACCTGTGTACCTTGCGGGTCAACATGTGACAGGTAAAATCCAAAGCCCCTGAGACAATCTGAAGTTGATCTTGGGTCCTATTAAATAGGTTTTCAGATCTGCTCAAATGTGTTTGTGAGATATATCACAAACACATATAAATAAATTTCCAGAAATACCTCGCTGAAACGTTGCCATTGAATCTCAATGTTACACGGGAAAAGACCCGAATACAACAAGGCCAGCATATCTACATCCGTAAAAATCTACGAATATATATATATATATGTATGCATATATCTATCTGGAAACTTATTTTCTGTTGGTTAATGACTGCAATAAAGTGTTTTGAATTTTGAAAATATATTTGTTTACTATGCTATTTATAGCTCCTTTGCTGTGATCACCTGCAGATTGGTTTAAGACTTGGTACATACATTGAAAAGATATATGCAATTGCATTTGGATTGATTTGGGATTAATGTACTGTGGGAACCCAGCAACTATAAATTAGACACTATCAGTGAATTGTGAGCTACTGTACATGCTAATATGTATTATGAATCAAATTGATCGTAGTTTTAATAAACCATGGCTGGTTGTAATCTGCAAATCCAACTTGTGTGTTTATGCATGGAAACCAATGTGGTATATAGCTGTTAAGGTGCTAGATTTGTAGAACATTTGAGTCCTTCTTTACATACAGAATCTGGAAGAGTGACTTCAGGATAGTCCCTTTCTCGGTTCTAGGCTGGGGAAATATTTATTCACCACCCACATTGTATCAGCATGGGATAGTGCAGTCAATAATCTAGAAACCTTCACCCAGTAATGGATTGGTTGGGGCTGATATACATACATATGTCATCCAGGCCTAGCAAAGATTTAATTGCAAAGAGTAAATGTATGAACTTCTGTTTCCTTCAGCCCTTCCTCCCACTACCCTTGCTAGGAAAAATCTGCAACAAAAATATCTAAACCAGATTCAGTTGAATCTTGAGCCTTCTATTGGAATATTAACTATAGTTAGTAGATTATTGTTTTTCAGCAGTTGTCCATGATTGCTGTAAAGGTATAAATGGAACTGATTTGGCTGGATAAGGTATCTCCTTTCCAAAAACAGTATTGGGCTGATTTAAATAATCACATT
This sequence comes from Thamnophis sirtalis, assembly GCF_051295495.1. Lineage (NCBI taxonomy): Eukaryota > Metazoa > Chordata > Lepidosauria > Squamata > Natricidae > Thamnophis > Thamnophis sirtalis. Next base: position 87,902,420 of record NW_028261382.1, on the reverse strand, counting down.
GCTCTGCAAAAAGGGATTTATTGTGGATTGTGATCTGGTAATAACTGAGGGGTGACATGTGTGGTAGAAACAACCACTTCTAAACGTCTGAAGCTCTGGACATCAACTTCCCAGCTTTATTTGGTTTATTAGGTATGGCAAGTTCTCAAAACTGATTTCGGCATGTAGAATTGAAGACGTGATAACAAAAAAAATGCAGACTGAGTATAGCTACTCTCAAATGTGTTTTTTTCAAGAGGCAACTGGACTTCTTGGTTGCTGGGGAATGAAAAGATTTATACTCCTTGCAGACAGCTGGACATTTGCATTCTTTTAGTGGGTCATTAAGGTCACATGGAGGTATATCTGTGTCCTCAGGGTCACCTGAGTGGTGCAAATGGGTGTGGAGCCTTCTTGGAACTGTTGAAAGGACTGTGTTGTAGACAGTAGATAGATGACATTGTACCACCACCACCCCCTTTGACCTAATGAAGAGCAACAAAGATGATTAGGGGACTGGAGGCTAAAACATATGAAGAACAGTTGCAGAAACCTGGATATGTCTAGTTTGATGAAAAGAAGGATTAAGCATGACATGATAGCAGTGTTCCATATCTCAGGGACTGCCACAAAGAAAAGGGAGTCAAGGTATTCTCCAAAGCACCTGAGGGCAGGACAAGAAGAATTGGGTGGTAGCTAATCAAGGAGAGGAGCAGCTTAGAGCTAAGGAGAAATTTCCTGACAATTGGAAGAATTAATCAGTGGAACAACTTGCCTCCAGAAGTTGTGAATACTCCAACACTGGATGTTTTTAAGAAGATGTTGGATATTCATTTGTCTGCAGTGGTATAGGGTTTACTGCCTAAGCAGGGGGTTGGACTAGAAGACCTTCAAGGTCCCTTCCAACTCTATTCTGTAATGGCCTCTTTAACCCTTCTTTCAAACCAGTGATCCTCTCTGTCCAAAATAGGGACTTTGTTGTTTTCAAAAGAATGGCCTGTGTCTTTTAAATGCAGATGGATGGCTGAATCTAGTCCTGGTGGGTTTGTTCTCCTACGTTGTGCCATGGATTTTTTTTAAATAAATTTTTATTTTTATTACACAGACAACACATACAGACAAAAATAAAAATAAAATAAAAACAAAAAGCAAAAAAAGCATCATCACATACAGCATGTCGTTTGGTTACAGGTGTTATAACATCCATATTCTCGAATAACATTTACCATCACAGATTTTTCATCTAGTATAACTAAATACCTCACTTTCATTGTACAGTATATGTTCAATTACGATTAGTATTATTTTTTTTCCCAATAAATCATAGTTCCCTTACATTTTTGATTATCTAGTTGATAACAGTATACCTTTCTATAATCCCCATGTGAAAGAAAATATTTTTTTTTACCAGCCATTTATATTTATATATCACTATTTTCCATTATACATAATTCCACCGTTCAACTATCAGGTATGCTTATGTTTATTGTTATCCTTGTACCTCATACCTTCAAACAGAAATCTTATTCCTTTATTTTTCAACAAAATATTCTAAATAGTCGCTACATATCTATACCGATTTTTAATTATTCCCTTATTAAAATTATTTATCAACAAGAAGATATCATTGTAATATCTTCGTAAGGTTATACCTTATATCACCAATCCTCTATCAAGTATACATAAAATCGTTGTTATCCTTATCCTTTTTAAAGCAAAAAATTCTAAAGTATTCAATTCCCTCTGGAATTAACTCCCCGCAGGGATTCGGACCCTCACCTCTCTCCAGGCCTTCCGAAAAGCCATCAAAACCTGGCTTTGCTGGCAGGCCTGGGGGTGATGAGTTCCCTCCCCTCTCGACATGTATGGTTGTGTGACTGTTGTTTACTTTTATTATTTGTATTTTGTTTTTTTTTATGTTCCCCTTTTTCCCCCTTGAATTGTTCGCCGCCCTGAGTCCTCCCGGAGAAGGGCGGCATACAAATAATAAAATCCTATCCTATCCTAATTCATAGATGAAGTGCCATGCATTTATGAAATGGTTGTTTTGAAAGAAACTCTTGAAAAAAAAGCACCTTTGGGATAAGCTAATGTTCCATTTCATGCGTCCTTTAAAGAAAATTGTCTGTGATTGCAGTCTAGGCAGTTTTCATAAAACTAGCAACATCTATAGCTCAGTTTTTCCTTGCAGCTGGCTTGAAGTGGAATGGAGAGGAGGATCAGGAGGGAGAATCTTCTTCTTCATTGTCCCAGCAAAGTGATGACTCAGAAAGCTCGTCCACGGAAGACTCACCTGTAAAACCTGTGAAACATTCATCCATCAAGCATGTGGCTTCAACCAAGAAGGGACAACAGCTTCAGGAACCAACTCTGGTAAAGGTAGAAAGAATACAATTTGATTCTAATGCACAAACAGGCAGCTTATAAATTGATTCGACTGTTTTCCATATAAGAGGCCTTGCAGTGCATAAAAAATGGCTAAAATGATAGTGATGATTTTATGTATCTCGAGCTACCTATGCACCCATGTATCTCTCTGTCTCTGTCTCTGCCCCCCCTGTCTGTATCTGTCTCTTTCTCTTTCTCTGTTTCTCTCTGTCTTTCTTTCCTCCCTCCCTCCTTCCGTCCTCTCCATCATCTCCACGTCTCTATCTCTGTCCAAATGGCTAAATGATGGCTTATATATAAAATAGTATATATTTTATTACTGGGAGTAATGGCTCCCAGATTTTTTTATGCATTCTTTTTTTTGTTTATTTTTTTTTGGGGGGGGGGGTTCATCTATTTTTATTTTTTTTCAGATAGAAATTTTTTTTATTTTCCATTTTTATAGCATATAATCACCTGTATACTATTACATAGTCAATATCATTGTATTATTATTAAGTAATCACATCAATTCATCTTACCATCAACTACCAAAGGGAAAAAAAACCCAAAAACCAGTTATTGGCTCTTCTGCTCTCCATACACCATATTTATACCTTATACGACACTTTCTTCCCCCTCTCTCCTCCCCCTTTCTACATCCTTTCTTCCCTCCATCATTTTCTACTCTACTTCCCTTTCCTTTCTCCTTCTCCTCTCTCCCCTTACCACTCCTCCTTGTACACCTCATCTTCCCCCCTCACCCGCTCTCCTATCCCTCTCTTCCTATCTTTCTTCTCTCCTCTGCTTCCCACTCTTCCTCTAATTCACTTGGTGTATTTCAGCTTCTGAGCAAACTCCCTTTTGTGTTGATGGTATTTATAATTCCATTTCAATATACATAAAAAAGAAAAAATAGCAGTATACATGTACAATCATAATACCTTAAAGTCCAACACCCCTCCTCCAACTTAGTAAACTCCGCTCCCTCCCCCTCTCCCCCCAGCCCCCCCCAAACTTCCCCCCCTGACTTCCCAGAACCAATACAAGGTATAAATCTTTAACAAATACAGTTTAAAATATACTTAAAGAGAAAGTAGAAAATTAATAACTTCTTTGAATTGAGTTTAGCTCCTCCTTGCTAGGCTAACTATAAACAATTTATATCATTTCTGATCTTAATGATAAGTTATCTGAAATTTCCAAGACCCATATTTATTTTGAATATAGTCAATCCATTTTTTCCAATCTCGTTTATATCTCTCGTTTGAATAGTCCTTAAGATTTGCAGATATTTTAGCCATCTCTGCTAAGTTTGTGACCTTCAATGTCCATTCTTGGATAGTAGGCAAATCTTCCTTCTTCCAGTATTGCGCCACCAACAATCTAGCTGCAGTTATCAAGTGCAAAATCAAGTTAATCTCTACTGCTGTACAGTCAGTAATTATACCTAACAAAAATAGCTGGGGGGTGAACTTTATCCTTTTTTTGAGAACATTTTGCATAATCCACCATATTTTTATCCAGAATGCCTTAACCTTTTTGCAAGTCCACCATATATGAAAATATGTAGCGTCCATACAATCACATCTCCAGCATTTAGATTGTAAATTCAAATACATAGAAGCCATTTTTGGGGGATCTAGATGCCATCTGTAAAACATCTGCATATGCATTCTTTAAGTTAACAGATTTTGATTAAAACATTGCTGTGGTATAATGCACTCAAGTACCCAAAATAATGCAACTGTGTGACTCTGTATGACTCTGCGTGTGTGTGTTTGTGTGTGTTGGCGGCTATTGTAACTTTGAAACTGGGTTGCAAGTAGCTTTAGTGGAGTCTGTTGTAACTTCAAATGGTTGCTTGAGTGATCAGTTGTACGTTGAGGACTCCTGTTTTAATTGTCTGTGAGTGTCATCTCTATGCTCATGTAACAGAGAATGCCTTGTCTTTTTCCTGCAGACAAAGAAAGGAAACAGAGGAAGGAAGCCTACTGCTAAGGGGGAGCTGCGACTTTAAATTCCTGCCGAAGGTGAAATAGATGTATCTTCCTTGAACCCATTGGAGAGAGACCCTTTTCAAATCCTAAAAGGTTCTCTGAAGAAGGGGCTTCTTCCAGTATTTTGATTTTTCACAAGTTATTCACTTATTAGATATGGGGACTTCATCCCTAAAGTAAAAACCCAGAGGATGAAACCTTGCTTTCAAACCTTTCCATTTCTGGAAATTGTAAGTTTTTTTTTCCTCCTAACACAAAGCGAATGGCTATAAAAACATTAGGTGCAGTGTGTGCATGATTTAGGAATGATCAAGCCCCATTTTCAACCTCAGGAACTGTACGAGAAGCCATTGGAAAGTAAAATATGTATCTACGTTTGCTCCTTCCGTGTGATCTAAATTTGATCAAGTAGGATAAGTTAGCAAGATCTGAACTACAAAATGAAAACAATGCAATGGAGGAAAAAGAATGGTATAAACCAGTCGAGGTTTGGCAGAAGGATACGGATGCATTTGGAAAGGAATGAATATGTATGTCACTATGTTCTTGTAAAAGAATTAAAACATTCACAGCAATATGGTTTGTGACTTTTTTTTTTGAGGGGGAGGGAAAGTTCTGAGAAAGATTAATGTAAACATTTTTATGTTTTTGAGTGGAAAAGGCTAGACTTTCATCCGCAGCAGTAATTAGGACAATAGGGTAAGAATAGGTTCTATGGAACCATTATGAATATCATCCAAGTTCCGATCTAGGCTTCCTTAAAAAGCATGAAGCAGAGTCTTGGTCCTGGCAAAACCTCTTTTATTTACACGATTGTGAATTCCTTTCATTCACAATCCACAAGGCTTGGCAAACAGTCTTTCAAAGGAATGCTTATCAACATGAACCTTATCTTGCTTGGAGAGCTGCCAGATAACTAGCTTGCAAACACAGGGCAAGGCGAAACTTGGCTACTTCAGCTGACTGCTAGCTGCAGTTCGGCGGTTCAAATCTCACGGGCTCAAGGTTGACTCAGCCTTCCATCCTTCCGAGGTGGGTAAAATGAGCACCCAGATTGTTGGGGGCAATATGCTGACTCTGTAAACCGCTTAGAGAGGGCTGAAAGCCCTATGAAGTCTAACTGCTATTGCTATTGCTATCATAAGATGCAGAATAGGAAAAAAGGGTCCTAACTGAATTTGAATCTTACCAATCTTGGTAAAATAGCTTTGGTCTAATTTCAGTGTATTTCCCAGTTGATTGAGAACATGTTCATAATGTCATTTTCCGCTCGATTAAGAAGTTTTTCCATAGTGTCTTATTCAAGCATTCAGATGTAGCCTACCATGAGGCATAGAACATACTGCACCGGGCTATTGCTGATTCTTGGTCATAAGATTTTTATTGTAATGTTGGACTATTTATCACCTGCAATCTCTTACATCCATCTGTGAGTTGCTGAGAAATCATATCTGCGTCAGTTGTAATACGGACTTCGATAACAGGTCAGGATCATCTTCATCAAGTCTATCAACGTTCCATCAAAATCTTTAATCTTATTTCCAAGGAACAAGTGCTGGAAGGAAAGAAACCATGAGCCAGGTTTTGTGGTTTTCGATTGCCATCCTTCTCTGCTCTGCCTTGGGTGAGTAGCCAAATAACCTATTGCCACAATAAGTGTATTTTTGGACACTGTACTCACTTTCTTCGTTTTGTCCATGACTGAGCCATAAACCCAAGTGTCCCACTGCTTCTAAGTGAGCATATGTTTTCTGAAGTGGGTGGGTGTTAGGTCCCATATTTTTAATTGTTTGAAAGTTGTAATGTGACTTAATTGATGGGAAGTTTCCACTCAGTTCTACAGTAGGAAAAATGAGTAGGAAAAAGTTTGGAGTTTATTCAATTTGTAGGCCGCCCTATTCCTCGAAGGGACTCAGGGCGGCTGAACAAAAGCCAAGGGAGGGGAAATTAAAAAAAGTAAGACAAAGACAATCAGACAATACGAACAATTTAAAAGCACAACAGACACAGCAAATTCAAGTAGTGGGGGGAACTCAACCCCAGGCTTGCTGGGACAGCCAGGTCTTCACGGCCATCCGGAAGGCCTGAAGGGTGGAGAGGGTCCGAATCTCCATGGGGAGCTCGTTCCAAAGGGCCGGGGCAGCCACAGAGAAGGCCCTCCTCTGAGTAGTCGCCAGCCGACATTGGCTGGCAGATGGAATACGGAGGAGGCCTAATCTGTGGGATTGAATGGGTCTGTGGGAGGTAATCGGCAGAAGGCGGTCTCTCAAGTACCCAGGTCCAATACCAATACCAATATCCAAAAAATGGTGGAGATCAATACTTCACTTCAACTTATGATGAGTACAACCCAAAATTAAAAAAAAAAACAAAAAAGCTTCAGAATCACAGTTGCGAATCCAGAGTTCTTAAGCCCTTTTGAAATCACCACAATTATTTTTTTGTTGTCAAGACATGTCCATCCTAGCAGTTCAATATTTCAGTTCCATAAAGTGAACCTGCTCTTGAAGAGCAATTATGGCTTTGTGGTAATCTGATACGACCCAGTTTAAATATTACGGAAATGAATATTCTTTAATTCTACAGCTATAGAAATGAATGAGATAGATTTTGCTGTTTCTCTTTTCAACAGCTGAAGGTCTTACCTGCTATAAATGTAACAGATTTAAAGTGGGACTTGGCTGTAGGAATGCACCTCAAACAACGTGTATTGCTGGTCCAGGTCAAAAGTGTAAAATTATAAACACCTTTTTAGGTATGTATGCTTCTACGGTACTTAAAAACTGATATTATTCAGATAAAACTATTCTCTCTGCGCACATCACACAGTTTCAAATTAAAATACAGTACAGTGTTTACGACACCCTTGTTTTTCTATGCTCTGGATAGTGAAGAACATAGAAAAAGGGTATGTTGTTTCTAGTGTCTCGCTTTTCAAATGCATTCCATTTTTACAGACTGTCTCAATTCCGAGATTTCCCATGCAATTTTGGGTTCGGATATCAATATTTTGGGGGATACTAGGAAGGGGAAAGCTATTCTATTCTTGGATATGTTCCAGAGGATTTGTTGTGCAACCAATAACGTGGATATGCTAATCTATTTTCTTTTTTAACAGAAGGAAGAATGAAAAATATAGTTACACTAGGATGCACTGATCCTGGCGAAGAATGTGATGAGACTGTTCATTCACATGTCGGCCCCACTGATACCATATGTTGTAACACTAATCTTTGCAACGTGCCATAAAAAAAAGCAACCCATCATGTTCCAACATCAATTCAGCACATATTTTTCTCTACTCTTTTTCAATTGTTCATTTTCTTTTTTTCCCTTGCTTCGGAAGGCTATGCTGCAGAAAATGATTTGATAAGTGCCTTGCTTTAAAGATGTCACGGCTTGTTTGGATTGTGATTGTAGTATTGTAGGCATTTGCTAGTTCCAGTGTAGAAGCATAAATTGCGAGCGGTGTAATCCTTCAGTGTGTGCTTGTTGATTCTTCTAAATGTTTGTTCTTTTATCAAGGAGATGTATATGTATTAAATTATGGAACTAAAATATGTCACACTTCCAGCAATCAAATATTTAATATAGATTGACCTATCAATATTAAATGGTGACAACTGTAAGATGAAAACCACAGATGTCAGATATATGGATAACAGATTATTTATCTATCCATCACTTCAATAAACAGTAAATGTGATTTCAAACTGCTCCAGAATGATGTGTAAAGAAATTACTTTTGAGGACAATTGGGGAGTTTCTGTGATTTTTGAGGAGGGAAAGAAAGATGCCAGCAGATTCAACATTCCTGCTGCAGGACAGCAGACCTTCTCTAAACTCATTTTTGGTATGGTTACAAATGGGCCATATTTAGTTATTTTTATTTATTTTAATTTGTCAACAAGTACAAGGAAACAAGTAGGAAAAACAGATGAAAAAAATGACACAACTAAATGGGTCAAAATAAGCAAAACAGCCATAAGCACATTTTTTTTTGATTTTTTGATTTTATTAACATTTGTAGGCCGCCCTTTTCCCTGAGGGGACTCAGGGCGGCTCACATAAAATCAGGGGGGGGAAATACAACAATGACATAGACACATATAATAAAAGTAATAAGCAACATACATTCATCATTCGGGAGGGGCAACTATCCTTGTCCCCAGGCCTGACGGGCTAGCCAGTTCTTCAAGGCTGTGCGGAAGGCCTGGACGGTGGTGAGGGTGCGAATCTCCACGGGGAGCTCGTTCCAAAGGGTCGGGGCTACTACTGAGAAGGCCCTCCTCCTTGTAGTTGCCAGCCGGCATTGGCTGGCCGATGGAATACGGAGGAGGCCCAATCGGTGAGATCTAATTGGTCGCAGGGAGGTAATTGGCAGGAGGCGGTCTCTCAAGTATCCAGATCCACTACCATGCAGGGCTTTATGGGTGACTAATAGCACCTTGAGGCGCATCCGGAGATCGACAGGTAGCCAGCGCAGCTCGCGGAGGATAGGTGTTATGTGGGTGAACCGAGGTGCACCCACAATCGCTCGCGCGCCCGCATTCTGTACTAGCTGAAGTCGCCGGATGCTCTTCAAGGGCAGCCCCATGTAGAGCACATTGCAGTATTCCAGCCTAGAGGTCACAAGGGCCCGAGTGACTGTTGTGAGTGCCTCCCGGTTCAGGTAGGGTCGCAACTGGCGCACCAGGCGAACCTGGGCGAATGCCCCCCTAGTCACAGCCGTCAGGTGGTGGTCAAACGATAGCTGTGGATCTAGGAGGACTCCCAAGTTGCGAACCCTCTCTGAGGGGTATAAAATTTGACCCCCCAGCCTGAGTGATGGAATATTGGTCGAATCTTTGGGAGGGAAACACAACAGCCACTCGGTCTTTTCTGGGTTGAGCACAAGCTTGTTAACCCTCATCCAGTCCATAACGGCCTCAAGGCCTCGGTTCATCACGTCTGCCGCTTCATTGAGATGGCACGGGGAGGACAGATACAACTGGGTATCGTCCGCATATTGATGGTATCTAATCCCGTGCCTACGGATGATCTCTCCCAGCGGTTTCATGTAGATGTTGAATAGTAGGGGGGATAAGACCGAGCCCTGAGGCACCCCATATGTTAGGGGCCTAGGGGACGATCTCTGCCCCCCCACTAACACCGACTGCGACCTGTCCGAGAGGTAGGAGGAGAACCACCGCAACACGGTGCCTCCCACTCCCACCTCCCGCAGTCGTCGCAGAAGGATACCATGGTCGATGGTATCGAAAGCCGCTGAGAGGTCAAGGAGAACCAGGATGGAGGAGTATCCTCCATCTCTGGCTCTCCAGAGATCATCAGTCAATGCGACCAAAGCGGTTTCCGTGCTGTAACCGGGTCTGAAGCCTGACTGGAAGGGGTCGAGATAGTTAGCTTCCTCCAAGGACCGTTGGAGCTGAAAGGACATAAAAAGAGTACATATAAATGGGACAGTAGGACAGGGACGGTAGGCACACATGTGTGCTTATGCGTGCCCCCTTAGGGATCTCTTAAGGAATGCGTAAGATCCACGGCAGACAGTATTCCAATTCTAACAGGATGGAATCCTTTCTGAAAAGTTCCTGGAGAATCGGATCTAAACAACACACATCCATCAAGCTATTTCATTGAATAGAATAGAATAGAATTTTATTATTTGTATGCCGCCCTTCTCCGGGAGGACTCAGGGCGGCGAACAATTCAAGGGGGAAAAAGGGGAACATAAAAACAAAATACAAATAATAAAAGTAAACAACAGTCGCACAACCATACAGAGAGGGGAGGGAACTCATCACCCCTAGGCCTGCTGGCAGAGCCAGGTTTTGACGGCTTTTTGGAAGGCCTGGAGAGAGGTGAGGGTCCGAATCCCTGCGGGGAGTTCATTCCAGAGGGCCGGAGCTGCCACAGAGAAGGCTCTCCCCTGGGTAATAGCCAGGTGGCATTGGCTGGTAGATGGCACCTGGAGGAGGCCAACCCTGTGAGATCTAATGGGTCTGTGGGAGGTAATTGGCAGCAGGCGGTCTCTCAAGTACCCAGGTCCAATACCATTGAGACTTTGAAGGGTTGAGTGTTGCAAAATAGAGATATCCCTTCCAATGTTGCAATACCTTACAGTACTATTTCTAATACAGTACTGTATTAGAATACGATACAGTGGTATTCTATAATACAATAGATTATTATTCTATTAGAAAGCCAGGAAAAACATGTTTTCTCCATCTCAAATGCAGCTGGCTGTCCTTCATTCCTCATTGAGCAGCCGTAGATCTTTTTATCTTGGTTGCACATCTACCCACTGGAGCTTAGGGCATTGCACACCAGAGCAGAGCGAGGTATTGTTCAAAATGAATAATCCAAACATGCATAAGATGGTTATATAAAGCATAAGAATCGTAATAAAGAGTAATAGGCCTAACTTGCAGTGCCAGAACACATTTCAAATGGCTTTGGTACCTTGAATGCTTTGTTTTCTATCTCAACAACCTGAGACCATACACACTTTCCATAGGAATTACATAACACAATGTCACAACTAATGTCAGGGTAATGATGATTTAATAGCTGACCAGCTGCTGTAATGTTGTAATACTGTAACACTATAACGATGATGCAATGGGAGCAACGAGTGAGCAGGGTTATTTGACTGCTACTGCTTTAAGAGGCTGTAATATGAGAGACACCCTGGGAGGACAGATCTATCTATCTATCTATCTATCTATCTATCTATCTATCTATCTATCTATCTATCTATCTATCTATCTATCTATCTATCATCTATCTATCTATCTATCTATCTATCTATCTCTGAAAGCCATATGAAGCGGTATATAAGTCTAACTGCTACTGCTATTGCTACTCCCTCCCTCCCCCCTCTCTCTCTGCTTCCATGCTATAGTTGATGATTGATTACCTGACTTTGTCTAGTATGTGTATGTATATATTCCTTGTAGATAAATCCCTATTTGAAAGACAAATATGTTTACTGTATTTTGCTCCTGGGTTGTCTCAATATAGTCACACTGGGTGCACTCTGACAACTAAGGTCAGCCCAGTATAGATCATTTCAGTGACGTGCGGTCAGCTTTAGCCCTGGTGAGGCACTTTTTAGACTTGTGGACTTCAACTCCCAGAATTCCACAGCCAGGCATGCTCAGTTCCGATTTAAAGCGACAGCATTTTCCCCCCTTGCAAAATAAGTTTTCCCATTCTTTTTCTTGTCCCTCCCCCTCCTTCCTCCCTCTCTCCCTCCCTCCCTCCCCCCTCTCTCAAACAGACACACACACACAGAGAACTTCGATCCCTCTCTCATTCACTCACTCTCAAACACAAACACAGAAGTTGGATTGGATATATTTTCCAAAGGCTTGAAAGCAGCTCCTCTGCCATACCCCCCCTTCCCCTGCTGCCTTCTGATCAAACTTTTTGAATTCCTCCCCCCTCCCCACACACACCTTTTCCAGCTGTTTCAGAGACGATTTCAACTTTGCTTCTCCCTGCTCTGCCCTCCCCTCTTGAAAAGTCAGAGCTCTGTCAGACTGAGCTAGTTGCTCCCACAGAACTCTAAAAAGCCTCTAAAAATGCCCTCTACAGGAGGCGAGAGAATACGTGCCTCATTTGCATAAGGAATTCTTTGCTTGTTAACCCTTGCTTAACTCTTAAAAGGCGAAAAATTCCTTATGCAAAAGAGGCCCCTAGTTCTCTGGCCTCCTCCTAGTTAATACTGAGAGCAGACACCAAGCCACTGTGACTTGAAATCTGGTAGCAACTACCCTGGCTTTAATTATTTTAAGAAAATCATTTAAAATCCTTTCCTTTCTCTGAGGAGACTGGTGAGGGTCCCGCCTCCCTTGCCTCTAGTGACTGCACGTCCCTGGATCATTTACATTAGCTGGATCACAAGAAACAGGTCACCAACATCAGATGTGTTGTGATACCTCAATAGAGAAGGAATCATGGCATCCCAGAAACTCTTTAGGACAATTTGCCATGGCTACCTCTCCAGGGCCATCTTGCTCCGGTTGACTTTCCCCAGGCAACTCAAGTTGGGGCAACTCCCCATGGCCAACTTCCTGTGGCCAACTCCCCGTGGGCTAATTCAATGCAGGATAACTCAAGATAACTGTACTATACTTCTTCAATATTAGTGTGGAAATGCTGGAATAGAATCATTACAGAAAGGATGATAAAGGAGGGACAACATGAAATGTGAATGACAAAAATGATGTTGCATAACAGTACTGTTATCTCACATTTAGTTATCCTGTGTTGAGTTAGCCCAGTAGTGGAAAGCTGTCCCATCCCACCTGGAGGGTGCCAATCCCAATTATCTCATTCATGCAACTACCGCAGGGATGTAGTATCTCAGATTTCAGCTAAGAATGAGCTACACCGTTGCTTAGTAACACTATCATTCCATCCCTCCAAATGTCATGGATTCTGCAATACATTTACAACTGAGCTGTGCACTTTCTATTGGCTTCTATGAGATGTCCCACACTCCTGATTCATGTTCAGCTTGTTATTAATGAGTGCTTAAAAAGATAAGTGTGCAAGAAGAAATCAAAATAATGTAAAAATTATTAAGAATATTCTGAGCCTTCAAAAATAAATGGATGGTTGAATTTTAAAATGGCGGTTAGCTGTTGGAGGCCACCATTTGGAGAGGAAAAGCAGCAGAATACGGAATAGAAGAAAGAGATTTTTTTTCTTAAATATGCTCCTTTTTTGCTTTAGTACATCTTTCTGCTGTTAACATGCTGATTTCAAGGCATATTTTGGCCCAAGGAAATCTCCAATTGCTTTGAAAATGGCACAAATGTATCATAAGATACACACAGAATGGAGAAGAAGGGTCCTAATAGAACTTGAGCTTTACCAATAGGCCAATAATATCTGTGATTGAATTTAATTTCAGTGCATTTTCCAGTCGATTAAGAAAGGTTTTCATAGTGTCTTACTCAAGCATTCAGGTGTAGCCTACTACAAGGCACAGAACATACTGCACCGGCCTATTGATTCCTGGTCAAAAGATTTTTATTGTAAATTTGGAGCATTTATAACTCCACCTTCATTATGCAGAGAACTTACATCCGTCTGTGACTTGCTCTGAAAGTCCATCTGTGTGAGTTGTAATCCTGACTTCGATAACAGGTCAGGATCATCTTCATCAATACGAATCAAAGTTCCGACAAATTCTTTAATCTTATTTCAAAGCAACAATTACTGGAAGAAAGAAAACATGAGCAAGGCTTTGTGGTTCTCAGTTGCCATCCTTCTCTGCTCTGCCTTGGGTGAGTAGCCAAAAGTTTTCAACAGTACAGGTAACCCTCAACCTATGACCACAATCGAGCCCAATATTCATGATGTTAAGTGAAACATTTGTTAAGTGAGTTTTCCCCCGTTTTATGAGTTTCCTTGCCACAGTTGTTAAGTGAAACACCGCGGCTGTTAATTTAGTAACACAGTTGTGAAGAGAATCTGGTTACCCCACTGACTTTAGTTGTATGTTGTATGTTGTATGTTTACAACATGCATACATAAACATACGACATACATACATACAACATAGTTTAGTTGTCGGAAGTTCATAAAAGGGGATCATGTGGCCCCCGGGACATAGCAACCATCACAAATATGAACCAGCATTTTAATTTTGATCACGTGATTACAGGGATGCTGCATCGTTGTAACTTTGAATAGTCACTAAATGAACTGTTGTAAGTCAAGGACTACCTGTGTTGCTGCAATGAATGGCTGTATTTTTTGTATACTCACTTCCTTCATTTTGTCAAAACCAAGTGTCCCACTGCTTATCAATGAGCACACATTTTGTGAATAGTGGTTTATTATGTCCCATGTTTTTACTTTCTTGACAGTTGTAGGGCCCAGAGCTCTTAAGCCCTTAGGAACCACCACAACATTTCTGTAGAAACATGTTAACCATAACAAATATGTTATAAAATTCAATATTTCAGTGCCATAAGGTGAACTTGCACTTGTAAAGCAATTGTGCCTTTAAGTAGACTGTGATAATCTGATGCTTACTACCCAGTTTAAATATCTGGAAAATGAACCTGGGCTAAGAATGAGAAAAAGAAGAAGGTTACAATATTCTAAATTACAATTCCTTCACTGATGTATACATTTCTCCATGTCATAACTCAGGGTGCTGTTTCCATGGAGCGTTTAAGAAATATAATGGAAATCTATAATTTTCCACTTCTACCTTGCCTTTCAGAAAGCTGCACAGTATTGTGGAATCACTGATTATCATCCAATATTACAAAACTTTGTTTATCTTGAACATATGTTGCATTCTTTAAATATGGCTCTTCTTGTGAATGAAGGAAAGTCTCCCTCTCATTTTTTCCCAATTTCACTATTTTGCCTACAAAACTGGTATCACTATTTTGATACCAACTACTGGTATCTTGTTAAACCTTTGGGGAAATGAGAAGTAAAGAAATTTTGGAGTTGTGGAAATTAATTAAGTTTATATAACATCTCTCCTGCTTCTTCTTTTTCCAGCAGCTGAAGCTCTTATCTGCAACAGGTGCAACAGATTTAAGCTCGAATTTGGTTGTGTCGATCACAATCAATTATTAACTTGCACTGCTGGACGAGGCCAAAAATGTAAAACTGTGAAATCTTTTCTAGGTATGTATGTTTCTACTTAAAATCTGATATTACTCAGGTAAAAATATTCCTTCTGCACATGACACATACTTGTCAATTAAAAATACAGTAGAGTATTTACAAATCTCTTGTTTTCTATGTCTTGGGCAGAGAAGAAAGTAGGGAGGGGGGTATGTAATTTGTAGGTTTGATCTATCAAAGGCAATACATTCCATTTTTACAGACTTTCCCATTCTTGGTGGCCACAAGTAATTTAGGGTCTCAATTTCCATAATTCCCACCCACCGGAGACCAATATTTTGAAGGTACTAAGAAGGGGAAAGCTATTCTAAGGAGGTTTCTTGTATATGGGGTTCAGCGATGCAGATTGCACAACCAATGATGTAACTGCTAATCTGTTTTCTTCTTTTATAGAGGGAACAATCAGAGGTATAATTACACAAGGTTGCACAAAATCGATTGATGAATGTGATCTGCACGTTTTCGATCCAATAGAGGGCCCCAGGCAAACAATTTGTTGTGATGACCGTGACCGCTGCAACACACCATAAACAAAGCAGTTGTGGTGTTCCAACATCACCCTCAATTCAGCATATATTTCTCTCTACTACTTTCAGTTTATTCTTCCTTCTTCAAGCTTCTATACTCTATGCTGCAGAAAACTATCCGATTAACCCCCCGCTTTAAAAAATGTGGCGTGTTTTGGGATATGGTTGTAGTACTGTAGATGTTTTTCTGGTTCCAGCGAAGAAGCATTAATGGCGAGAGATATAATTCTTCTGTCTGTACTTGTTCATTCTTTTAGGCACTTGTTCTCAACTTTTATCAAGAATGTGTCTGTCTGTCTGTCCCTCTGTGATCAATATATTCTTATCAATAAATTGGAAATCTTTTTAACTTTCACTTGCAAGTCCCTACTTTTTTTTTCTTTTTGATAAAACTCTATTATTGTTATAAAAGCATAGCTTTTCCCCATATCAAACATATAGTATATACCTTTTTTTCCATTCATCAGTGAGAAATTACATTTCCTTATCTCTTTGCACAGAAATGTTCAAATTAATGTCTCTTGTGTCAAGCTGCCTTTGGAACTCACAGCATTGCCCAGTATAGTATAATAAAATGAACTGAAGTTCAGTGTTGTTTAATACACCATATCTGACCCTGTAGTAGCAACTTAGAAATGGAAAGGACAGAATGTATCTGTTTCTTTCGAGGAAATTTGCCTATCCTGCTGTAATGTCACCACCATAATTCCTGAACTAAAGACAGAAGACAAAATAAGTGTTCCAAAATTTCTTTGTGGAAATCATCTTCATTCCCTATCAGAGCCTTGGGAGACATGTCCACGGTCTCCACCAGTTTTTTTGGTAGCAAAGAGGTGAGAATCATTGGACCAGTGGTGGGATTCAAATAATTTAACAACTGGTTCTCTGTCCTAATGACCAGGTGGGTAGCCATGGCTTAATGGTCATGTGACCATGTAAGTGTGGCCAACTCAACATTACTCAGGTTGATGGGCGCTTCGCCTTAGCTGTTACAATGTAATAAGGGTTAACCGGAGAGGCAATTTCTGTAAGCAGGGCAATAAAGATTAGGCTAGAAACAACACCAGAATGCTTCCTTCCTGCCTTCCTTACAGGATTAGCCCTGTAAGGTGGGAAAAAACCAAATGAATATTTCTTCCAACAACCGGTTCTCTGAAACTCTTAGTAAGTTAAGAACCGGTTCTCCCGGATTGGTGCGAACCGGCTGAATCCCACCACTGCATTGGACACACTGAGAAATGTCTCAGCATCATCTTGGTTGCACTGCAGGAGATCATTTCTCACTGGTCAATCTCTTCCAGAAAATCCGATAGCCAGAAACATACATGGTAGTCCGAGGAGATGATCCAATCTGGGTCAGTCTTTATGACCAGAGGTTTTGTCTTCCGAGCTTTTGGACTCATGCTGGAGCCCATCCACAGGGAACAACTCTTCGGCCGGCTATTTTTTAAGAATTTTTTTTAGATAGTTTCGAGAATAACCTTTTATATTTAGATTGGGTTGTTGATGGCTGGCTGTGATCTACATATAAAACGCTACACACAATCAACCACCATATAAATACCACATACAGAACAGACCACATAGAGAAGTTCCCCGAGGATGGGCTCCAGCATGAGTCTGAAAGCTTGGAAGACAAAACTTCTGGTCCTGGTTACTGACCCAGATTGGATCCTGCAACATTATCCTGGGACATGGATATTCACCTTCATTCCTGAGTCCAAGTATACATCTAAGTAGAGAGACATCATGATGTCATTTGTGTTTGATGCAATGCTTCTTCTAATGCAGGTCAGATCTAGGAAATGTTTCACTCTTCTGACTTATGTCTCGATGTGTTGCTAATCCCAAAGGTCCTTTTTTCAAGAGACAACTGGGCTTTCTTTGGTTTTTCCTTGAAGATGTTTTGCTTCTCATCCGCTAGGTTTCTTGAGTTCTGACCCAGAAAATTTGTTAGAATGTTATTCATTTCACATTTCTGACTTATGTTCAGACCGTTTGCTAGTAACAAAAGTGCTTTTTCCAAGAGGCAACTGGGCTTTCTTTGTTTTTCCTTGAAGATGTTTTGCTTCTCATTCAAGAAGCTTCTTCAGTTCTGACTCACAACTGAAGAAAATGCTTGGATGAGAAGTGAAATGTCTTCAAGGAAAGACAAGGAAGTCCAGTTGCCTCTTGGAAAAGCACCCTTAGGACAACGACCAATGACCTGGATGATTGAAAATTTGCACAGGCACCTGTTGTTAATGTGTACACTCTTAGGTGTTCAGGAATAAACTGAAATACTGCAAAAATTGTTAGAATATTATTAGTTTGTGGGAATAAAAGGATGGTTGAATTTTAAAATGGAAGATAGCTGTTGGAGGGCCACCATTTGGAGAGGAAAAGCAGCAGAGTAGGAAATAGCAGAAAGATAATTTTTCTTAAATATGCTCCTTTTTGCTTTAGTTTATCTTTATGTTGTTAATATGCTGATTTCGTTTACTAAGTTGGAGGAGGGATGTTGGATGATTGTACATGTATACCGCTATTTTTTTCTTTTTTATGTATATTGAAATGGAATTATAAATACCATCAACACAAAAGGGAGTTTGCTCAGAAGCTGAAATACACCAAGTGAATGAGAGGAAGAGTGGGAAGCAGAGGAGAGAAGAAAGATAGGAAGAGAGGGACAGGAGAGAGGGTGAAGGGGGAAGATGAGGTCTATAAGGAGGAGTGGTAAGGGGAGAGAGTAGAAGGAGAAAGGAAGGGGAACTAGAGTAGAAAATGATGGAGGGAGGAAAGGATGTAGAAAGGGGAAGGAGAGAGGGGGAAGAAAGTGTCGGATAAGGTATAAATATGGTGTATGGAGAGCAGAAGAGCCAATAACTGGGTTTTTCTTTTTTCTTTTTCCTTTGGTAGTTGATGGTAAGATGAATGGATGTAACTACTTAATAATACAACATGATATTGACTATGTAATAGTATACATGTGATTATATGTTATGAAAATGGAAAATAAAAACTTTCCATGGGTGAACCATTAAAAATATATATGCTGATTTCAAGGCATATTTTTGGCCCAAGGAAATCTCCAATTGCTTTGAAAATGTTACAAATGTATCATAAGATACACACAGAATGGAGAAGAAGGGTCCTAATAGAACTTGAGCTTTACCAATAGGCCAATAATATCTGTGATTGAATTTAATTTCAGTGCATTTTCCAGTCGATTAAGAAAGGTTTTCATAGTGTCTTACTCAAGCATTCAGTTGTAGCCTACTACAAGGCACAGAACATACTGCACCGGCCTATTGTTGATTCCTGGTCAAAAGATTTTTATTGTAAATTTGGAGCATTTATAACTCCACCTTCATTATGCAGAGAACTTACATCCGTCTGTGACTTGCTCTGAAAGTCCATCTGTGTGAGTTGTAATCCTGACTTCGATAACAGATCTTCATCAATACGAATCACAGTTCCAACGAATTCTTTAATCTTATTTCAAAGCAACAATTACTGGAAGAAAGAAAACATGAACAAGGCTTTGTGGTTCTCAGTTGCCATCCTTCTCTGCTCAGCCTTGGGTGAGTAGCCAAAAGTTTTCAACAGTACAGGTAACCCTCAACCTATGACCACCATTGAGCCCAATATTCATGCTGTTAAGTGAAACATTTGTTAAGTGAGTTTCCCCCCGTTTTATGAGTTTCCTTGCCACAGTTGTTAAGTGAAACACCGCGGCTGTTAATTTAGTAACACAGTTGTGAAGAGAATCTGGTTACCCCACTGACTTTAGTTGTATGTTGTATGTTGTATGTTTACAACATGCATACATAAACATACGACATACATACATACAACATAGTTTAGTTGTCGGAAGTTCATAAAAGGGGATCATGTGGCCCCCGGGACATAGCAACCATCACAAATATGAACCAGCATTTTAATTTTGATCACGTGATTACAGGGATGCTGCATCGTTGTAACTTTGAATAGTCACTAAATGAACTGTTGTAAGTCAAGGACTACCTGTGTTGCTGCAATGAATGGCTGTATTTTTTGTATACTCACTTCCTTCATTTTGTCAAAACCAAGTGTCCCACTGCTTATCAATGAGCACGCATTTTGTGAATAGTGGTTTATTATGTCCCATGTTTTTACTTTCTTGACAGTTGTAGGGCCCAGAGCTCTTAAGCCCTTAGGAACCACCACAACATTTCTGTAGAAACATGTTAACCATAACAAATATGTTATAAAATTCAATATTTCAGTGCCATAAGGTGAACTTGCACTTGTAAAGCAATTGTGCCTTTAAGTAGACTGTGATAATCTGATGCTTACTACCCAGTTTAAATATCTGGAAAATGAACCTGGGCTAAGAATGAGAAAAAGAAGAAGGTTACAATATTCTAAATTACAATTCCTTCACTGATGTATACATTTCTCCATGTCATAACTCAGGGTGCTGTTTCCATGGAGCGTTTAAGAAATATAATGGAAATCTATAATTTTCCACTTCTACCTTGCCTTTCAGAAAGCTGCACAGTATTGTGGAATCACTGATTATCATCCAATATTACAAAACTTTGTTTATCTTGAACATATGTTGCATTCTTTAAATATGGCTCTTCTTGTGAATGAAGGAAAGTCTCCCTCTCATTTTTTCCCAATTTCACTATTTTGCCTACAAAACTGGTATCACTATTTTGATACCAACTACTGGTATCGTGTTAAACCTTTGGGGAAATGAGAAGTAAAGAAATTTTGGAGTTGTGGAAATTAATTAAGTTTATATAACATCTCTCCTGCTTCTTCTTTTTCCAGCAGCTGAAGCTCTTATCTGCAACAGGTGCAACAGATTTAAGCTCGAATTTGGTTGTGTCGATCACAATCAATTATTAACTTGCACTGCTAGACGAGGCCAAAAATGTAAAACTGTGAAATCTTTTCTAGGTATGTATGTTTCTACTTAAAATCTGATATTACTCAGATAAAAATATTCCTTCTGCACATGACACATACTTGTCAATTAAAAATACAGTAGAGTATTTACAAATCTCTTGTTTTCTATGTCTTGGGCAGAGAAGAAAGTAGGGAGGGGGGTATGTAATTTGTAGGTTTGATCTATCAAAGGCAATACATTCCATTTTTACAGACTTTCCCATTCTTGGTGGCCACAAGTAATTTAGGGTCTCAATTTCCATAATTCCCACCCACCGGAGACCAATATTTTGAAGGTACTAAGAAGGGGAAAGCTATTCTAAGGAGGTTTCTTGTATATGGTGTTCAGCGATGCAGATTGCACAACCAATGATGTAACTGCTAATCTGTTTTCTTCTTTTATAGAGGGAACAATCAGAGGTATAATTACACAAGGTTGCACAAAATCGATTGATGAATGTGATCTGCACGTTTTCGATCCAATAGAGGGCCCCAGGCAAACAACTTGTTGTGATGACCGTGACCGCTGCAACACACCATAAACAAAGCAGTTGTGGTGTTCCAACATCACCCTCAATTCAGCATATATTTCTCTCTACTACTTTCAGTTTATTCTTCCTTCTTCAAGCTTCTATACTCTATGCTGCAGAAAACTATCCGATTAACCCCCTGCTTTAAAAAATGTGGCGTGTTTTGGGATATGGTTGTAGTACTGTAGATGTTTTTCTGGTTCCAGCGAAGAAGCATTAATGGCGAGAGATATAATTCTTCTGTCTGTACTTGTTCATTCTTTTAGGCACTTGTTCTCCACTTTTATCAAGAATGTGTCTGTCTGTCTGTCCCTCTGTGATCAATATATTCTTATCAATAAATTGGAAATCTTTTTAACTGTGACTTTCACTTGCAAGTCCCTACTTTTTTTTCCTTTTTGATAAAACCCTATTATTGTTATAAAAGCATAGCTTTTCCCCATATCAAACATATAGTATATACCTTTTTTTCCATTCATCAGTGAGAAATTACATTTCCTTATCTCTTTGCACAGAAATGTTCAAATTAATGTCTCTTGTGTCAAGCTGCCTTTGGAACTCACAGCATTGCCCAGTATAGTATAATAAAATGAACTGAAGTTCAGTGTTGTTTAATACACCATATCTGACCCTGTAGTAGCAACTTAGAAATGGAAAGGACAGAATGTATCTGTTTCTTTCGAGGAAATTTGCCTATCCTGCTGTAATGTCACCACCATAATTCCTGAACTAAAGGCAGAAGACAAAATAAGTGTTCCAAAATTTCTTTGTGGAAATCATCTTCATTCCCTATCAGAGCCTTGGGAGACATGTCCACGGTCTCCACCAGTTTTTTTGGTAGCAAAGAGGTGAGAATCATTGGACCAGTGGTGGGATTCAAATAGACATTTTTTAGACATTTAGACATTTATTACGATTTATAGGCTGCCCTTCTCCATGAGGGGACTCAGGGCGGCTTACAATCACGGGAGGGGGGTGCAATAATACAAGACAAACAGTGAGTAAACAAGATGAATTATAAAACACCAACTTGCATTCAACAGTCAAGCAACACTTGGGCGGGTAATTTAGAAACTTATCCCCAGGCCTGCTGGGAGAGCCAGGTCTTAAGGGCTGCATGGAAGGTCTGGATGGTGGTGAGGGTACGAATCTCAACGGGGAGATCGTTCCACAGGGTCGGAGCTGCAACAGAAAAGGCTCTCCTCCGTGTAGTCGCCAGTCGGCATTGACTGGCGGATGGAATCCGGAGGAGGCCCAATCTGTGCGATCTAATCGGTCGAAGGGAGGTAATCGGCAGAAGGCGGTCTCTCAAGTACCCAGATCCACTACCATGGAGTGCTTTAAAGGTGGTCATCAATACCCTGAAGCGCACCCGGAGATCGACAGTTGTTAAAATAATTTAACAACTGGTTCTCTGTCCTAATGACCAGGTGGGTAGGCATGGCTTAATGGTCATGTGACCATGTAAGTGTGGCCAACTCAACATTACTCAGGTTGATGGGCGCTTCGCCTTAGCTGTTACAATGTAATAAGGGTTAACCGGAGAGGCAATTTCTGTAAGATTAGGCTAGAAACAACAGGTTTCCTTCCTGCCTTCCTTACAGGATTAGCCCTGTAAGGTGGGAAAAAACCAAAAGAATATTTCTTCCAACAACCGGTTCTCTGAAACTCTTAATAAGTTAAGAACCGGTTCTCCCGGATTGGTGCGAACCGGCTGAATCCCACCACTGCATTGGACACACTGAGAAATGTCTCAGCATCATCTTGGTTGCACTGCAGGAGATCATTTCTCACTGGTCAATCTCTTCCAGAAAATCCGATAGCCAGAAACATACATGGTAGTCCGAGGAGATGATCCAATCTGGGTCAGTCTTTATGACCAGAAGTTTTGTCTTCCAAGCTTTTGGACTCATGCTGGAGCGCATCCACAGGGAACAACTCTGGGCCGGCTATTTTTTAAGAATTTTTTTTAGATAGTTTCGAGAATAACCTTTTATATTTAGATTGGGTTGTTGATGGCTGGCTGTGATCTACATATAAAACGCTACACACAATCAACCACCATATAAATACCACATACAGAACAGGCCACATAGAGAAGTTCCCTGAGGATGGGCTCCAGCATGAGTCTGAAACCTTGGAAGACAAAACTTCTGGTCCTGGTTACTGACCCAGATTGGATCCTGCAACATTATCCTGGGACATGGATATTCACCTTCATTCCTGAGTCCAAGTATACATCTAAGTAGAGAGGCATCATGATGTCATTTGTGTTTGATGCAATGCTTCTTCTAATGCAGGCCAGATCTAGGAAATGTTTCACTCTTCTGACTTATGTCTCGATGTGTTGCTAATCCCAAAGGTCCTTTTTTCAAGAGACAACTGGGCTTTCTTTGGTTTTTCCTTGAAGATGTTTTGCTTCTCATCTGCTAGGTTTCTTGAATTCTGACCCAGAAAATGTGTTAGAATGTTATTCATTTCACATTTCTGACTTATGTTCAGACCGTTTGCTAGTAACAAAAGTGCTTTTTCCAAGAGGCAACTGGGCTTTCTTTGTTTTTCCTTGAAGATGTTTTGCTTCTCATTCAAGAAGCTTCTTCAGTTCTGACTCACAACTGAAGAAAATGCTTGGATGAGAAGTGAAATGTCTTCAAGGAAAGACAAGGAAGTCCAGTTGCCTCTTGGAAAAGCACCCTTAGGACAACGACCAATGACCTGGATGATTGAAAATTTGCACAGGCACCTGTTGTTAATGTGTACACTCTTAGGTGTTCAGGAATAAACTGAATTACTGCAAAAATTGTTAGAATATTATTAGTTTGTGGGAATAAAAGGATGGTTGAATTTTAAAATGGAAGATAGCTGTTGGAGGGCCACCATTTGGAGAGGAAAAGCAGCAGAGTAGGAAATAGCAGAAAGATAATTTTTCTTAAATATGCTCCTTTTTGCTTTAGTTTATCTTTATGTTGTTAATATGCTGATTTCGTTTACTAAGTTGGAGGAGGGATGTTGGATGATTGTACATGTATACCGCTATTTTTTTCTTTTTTATGTATATTGAAATGGAATTATAAATACCATCAACACAAAAGGGAGTTTGCTCAGAAGCTGAAATACACCAAGTGAATGAGAGGAAGAGTGGGAAGCAGAGGAGAGAAGAAAGATAGGAAGAGAGGGACAGGAGAGAGGGTGAAGGGGGAAGATGAGGTCTATAAGGAGGAGTGGTAAGGGGAGAGAGTAGAAGGAGAAAGGAAGGGGAAGTAGAGTAGAAAATGATGGAGGGAGGAAAGGATGTAGAAAGGGGAAGGAGAGAGGGGGAAGAAAGTGTCGGATAAGGTATAAATATGGTGTATGGAGAGCAGAAGAGCCAATAACTGGGTTTTTCTTTTTTCTTTTTCCTTTGGTAGTTGATGGTAAGATGAATGGATGTAACTACTTAATAATACAACATGATATTGACTATGTAATAGTATACATGTGATTATATGTTATGAAAATGGAAAATAAAAACTTTCCATGGGTGAACCATTAAAAATATATATGCTGATTTCAAGGCATATTTTTGGCCCAAGGAAATCTCCAATTGCTTTGAAAATGGTACAAATGTATCATAAGATACACACAGAATGGAGAAGAAGGGTCCTAATAGAACTTGAGCTTTACCAATAGGCCAATAATATCTGTGATTGAATTTAATTTCAGTGCATTTTCCAGTCGATTAAGAAAGGTTTTCATAGTGTCTTACTCAAGCATTCAGGTGTAGCCTACTACAAGGCACAGAACATACTGCACCGGCCTATTATTGATTCCTGGTCAAAAGATTTTTATTGTAAATTTGGAGCATTTATAACTCCACCTTCATTATGCAGAGAACTTACATCCGTCTGTGACTTGCTCTGAAAGTCCATCTGTGTGAGTTGTAATCCTGACTTCGATAACAGGTCAGGATCATCTTCATCAATACGAATCAAAGTTCCGACAAATTCTTTAATCTTATTTCAAAGCAACAATTACTGGAAGAAAGAAAACATGAACAAGGCTTTGTGGTTCTCAGTTGCCATCCTTCTCTGCTCAGCCTTGGGTGAGTAGCCAAAAGTTTTCAACAGTACAGGTAACCCTCAACCTATGACCACCATTGAGCCCAATATTCATGCTGTTAAGTGAAACATTTGTTAAGTGAGTTTCCCCCCGTTTTATGAGTTTCCTTGCCACAGTTGTTAAGTGAAACACCGCGGCTGTTAATTTAGTAACACAGTTGTGAAGAGAATCTGGTTACCCCACTGACTTTAGTTGTATGTTGTATGTTTGCAACATGCATACATAAACATACGACATACATACATACAACATAGTTTAGTTGTCGGAAGTTCATAAAAGGGGATCATGTGGCCCCCGGGACATAGCAACCATCACAAATATGAACCAGCATTTTAATTTTGATCACGTGATTACAGGGATGCTGCATCGTTGTAACTTTGAATAGTCACTAAATGAACTGTTGTAAGTCAAGGACTACCTGTGTTGCTGCAATGAATGGCTGTATTTTTTGTATACTCACTTCCTTCATTTTGTCAAAACCAAGTGTCCCACTGCTTATCAATGAGCACACATTTTGTGAATAGTGGTTTATTATGTCCCATGTTTTTACTTTCTTGACAGTTGTAGGGCCCAGAGCTCTTAAGCCCTTAGGAACCACCACAACATTTCTGTAGAAACATGTTAACCATAACAAAATATGTTATAAAATTCAATATTTCAGTGCCATAAGGTGAACTTGCACTTGTAAAGCAATTGTGCCTTTAAGTAGACTGTGATAATCTGATGCTTACTACCCAGTTTAAATATCTGGAAAATGAACCTGGGCTAAGAATGAGAAAAAGAAGAAGGTTACAATATTCTAAATTACAATTCCTTCACTGATGTATACATTTCTCCATGTCATAACTCAGGGTGCTGTTTCCATGGAGCGTTTAAGAAATATAATGGAAATCTATAATTTTCCACTTCTACCTTGCCTTTCAGAAAGCTGCACAGTATTGTGGAATCACTGATTATCATCCAATATTACAAAACTTTGTTTATCTTGAACATATGTTGCATTCTTTAAATATGGCTCTTCTTGTGAATGAAGGAAAGTCTCCCTCTCATTTTTTCCCAATTTCACTATTTTGCCTACAAAACTGGTATCACTATTTTGATACCAACTACTGGTATCTTGTTAAACCTTTGGGGAAATGAGAAGTAAAGAAATTTTGGAGTTGTGGAAATTAATTAAGTTTATATAACATCTCTCCTGCTTCTTCTTTTTCCAGCAGCTGAAGCTCTTATCTGCAACAGGTGCAACAGATTTAAGCTCGAATTTGGTTGTGTCGATCACAATCAATTATTAACTTGCACTGCTAGACGAGGCCAAAAATGTAAAACTGTGAAATCTTTTCTAGGTATGTATGTTTCTACTTAAAATCTGATATTACTCAGATAAAAATATTCCTTCTGCACATGACACATACTTGTCAATTAAAAATACAGTAGAGTATTTACAAATCTCTTGTTTTCTATGTCTTGGGCAGAGAAGAAAGTAGGGAGGGGGGTATGTAATTTGTAGGTTTGATCTATCAAAGGCAATACATCCCATTTTTACAGACTTTCCCATTCTTGGTGGCCACAAGTAATTTAGGGTCTCAATTTCCATAATTCCCACCCACCGGAGACCAATATTTTGAAGGTACTAAGAAGGGGAAAGCTATTCTAAGGAGGTTTCTTGTATATGGTGTTCAGCGATGTAGATTGCACAACCAATGATGTAACTGCTAATCTGTTTTCTTCTTTTATAGAGGGAACAATCAGAGGTATAATTACACAAGGTTGCACAAAATCGATTGATGAATGTGATCTGCAGGTTTTCGATCCAATAGAGGGCCCCAGGCAAACAATTTGTTGTGATGACCGTGACCGCTGCAACACACCATAAACAAAGCAGTTGTGGTGTTCCAACATCACCCTCAATTCAGCATATATTTCTCTCTACTACTTTCAGTTCATTTTTCCTTCTTCAAGCTTCTATACTCTATGCTGCAGAAAACTATCCGATTAACCCCCTGCTTTAAAAAATGTGGCGTGTTTTGGGATATGGTTGTAGTACTGTAGATGTTTTTCTGGTTCCAGCGAAGAAGCATTAATGGCGAGAGATATAATTCTTCTGTCTGTACTTGTTCATTCTTTTAGGCACTTGTTCTCCACTTTTATCAAGAATGTGTCTGTCTGTCTGTCCCTCTGTGATCAATATATTCTTATCAATAAATTGGAAATCTTTTTAACTGTGACTTTCACTTGCAAGTCTCTACTTTTTTTTTCTTTTTGATAAAACTCTATTATTGTTATAAAAGCATAGCTTTTCCCCATATCAAACATATAGTATATACCTTTTTTTCCATTCATCAGTGAGAAATTACATTTCCTTATCTCTTTGCACAGAAATGTTCAAATTAATGTCTCTTGTGTCAAGCTGCCTTTGGAACTCACAGCATTGCCCAGTATAGTATAATAAAATGAACTGAAGTTCAGTGTTGTTTAATACACCATATCTGACCCTGTAGTAGCAACTTAGAAATGGAAAGGACAGAATGTATCTGTTTCTTTCGAGGAAATTTGCCTATCCTGCTGTAATGTCACCACCATAATTCCTGAACTAAAGGCAGAAGACAAAATAAGTGTTCCAAAATTTCTTTGTGGAAATCATCTTCATTCCCTATCAGAGCCTTAGGAGACATGTCCACGGTCTCCACCAGTTTTTTTGGTAGCAAAGAGGTGAGAATCATTGGACCAGTGGTGGGATTCAAATAGACATTTTTTAGACATTTAGACATTTATTACGATTTATAGGCCGCCCTTCTCCCTGAGGGGACTCAGGGCGGCTTACAATCACGGGAGGGGGGTGCAATAATACAAGACAAACAGTGAGTAAACAAGATGAATTATAAAACACCAACTTGCATTCAACAGTCAAGCAACACTCGGGCGGGTAATTTAGAAACTTATCCCCAGGCCTGCTGGGAGAGCCAGGTCTTAAGGGCTGTGCGGAAGGTCTGGATGGTGGTGAGGGTACGAATCTCAACGGGGAGATCGTTCCACAGGGTCGGAGCTGCAACAGAAAAGGCTCTCCTCCGTGTAGTCGCCAGTCGGCATTGACTGGCGGATGGAATCCGGAGGAGGCCCAATCTGTGCGATCTAATCGGTCGAAGGGAGGTAATCGGCAGAAGGCGGTCTCTCAAGTACCCAGATCCACTACCATGGAGTGCTTTAAAGGTGGTCATCAATACCCTGAAGCGCACCCGGAGATCGACAGTTGTTAAAATAATTTAACAACTGGTTCTCTGTCCTAATGACCAGGTGGGTAGGCATGGCTTAATGGTCATGTGACCATGTAAGTGTGGCCAACTCAACATTACTCAGGTTGATGGGCGCTTCGCCTTAGCTGTTACAATGTAATAAGGGTTAACCGGAGAGGCAATTTCTGTAAGCAGGGCAATAAAGATTAGGCTAGAAACAACACCAGAATGCTTCCTTCCTGCCTTCCTTACAGGATTAGCCCTGTAAGGTGGGAAAAAACCAAAAGAATATTTCTTCCAACAACCGGTTCTCTGAAACTCTTAGTAAGTTAAGAACCGGTTCTCCCGGATTGGTGCGAACCGGCTGAATCCCACCACTGCATTGGACACACTGAGAAATGTCTCAGCATCATCTTGGTTGCACTGCAGGAGATCATTTCTCACTGGTCAATCTCTTCCAGAAAATCCGATAGCCAGAAACATACATGGTAGTCCGAGGAGATGATCCAATCTGGGTCAGTCTTTATGACCAGAAGTTTTGTCTTCCAAGCTTTTGGACTCATGCTGGAGCCCATCCACAGGGAACAACTCTGGGCCGGCTATTTTTTAAGAATTTTTTTTAGATAGTTTCGAGAATAACCTTTTATATTTAGATTGGGTTGTTGATGGCTGGCTGTGATCTACATATAAAACGCTACACACAATCAACCACCATATAAATACCACATACAGAACAGACCACATAGAGAAGTTCCCTGAGGATGGGCTCCAGCATGAGTCTGAAAGCTTGGAAGACAAAACTTCTGGTCCTGGTTACTGACCCAGATTGGATCCTGCAACATTATCCTGGGACATGGATATTCACCTTCATTCCTGAGTCCAAGTATACATCTAAGTAGAGAGGCATCATGATGTCATTTGTGTTTGATGCAATGCTTCTTCTAATGCAGGCCAGATCTAGGAAATGTTTCACTCTTCTGACTTATGTCTCGATGTGTTGCTAATCCCAAAGGTCCTTTTTTCAAGAGACAACTGGGCTTTCTTTGGTTTTTCCTTGAAGATGTTTTGCTTCTCATCCGCTAGGTTTCTTGAATTCTGACCCAGAAAATGTGTTAGAATGTTATTCATTTCACATTTCTGACTTATGTTCAGACCGTTTGCTAGTAACAAAAGTGCTTTTTCCAAGAGGCAACTGGGCTTTCTTTGTTTTTCCTTGAAGATGTTTTGCTTCTCATTCAAGAAGCTTCTTCAGTTCTGACTCAGAACTGAAGAAAATGCTTGGATGAGAAGTGAAATGTCTTCAAGGAAAGACAAGGAAGTTCAGTTGCCTCTTGGAAAAGCACCCTTAGGACAACGACCAATGACCTGGATGATTGAAAATTTGCACAGGCACCTGTTGTTAATGTGTACACTCTTAGGTGTTCAGGAATAAACTGAAATACTGCAAAAATTGTTAGAATATTATTAGTTTGTGGGAATAAAAGGATGGTTGAATTTTAAAATGGAAGATAGCTGTTGGAGGGCCACCATTTGGAGAGGAAAAGCAGCAGAGTAGGAAATAGCAGAAAGATAATTTTTCTTAAATATGCTCCTTTTTGCTTTAGTTTATCTTTATGTTGTTAATATGCTGATTTCGTTTACTAAGTTGGAGGAGGGATGTTGGATGATTGTACATGTATACCACTATTTTTTTCTTTTTTATGTATATTGAAATGGAATTATAAATACCATCAACACAAAAGGGAGTGCTCAGAAACTGAAATACACCAAGTGAATGAGAGGAAGAGTGGGAAGCAGAGGAGAGAAGAAAGATAGGAAGAGAGGGACAGGAGAGAGGGTGAAGGGGGAAGATGAGGTGTACAAGGAGGAGTGGTAAGGGGAGAGAGGAGAAGGAGAAAGGAAGGGGAAGTAGAGTAGAAAATGTTGGAGGGAAGACAGGATGTAGAAGAGTGGGAAGCAGAGGAGAGAAGAAAGATAGGAAGAGAGGGACAGGAGAGAGGGTAAAGGGGGAAGATGAGGTGTATAAGGAGGAGTGGTAAGGGGAGAGAGGAGAAGGAGAAAGGAAGGGGAAGTAGAGTAGAAAATGTTGGAGGGAAGACAGGATGTAGAAGAGTGGGAAGCAGAGGAGAGAAGAAAGATAGGAAGAGAGGGACAGGAGAGTGGGTGAAGGGGGAAGATGAGGTCTATAAGGAGGAGTGGTAAGGGGAGAGAGTAGAAGGAGAAAGGAAGGGGAAGTAGAGTAGAAAATGATGGAGGGAGGAAAGGATGTAGAAAGGGGAAGGAGAGAGGGGGAAGAAAGTGTCGGATAAGGTATAAATATGGTGTATGGAGAGCAGAAGAGCCAATAACTGGGTTTTTCTTTTTTCTTTTTCCTTTGGTAGTTGATGGTAAGATGAATGGATGTAACTACTTAATAATACAACATGATATTGACTATGTAATAGTATACATGTGATTATATGTTATGAAAATGGAAAATAAAAACTTTCTATGGGTGAACCATTAAAAATATATATGCTGATTTCAAGGCATATTTTTGGCCCAAGGAAATCTCCAATTGCTTTGAAAATGGTACAAATGTATCATAAGATACACACAGAATGGAGAAGAAGGGTCCTAATAGAACTTGAGTATTACCACTAGGAGCATAATATTTACGACCGAATTTAATTTCAGTGCATTTTCCAGTCGATTAAGAAAGTTTTTCATAGTGTCTTACTCAAGCATTCAGGTGTAGCCTACAACAAGGCACAGAACATACTGCACCGGCCTATTGCTGATTCCTGGTCAAAAGATTTTTATTGTAAATTTGGAGCATTTATAACTCCACCTTCATTGTGCAGAGAACTTACATCCATCTGTGACTTGCTCTGAAAGTCCGTCTGTGTGAGTTGTAATCCTGACTTCGATAGCAGGTCAGGATCATCTTCATCAACACGAATCACAGTTCCGACGAATTCTTTAATCTTATTTCAAAGCAACAATTACTGGAAGAAAGAAAACATGAGCAAGGCTTTGTGGTTCTCAGTTGCCATCCTTCTCTGCTCAGCCTTGGGTGAGTAGCCAAACGTTTTCAAGAGTACAGGTAACCCTCAACCTATGACCACAATCGAGCTCAATATTCATGATGTTAAGTGAAACATTTATTAAGTGAGTTTTCCCCCGTTTTATGAGTTTCCTTGCCACAGTTGTTAAGTGAACCACTGTGGCTGTTAATTTAGTAACACAGTTACTAAAGTGAATCGGGTTACCCCACTGACTTTAGTTGTTGAAAGTTCATAAAAGGGGATCACGTGACCCCCGGGACATAGCAACCATCACGAATATGCACCAGCATTTGAATTTTGACCACGTGATTACAGGGATGCTGCATCGTTGTAACTTTGAATAGTCACTAAATGAACTGTTGTATGTCAAGGACTACCTGTGTAGTGGATCTGACTATTTGAGAGACCGCCTTCTGCCAATTATCTCCCTGCGTCCCATCAGATCGCATAGAGTAGGCCTCCTCCGAATTCCATCCGCCAGTCAGTGCCGACTGGCGACTACGCGGAGGAGAGCCTTCTCAGTTGCAGCTCCGACGCTTTGGAACGATCTCCCCGTGGAGATTCGCACCCTCACCACCGTCCAGACCTTCCGCACAGCCCTCAAGATGTGGCTATCCCGTCAGGCCTGGGGATAAGACCCTAACCTTGCCCCACCCGAATGCTGTATGAATGTTGTGTTTTACTGGTTTATTTTTTTATTCACATTTTTCTTTTTTCTTGTGTTCTGTCTTGCACTCCCTCCCTATTAATTGTAAGCCGCCCTGAGTCCCCTCAGGGAAAAGGGCGGCCTATAAATGTCAAATAAATGACTAAAAATGACTAAATGACTGTGTTGCTGCAATGAATGGCTGTATTTTTTGGATACTCATTTCCTTCGCTTTGTCAATTTAGTTAAGCCATAAACCAAGTGTCCCACTGTTTATAAATGGGCACACATTTTGTGAATAGTGGTTTATTATGTCCCATGTTTTTACTTTCTTGACAGTTGTAGGGCCCAGACCTCTTAAGCCCTTTGGAACCACCGCAACATTTCTGTGGAATCACTGATCATCCGATATTGCAAAAGTTTGTTTATCTTGAACATTTGTTGCATTCTTTAAATATAGCTCTCCTTGTGAATGAAGGAAAGCTTCCCTCTCGTTTTGTTTTTTTTTCAATTTCACTATTTTGCCTACAAGTCTATTGATACCAATTACCTTGTTAAACCTTTGGAGTTATTTGAGGTAAAGAAATTTTGGAGCTGTGGAAATTAATTAAATTTATACAATCTCTCTCTTGCATTTTCTTTTTCCAGCACTTGAAGCTCTTACCTGCAACAATTGCAGACAATATAAGAAACCAAATGGTTGTCTCATTGCGGGGCCATCCTCATCTTGCACTGCTAAACCAGGTCAAAAGTGTCAAATTGTCAAATATAATCTAAGTATGTATCTTTCTACTTAAAATCTGATATTACTTAGATAAAAATATTCCTTCTGCACATGACACATACTTGTCAATTAAAAATACAGTAGAGTATTTACAAACCTCTTGTTTTCTGCGCTTTGGGTATAGAAGAAAGTAGAGATGGGGCATGTAATTTGGAGTCTTGATCTATCAAAGGCAATACATTCCATTTTTACAGACTTTCCAATCTTGGTGGCACCAGTAATTTAGAGTCTCAATTTCCATAATACCCACACACTGGAGACCAATATTTTTCCAGTACTAAGAAGGGGAAAGCTATTCTAAGGAGGTTTCTTGGATATGGTGTTTAGGATTTATTGTGTAACCAGCGATATAGATTGTGCAACCAATGATGTGTGTGGGCTAATCTGTTTCCTCTTTTTATAGAAGGAAGAGGCAAAGGTATAATGACACTACGGTGCACAAATACGATTAGAGAATGTGTTCGGAAGGTTTCCCATGAAAAAGTGGGCAATCTGCAAACAACATGTTGTGCTACAAACCTCTGCAACACACCATAAACAAAGCAGTTGTGGTGTTCCAACATCACCCTCAATTCAGCATATATTTTTCTCTAGTCCTTTCAATTTATTTTTCCTTCTTCGAGCTTCTAAAGTTTATGCTGCAGAAAATCTACTGATTAGTTCACTGCTTTAAAAATGTGGGATATTTTTTGCAATATGGTTGTAGTACTGTACATGTTTATCTGGTTCCAGTGAAGAAGCATGAATTGTGGAATGTTTAATCCTTCAGTTTGTGCTTCGTTAATTCTTCTAGTCACTTATTCTCCACTTTTGTCAAGAATATGTGTTTGTCTGTCTAGCTTTCTTTCTATCTATCTATATTTTAATATATATTATATTATTGACAGTTTAATCTAATGCTTGTGTGTATACATGTTCAGATTAAATTAGATTAAATTAAAATACCAATGGGAAAAATATGTCCCATTTTCTGCTATGAAATGTTTAATATAGTTTTGCTGATAAATATTAAATGTTGACAAATCCAAAATGCAAATCACAAACAACTGTTTATCTGTCTGCCTCTTTGCCATCCAATGACTCCAATAAACAACACTAAGAAGGCAAATAATCAATTATCCCACCAGGGGTGGGTTCCTGCCAGTTCTAACCTCTTCTATAGAAGAGGTTCCACAAAACTACAGTGCTGTTTAGAACCGGTTCCAGCTCCCTCCCCCCGCCCGTCCGCACATCATCAAGATGAAGAGCAAGAGGAGGAATTCTGGGAGTTGAAGTCCACAAGACTTAAAGCTGTCAAGTTTGAATACCCCTGGGATTTTTTTTCCTAAAGCGTTAGGGGTGCAAGGGTCTTGTAACTTGACAGCTTTAAGACTTGCATGCTTCAATGACAGAGTTCCTGAGCCAACATTTTGGTTGCTAAGCAAGAGCCTTGTTAAGTGAGTTTCACCACATTTTACAAGTTGGCCATGCCCACCCAGTCACATGACTGTCAAGCCACTCCCACTTGGTCATATGGCTGGAAAGCCACTCCCACCCGGTCACATAGCCGGCAAGCCACTCCCACAAAGCAGGCCATACCTACAGAAGAGGTTCTAAAAATTTTTGAAACCCACCACTGTATCCCACCATAAATCATTTCCATCACCTGGATTACAAGAAGATGATTACTACTGTTCCCAAAATACATACAATGATATGTATTGTTTTTTCTAAATAGAGAAGGAATCATAGCATCTTGGAAGATCCCAAACCAAATGCCACATGTTTTAACACAAATTCTCTGCTACTTTCTGGTACCAGTTTTCTATCTTGGATAAAGCCAAGGCAGTAACATCTCCAAATCCTAATCCATATGGCTGGAGTTTGAACATGGTCTATAGAATGTCAACCTGTTCTCTGATTCATTTCTTGTTTTTTTCTGAGGTCCTGTTAGGTCCCTTCACCCAGGGATGTGCAGTCACTAGAGGCAAGGGAGGCGGAGCCTCCCCAGTCTCCTGAGGGAAAGGAAAGAGTTTTAAATATATTTTTTTAATGAATTAAAGCCAGGATAGTTTCTACCAGATTTCAAGTCACAGTGGCTTGGTGTCTGCTCTCAGTGTTAACTAGGAGGAGGCCAGAGAATTCGGGGCCTCTTTTGCTTAAGGAATTTTTCGCCTTTTAAAAGTTAAGGCGGAGTTAAAAAGCAAAAGATTTAATATGCAAAAGAGGCACTGATTCTCCCGCCTCCTGATCTGGGAGCAGTGAATCATGTCTTGCACTTGAGCGACTGCGCGAGTGCAAGGGTGATTCTGGAGAGGTTTTTCTTTCACCACCCGCCATTTCTTCTGCAGCCAGCCCAGCCCATACATACACTGTATGTATACCACATACAGAACAGGCCACATAGAGATGTTCCCTGAGGATGGGCTCCAGCATGAGTCTGAAAGCTTGGAAGATAAAACGTCTGGTCCTGGTTACTGACCCAGATTGGATCCTGCAACATTATCCTGGGACATGGATATTCACCTTCATTCCTGAGTCTAAGTACACATCTAAGTAAAGAGGCATCATGATGTCATTTGTGTTTGATTCTTCTAAGGCAGGCCAGATCTAGGAAATGTTTCACTCTTCTGACTTATGTGTTGATGTGTTGCTAATCCCAAAGGTGCTTTTTCAAGAGGCAACTGGGCTTTCTTTGGTTTTCCCTGAAGATGTTTTGCTTCTAATCCACTATGTTTCTTGAGTTCTGACTCTTGGGTGAGAAAATTCTTGGGTGAGAAGTGAAATGTCTCCAAAGAAAAACAAATGATGTCCAAGGGTAAAGTTAAAGGTTCCCCTCACACATATGTGCTAATCATTCCCAAGTCTAGGGGACTGTGCCCATCTCCGTTTCAAAGCCGAAGAGCCAGCGCTGTCCGAAGATGTCTCCGTGGCCATGTGGCCTCTTATATAGAAGCGGTTAGAACTGGCAGGAACCCGATATCAGCCTCTGCTTTGCTGCTGCTTCGGCTACCATTGAAACGGGGAGGGGGGGTATGGTATTTAGGAGGGATTTACTACTTGTGCTGGAGGAAGATTCTGGAGTTATGCTGCCTGTCTTACTGCGCATGCGGAGGAGGTTTCCTGCCAAGGCCAACGGCACCGACATTCCATCTTGGTGATGCCTTTCGAAGTTATCTCGCACCTGACACTTGGGAGAATTATGATTGGACTGTAATTGGGATGCCAAGGGGTGGGGAATGGGTTATTCTATATATTATTCGCTTTCGCGCCTAAATAATCAGTCTTCACTTTGCTATGCTTCTGATCATTTATAATTAGTAAAAGTACACTTGATTTCTATCAATGGAGTCTCGTGGTTTTCTTTCCTAATTATTCAATGGAGGAGTGCTGACACCCATCCCTGAACTGTAGGGTCCTTGGTGCTCCCTCAGTGTGGTTGTTTTCTTACCAACATTTCATTATTCAAGCCAGGTAACATCATGACTGTTCATGAAATATGTGCAAGAAAACAAATATGCTCAGAGAGCACATGAGACACTATATAAATAGTAAAAGAAAACCATCCTTTTCTGAAGCAAACAACGTAGCAGCCAGCCCCATATCCCATGCCGCGCGAGTGATTGTGGGTGCACCTAGGTTACACCCACGTTACACCTATCCTCCGCGAGCTGCACTAGCTGCTCATTGGTCTCCAGACTCGCTTCAAGGTGCTAGTTATTACTTCTAAAGCCCTGCATGGCATCGGACCTGGATACCTGAGAGACCCCCTCCTGCCAATTACCTCCCAAAGACCGATTCGATCTCACAGGCTCAGCCTTCTCCGAGTCCCATCTGCCAGCCAATGTCGGCTGGCGACTCCCCGGGGGAGAGCCTTCTCTGTTGCTGCCCCGGCCCTCTGGAACGAGCTCCCCGAGGAGATCCGGACCCTTACTACCCTCCCGGCCTTCCGTAAAGCTACCAAGTCCTGGCTGTTCCGGCAGGCTGGGGGCTGTTGAAGCATCCAGCCCCGCTTCATTTGTGACTGTTGTGTATTTTAATATTGTTTGTATTGTCTTATTTATCCCCTCCCCCGTTTCATTGTGAGCCGCCCGGAGTCCTTCGGGAGTGGGCGGCATATAAAACCAATAAACGAAACGAAACCAGGGTGACAACCACCATTTGGAGAGTAAAAGCAGCAGAATGTGGAATAGAAGAAAGAGAATTCCCTCAAAGTATGCCCATTTTCTGCCTCAGATCATCTTTTAGCAGTTAATTTGGCAATTTCAAGGCACATGTTTGGCCCAAGAAAGTCTCCAATACCTTTGGAAATGGTATAAGCTTCTTCATAAGATACATAACGGGGCCGGGGGGAGGGGAAGAACTTGAGTGTTACCAAAAGGAACAGAATATCTGTGGGTGAGTCCAATGTTAGTATACTTTCCAATTGATTAAGAAAGTTTTCATAGTGTCTTAATCAAGCATTCAGGTATAGAGGGACAGAACATACTGCCCTGGGCTAATGCTGATTCCTGGTCATAAGGTTTATTAGGTTTATTAGATTTATAAGATTTTTATTGTAATTTTGGAGTACTTATAGCACCATCTTCCTTATCCAGAGAACTTACATCCATCTGGGTTGTGCCGCGTAAGTAAGTTCTGTGCGAGTTGTGATACCGGCTTTGATATCAGCTCAGGGTCACCTTCATCAGCTCCTTCAAACCTCCACCAAGTTCTTCAACCTCATTTAAAAGCAACAGTTGCTGAAAGGAAAGGAAACATGAACAAGGTTTTGTGGTTCTCAGTTGCCATCCTTCTCTGCTCTGCCTTGGGTGAGTAGACAAAGTCAAAGCTTTCAACTGTGTTGCTGCAATAGGGGTATTTGGAGCAGGGTTGGGATCCTACCAGTTTAACAACCAGTTCGCTGAGGGCACACTTCGTGAACCGGTTATCTCCCAGATGATCTTCAGAACTACAGGTTCTCTCAAACTGATCCAAACCGGGAGAATCCCACTCCTGAGGCACAATGAACTCATTTTATCAATTTAGTTGAGCCATAAACCAAGCATCCCACTGCTTGTAAGTGAGCATGTTATTTCTGAATGGGGCTTTATGTCCCATGTCTTTTGATCACAATTGTAACATTGACTTAATTGATGGGAAGTTTCAGTTCAGTTTTATATTTTAAAAATGGGTAGAAAAAAATGGCCAAGATTAATAATGGAATAACAGAGTTGGAAGGGACTTAGGAGGTCTTCTACTCCAATCACCTGCTCAGGCAGGAAATCATATACCATTTCAGAAAAATGCTGGTCCACGTTCTTCTTAACAACCTCCAGTGTTGCAGCACCCACAGCTGCGGGTGGCAAGTCCTTCCACTAATCAATTGTTGTAACTGTCAAGAAATTTCTCCTTAGTTTTGGTTTTGGTTTGGTTTTCTCCTTGATTAGTTTCCATCCATTGCTTCTTGTCCTGCCTTCTGGTTCTTTGGAGAAAAGGTTGACTCCCTGTTTTTTGTGGCAGCCCCTGAGATATTGGAAGACTGCTATCATGCCACCCCTAGTCCTTCTTTTCATTAAATTTGACATTAATTCTATTTATACAACCTAGATTTTCCTTCTTTTTTCCAATAGCTGAAGCTCTTACCTGCGTCGTGTGCGAAAATTATTTGTTGGAAACTTCACAGTGCTTCAGGGAACAACAACCAAGAGTTTGTGATGCCAAACCTGGTCAACCATGTCACATTATCAAAACTTTTGTAGGTATGTAAGTTTCTACTTAAAATCTGGTATTATTCCAATGAAAATATTCCTCCTGCACATGACATACATGATGCTATTAAAAATGCAGATCCCCTTCATTTCTGTGCTCTGGGTAGAAAAGAAAATGTGTGTGTCAGGTGTGACATTTCTAGGTTCTAGTGACCAAATCATGTCAACTCTAAGAATTCCCACCCAAATCAAGATTGGAAACCAACAGCTTGGCGGTCGGGGTGGGGGTGGGAGTGTACCAGGAAGGGGGAAACTGTTTTAAGGAGGTTTCTTGGATAGTTCTTCATTCTTCAAGGTTTGTTATGCAAGCAATGATGGAGATATGCTAATCATTTTTCTTCTTTTTCAGGTGAAAATCTTAAAGGCGTATTTCTACAAGAGTGCCATGATCCGGAATGGCCATGTAATATCAATACTACAATTAAACCAGGGACAACTATTCAAAGCATATGTTGTGACGATCGTGACCTCTGCAACGCAGAATAAAAAAAGCAGTGCATGATATTCCAACATCATTCTCACCCTTTAGCCTATATTTTTCTCTAATACTTTCAATTGTTTTCTTTATCCAAGTTTCTAAAGGATGTGATTACTCTACTGCTTTAAAGATGTGGTAGCTTGTTTGGGGATGTGGCAGATATTTTTCTGGTTCCAATAAAGAAGCATGAATTGCGAGAGATGTAATCCTTTAATCTGTGCTTGTTCACTCTTCTAAGTACTGGTTCTTGTCTTTTATCAGGAACTTGTGTATGTGTATGTATATGGGTTCACCCACAAATGTGCGATAGACATAAGTGTGTCGACAAAACCGCGACGGACAAATGAGTGCCATCAAAATTGCTAATTGATTTTCGACAATAGCGTGCTGACAAATTCGCGCCGTCACTCACCCCTCCCCCAATAATGTTTAACCACACCCCAATAGCTGAATTAGCATGTGCCCGCAAGCAGCAGGTAGATGCGCCCATCGTTCATACAAATAGAGCTTCATGGACTTGCACATGTGCACCCATCATTCACACAATTGGGGCTGCATGAACTCTGTGGAGCTCTGTGCAAATCATTAGGAAGCGGCATATAAATCTAAGTGCTATTGCCCTCGCTATTACAACTGTTGCAGGATCACTTGATCACGAGATCCACCTCCTGCTCCTTGTCAACCAACACATATTTACGATGGTTGCAGTGTCTTAGGATCATTTGATCGCCACTTGCAACCTTCCAACAAACAAAGACAACGGGGAAACCAGATTCTTTTAATAACTGCATGATTCAATGAACAGTTGAGGCAAAAAAGGACTTACAATTGGGTGTGACTCACTTCAGCACTGCCTTGTTTTGCAATGGAAATTGTGTTTTACGTTTTGATTGTAAATCGAGGATTCCTTGTAGGCATGGCAGCAGGATCCCTGGAAGCAAGAAATGCATGGGGCCACTTGGAATAGTTTCAGGAAAAGGACAGAATAATTGAAAGGCATCTGTCCATTTATTATTGCTTCATATATGTCAGTGGTGGGTTTCAAAAATTTGTGGAACCTACTCTGTGGGTGCGGCCTCCTTGTGGGAGTGGCTTGCCGCCCATGTGACCTGGTGGGAGTGGCTTGCCGGCCATGTGTTTTCTCTCCCTCCCTCCCTCTCTCTCTCTCTCTCTCTCCTTCCTTTTGTCTCCCCTTTTGTCCCCTTTTTCTTTTATTCTTTCATCTCTCGTTCACTCTTTTTCTTTTTTTCTTTATTTCTTTCTTCCTTTCTTTCTCTTTCTCTCTCTGTGTGAATCTGTCTGTATGTGTGTGTGTGTCAGTGATGGGTTTCAAAAAATTTTGAAACCTCTTCTGTAGGTGTGGCCTGCTTTCTTGGTCCACTGGTGGAACCTCTTCTAACCGGTTCGGTAGATTTGATGAACCGGTTCTACCAAACTGGTGCGAACTGGTAGGAACCCACCTCTGATATACGTTTATCCAGAAGAAAATTCACGGGTTTTGTTCTAAGCCATTAGTGCTCAATCACTGCTACACAAACCATGTATAGTACTCAGAAGTAGTCTCGAAGAGGCCAGTGTCAGTATCAGAAATGTGAAATCTTCACCATTTATTTTAAGTACTGCGATAAGAGAATATTTGTAGCTCGTTTGAACTGTAGAGTCCTTAGCGCTCCCTCAGCATGGTTGTTTCTTACAAACATTTCATTACTCAAGCTAGGTAACATCGTCAATGTTCATGAAATGAACAATGTGCAAGAAAAAAACCTAAGCTCAGAGAGCACATACGACACGCTATATAAATAGAAAAAAATATCATCCTTTTCTGAAGAAAACAAGGTAGCAGCCAGCCCCATATCTCATAAGAAAAGGCCACCATTTGGAGAGGAAAAGCAGCAGAATGTGGAGTAGAAGAGAGAGAATTTCCCCCAAATATGCTCGTTTTTTCCCCTCAGATCATCTTTTAGCAGTTAATGTGGCAATTTCAAGGCATATGTTTGGGCCGAGAAAGCCGCCAATCCTTTGGAAATGGTATAAGTGTCTTCATAAGATACACCCAGAGGGGGAAAGAAGGGCCCTAACAGACCTTGAGTCTTACCAATAGGACAGATTTTTTTTTAATATTGTGGTTACCAACACTGAATGCAATATTCCAAGTCTTGCCTTCCCAAGTCATTTTTAAGTTATACTAATACTTCACGTTATCTTGATTCTACCCCTCTCTTAATGTACCCCAGGACTGTGCTGGCTTTTTTGGCTGTGCAGCATGGTGCTTGATCCTGTTTAAGTGATTGTCCACTAGGATTCCAAGCTCCATCTTACAATTAGCACAGCCGAGTACTATACCTGTATATTTGGGGTTTTCCTGCTAAATGTGGAACTTTACTTTTTTCACAGTTGAATTTCATTTTGTCCGATGGGGCTAGTGTTCACATTTTTCAAGATCCTTTTAGATCTGAAGTCTATCATCTGGAGCTTTAGCTATTCCTGCCAGTTTGGTATTCTCTGCAAATTTGATGAATTCCCCTTCTCATATAAATCATTGATATTGAAGGGCTTAAGACAGAGCCTTGTGTTCCCCACAGCATACTTCCTAATAGATCAGTAGTGGTTTTCTCTTACCTTTGCTAACAGTTCGGAACTGGGAGCTTGCGTGCGGTGCTTGTGCTAAAATATGGGTGGGTGGGTGGAACCTGAACTGGGGCAAACGGGCAGAATACCACCTCTGTCATAGGTATAGTTCCATTAAGGACTGCATCCTGACTGAGTTATTTAGTTGGCTACAAATCCATTTGGTAGTGATGCTAATCAAGTAGATTGTGGTAGAAGAAAGAGAATTTTCCCAAAATATGCTAGTTTTTGGTTCACCGACAAAAGGGTGAATGACAAAACCGTGCCCGACTAAACCGTGATGAGAAAACGGCGAGTTCTAAAGCACTCCGAGGAATGAGAGCTGAATCGCGCCGACAACGACAGAAGCGCGCTGTAAAACTAAACCTAACCCTAAACCTAACCCTAACCCTAAACGTAACGCTAACCCTAACCCTAAAGGTAACGCTAAC
This sequence comes from Thamnophis sirtalis, assembly GCF_051295495.1. Classification (NCBI taxonomy): domain Eukaryota; kingdom Metazoa; phylum Chordata; class Lepidosauria; order Squamata; family Natricidae; genus Thamnophis; species Thamnophis sirtalis. The sequence goes on along the minus strand of NW_028261382.1, from coordinate 87,860,364 downwards.
CCTAACGCTAATGCTAACGCTAACCCTAACCCTAACCCTAACCCTAACCCTAACCCTAACCCTAACCCTAACCCTAAACCTAAACCTAAACCTAACCCTTACCTTAACTTAAATCGGCTTTCTGTCAATGCACTGTTGTAAAGCGCCCTTCTGTCGCCACGCTGTTGTCACCACGCTGTTGTCGGCACGTTGATGACGTCACAGTTTTAGTGACGCAGTTTTGTCGGCGCGCTTTTGTTGTGCACGCTTTTGTCGGATCACGCTAGTTTTCTGCCCCAGATCGACTTTTGGCAGTTAATTTGGCAATTTCAAGGGACATGTTTGGCCCAAGAAAACTGTCAATCCTTTGGAAATGGTATAAGTATCTTCATATGATACACCCAGAGGGGGAAAGAAGGGCCCAAACAGAACTTGAGTCTTACCAAAAGGAGCAGAATATCTGTGAGTAAATCCAATGTTAATGTACTTTCCAGTTGATTGAGAAAGTTTTCATAGTGTCTTAGTCAAGCATTCAGGCATAGAGGAATAGAACCTACTGTTCTATCCATTTGGTTGAGTTGTGAGCCGCCCTGAGTCCCCTTCGGGAGTGGGCGGCATATGTTGTTGATGTTGATGTTGATTTTATTTATATGCCGCCCTTTTCCCCCGAAGGGGACTCAGGGCGGCTCACAACTCAACCAGGGAAGGGGGATACAAACAAGAATTTAAACGACATAAAAAAACAATGCATAATTAAAACACAACAGTCATACCAATTCGAGGCGGGGGCAACAGTTCTTTAGCCCCAGGCCTGTCGGAACAGCCAGGTTTCAAGGGCCTTGCGGAAGGCCTGGAGGGTGGTGAGGGTTCGAATCTCCACGGGGAGTTCGTTCCAGAGGGTCGGAGCAGCCACAGAGAAGGCTCTCCACCGAGTAGTCGCCAGTCGACATTGGCCGGCGGATGGAATTCGGAGGAGGCCTAATCTGTGGGATCTAATCGGTCTAGTGGAGGTAATTGGCAGCAGGCGGTCTCTCAAGTAATATAAAAATATAAAACCAATAAATGAAACGAAACAAAACCAGGGTGACAACCACCATTTGGAGAGTAAAAGCAGCAGAATGTGGAATAGAAGAAAGAGAATTCCCTCAAAGTATGCCCATTTTCTGCCTCAGATCATCTTTTAGCAGTTAATTTGGCAATTTCAAGGCACATGTTTGGCCCAAGAAAGTCTCCAATACCTTTGGAAATGGTATAAGCTTCTTCATAAGATACATAACGGGGCCGGGGGGGAGGGGAAGAACTTGAGTGTTACCAAAAGGAACAGAATATCTGTGGGTGAGTCCAATGTTAGTATACTTTCCAATTGATTAAGAAAGTTTTCATAGTGTCTTAATCAAGCATTCAGGTATAGAGGGACAGAACATACTGCCCTGGGCTAATGCTGATTCCTGGTCATAAGGTTTATTAGGTTTATTAGATTTATAAGATTTTTATTGTAATTTTGGAGTACATTATAGCACCATCTTCCTTATCCAGAGAACTTACATCCATCTGGGTTGTGCCACGTAAGTAAGTTCTGTGCGAGTTGTGATACTGGCTTTGATATCAGCTCAGGGTCACCTTCATCAGCTCCTTCAAACCTCCACCAAGTTCTTCAACCTCATTTAAAAGCAACAGTTGCTGAAAGGAAAGGAAACATGAACAAGGTTTTGTGGTTCTCAGTTGCCATCCTTCTCTGCTCTGCCTTGGGTGAGTAGACAAAGTCAAAGCTTTCAACTGTGTTGCTGCAATAGGGGTATTTGGGGCAGGGTTGGGATCCTACCAGTTTAACAACCAGTTCGCTGAGGGCGCACTTCGTGAACCGGTTATCTCCCAGATGATCTTCAGAGCTACAGGTTCTCTCAAACTGATCCAAACCGGGAGGATCCCACTCCTGAGGCACTGAACTCATTTTATCAATTTAGTTGAGCCATAAACCAAGCATCCCACTGCTTGTAAGTGAGCATGTTATTTCTGAATGGGGCTTTATGTCCCATGTCTTTTGATCACAATTGTAACATTGACTTAATTGATGGGAAGTTTCAGTTCAGTTTTATATTTTAAAAATGGGTAGAAAAAAATGGCCAAGATTAATAATGGAATAACAGAGTTGGAAGGGACTTAGGAGGTCTTCTACTCCAATCACCTGCTCAGGCAGGAAATCATATACCATTTCAGAAAAATGCTGGTCCACGTTCTTCTTAACAACCTCCAGTGTTGCAGCACCCACAGCTGCGGGTGGCAAGTCCTTCCACTAATCAATTGTTGTAACTGTCAAGAAATTTCTCCTTAGTTTTGGTTTTGGTTTGGTTTTCTCCTTGATTAGTTTCCATCCATTGCTTCTTGTCCTGCCTTCTGGTTCTTTGGAGAAAAGGTTGACTCCCTGTTTTTTGTGGCAGCCCCTGAGATATTGGAAGACTGCTATCATGCCACCTCTAGTCCTTCTTTTCATTAAATTTGACATTAATTCTATTTCTACAACCTAGATTTTCCTTCTTTTTTCCAATAGCTGAAGCTCTTACCTGCGTCGTGTGCGAAAATTATGTGTTGGAAACTTCACAGTGCTTCAGGGAACAACAACCAAGAGTTTGTGTTGCCAAACCTGGTCAACCATGTCACATTATCAAAACTTTTGTAGGTAGGTAAGTTTCTACTTAAAATCTGGTATTATTCCAATGAAAATATTCCTCCTGCACATGACATACATGATGCTATTAAAAATGCAGATCCCCTTCATTTCTGTGCTCTGGGTAGAAAAGAAAATGTGTGTGTCAGGTGTGACATTTCTAGGTTCTAGTGACCAAATCATGTCAACTCTAAGAATTCCCACCCAAATCAAGATTGGAAACCAACAGCTTGGCGGTCGGGGTGGGGGTGGGAGTGTACCAGGAAGGGGGAAACTGTTTTAAGGAGGTTTCTTGGATAGTTCTTCATTCTTCAAGGTTTGTTATGCAAGCAATGATGGAGATATGCTAATCATTTTTCTTCTTTTTCAGGTGAAAATCTTAAAGCCGTATTTCTACAAGAGTGCCATGATCCGGAATGGCCATGTAATATGAATACTACAATTAAACCAGGGACAACTATTCAAAGCATATGTTGTGACGATCGTGACCTCTGCAACGCAGAATAAAAAAAGCAGTGCATGATATTCCAACATCATTCTCACCCTTTAGCCTATATTTTTCTCTAATACTTTCAATTGTTTTCTTTCTCCAAGTTTCTAAAGGATGTGATTACTCTACTGCTTTAAAGATGTGGTAGCTTGTTTGGGGATGTGGCAGATATTTTTCTGGTTCCAATAAAGAAGCATGAATTGCAAGAGATGTAATCCTTTAATCTGTGCTTGTTCACTCTTCTAAGTACTGGTTCTTGTCTTTTATCAGGAACTTGTGTATGTGTATGTATATGGGTTCACCCACAAATGTGCGATAGACATAAGTGTGTCGACAAAACCGCGACGGACAAATGAGTGCTGTCAAAATTGCTAATTGATTTTCGACAATAGCGTGCTGACAAATTCGCGTCGGCACTCACCCCTCCCCCAATAATGTTTAACCACACCCCAATAGCTGAATTAGCATGTGCCCGCAAGCAGCAGGTAGATGCGCCCATCGTTCATACAAATAGAGCTTCATGGACTTGCACATGTGCACCCATCATTCACACAATTGGGGCTGCATGAACTCTGTGGAGCTCTGTGCAAATCATTAGGAAGCGGCATATAAATCTAAGTGCTATTGCCCTCGCTATTACAACTGTTGCAGGATCACTTGATCACGAGATCCACCTCCTGCTCCTTGTCAACCAACACATATTTACGATGGTTGCAGTGTCTTAGGATCGTTTGATCGCCACTTGCAACCTTCCAACAAACAAAGACAACGGGGAAACCAGATTCTTTTAATAACTGCATGATTCAATTAACAGTTGAGGCAAAAAAGGACTTACAATTGGGTGTGACTCACTTCAGCACTGCCTTGTTTTGCAATGGAAATTGTGTTTTACGTTTTGATTGTAAATCGAGGATTCCTTGTAGGCATGGCAGCAGGATCCCTGGAAGCAAGAAATGCATGGGGCCACTTGGAATAGTTTCAGGAAAAGGACAGAATAATTGAAAGGCATCTGTCCATTTATTATTGCTTCATATATGTCAGTGGTGGGTTTCAAAAATTTGTGGAACCTACTCTGTGGGTGCGGCCTCCTTGTGGGAGTGGCTTGCCGCCCATGTGACCTGGTGGGAGTGGCTTGCCGGCCATGTGTTTTCTCTCCCTCCCTCCCTCTCTCTCTCTCTCTCTCTCCTTCCTTTTGTCTCCCCTTTTGTCCCCTTTTTCTTTTATTCTTTCATCTCTCGTTCACTCTTTTTCTTTTTTTCTTTTTTTCTTTCTTCCTTTCTTTCTCTTTCTCTCTCTGTGTGAATCTGTCTGTATGTGTGTGTGTGTCAGTGATGGGTTTCAAAAATTTTTGGAACCTCTTCTGTAGGTGTGGCCTGCTTTCTTGGTCCACTGGTGGAACCTCTTCTAACCGGTTCGGTAGATTTGATGAACCAGTTCTACCGAACTGGTGCGAACTGGTAGGAACCCACCTCTGATATACGTTTATCCAGAAGAAAATTCACGGGTTTTGTTCTAAGCCATTAGTGCTCAATCACTGCTACACAAACCATGTATAGTACTCAGAAGTAGTCTCGAAGAGGCCAGTGTCAGTATCAGAAATGTGAAATCTTCACCATTTATTTTAAGTACTGCGATAAGAGAATATTTGTAGCTCGTTTGAACTGTAGAGTCCTTAGCGCTCCCTCAGCATGGTTGTTTCTTACAAACATTTCATTACTCAAGCTAGGTAACATCGTCAATGTTCATGAAATGAACAATGTGCAAGAAAAAAACCTAAGCTCAGAGAGCACATACGACACGCTATATAAATAGAAAAAAATATCATCCTTTTCTGAAGAAAACAAGGTAGCAGCCAGCCCCATATCTCATAAGAAAAGGCCACCATTTGGAGAGGAAAAGCAGCAGAATGTGGAGTAGAAGAGAGAGAATTTCCCCCAAATATGCTCGTTTTTTCCCCTCAGATCATCTTTTAGCAGTTAATGTGGCAATTTCAAGGCATATGTTTGGGCCGAGAAAGCCGCCAATCCTTTGGAAATGGTATAAGTGTCTTCATAAGATACACCCAGAGGGGGAAAGAAGGGCCCTAACAGACCTTGAGTCTTACCAATAGGACAGATTTTTTTTTAATATTGTGGTTGCCAACACTGAATGCAATATTCCAAGTCTTGCCTTCCCAAGTCATTTTTAAGTTATACTAATACTTCATGTTATCTTGATTCTACCCCTCTCTTAATGTACCCCAGGACTGTGCTGGCTTTTTTGGCTGTGCAGCATGGTGCTTGATCCTGTTTAAGTGATTGTCCACTAGGATTCCAAGCTCCATCTTACAATTAGCACAGCCGAGTACTATACCTGTATATTTGGGGTTTTCCTGTTAAATGTGGAACTTTACTTTTTTCACAATTGAATTTCATTTTGTCCGATGGGGCTAGTGTTCACATTTTTCAAGATCCTTTTAGATCTGAAGTCTATCATCTGGAGCTTTAGCTATTCCTGCCAGTTTGGTATTCTCTGCAAATTTGATGAATTCCCCTTCTCATATAAATCATTGATATTGAAGGGCTTAAGACAGAGCCTTGTGTTCCCCACAGCATACTTCCTAATAGATCAGTAGTGGTTTTCTCTTACCTTTGCTAACAGTTCGGAACTGGGAGCTTGTGTGCGGTGCTTGTGCTAAAATCTGGGTGGGTGGGTGGAGCCTGAACTGGGGCAAACGGAAAGAATACCACCTCTGTCATAGGTATAGTTCCATTAAGGACTGCATCCTGACTGAGTTATTTAGTTGGCTACAAATCCATTTGGTAGTGATGCTAATCAAGTAGATTGTGGTAGAAGAAAGAGAATTTTCCCAAAATATGCTAGTTTTTGGTTCACCGACAAAAGGGCGAATGACAAAACCGTGCCCAACTAAACCGTGATGAGAAAACGGCGAGTTCTAAAGCACTCCGACGAATGAGAGCTGAATCGCGCCGACAATGACAGAAGCGCGCTGTAAAACTAAACGTAACCCTAACCCTAAACGTAACGCTAACCCTAACCCTAACCCTAACCCTAACCCTAACCCTAACCCTAACCCTAACCCTAACCCTAACCCTAACCCTAACCCTAACCCTAACCCTAACCCTAAACCTAAACCTAAACCTAACCCTTACCTTAACTTAAATCGGCTTTCTGTCGATGCACTGTTGTAAAGCGCCCTTCTGTCGCCACGCTGTTGTCACCGCGCTGTTGTCGGTGCGTTGATGACGTCACAGTTTTAGTGATGTGGTTTTGTCGGCGCGCTTTTGTCGTGCACGCTTTTGTCGGATCACGCTAGTTTTCTGCCTCAGATTGACTTTTGGCAGTTAATTTGGCAATTTCAAGGCACATGTTTGGCCCAAGAAAACTGTCAATCCTTTGGAAATGGTATAAGTATCTTCATAAGATACACCCAGAGGGGGAAAGAAGGGCCCAAACAGAACTTGAGTCTTACCAAAAGGAGCAGAAAATCCAATGTTAATGTACTTTCCAGTTGATTAAGAAAGTTTTCATAGTGTCTTAGTCAAGCATTCAGGCATAGAGGAATAGAACCTACTGTTCTATCCATTTGGTAGTGATGCTAATCAAGTAGATTGTGGTAGAAGAAAGATAATTTTCCCAACATATGCTAGTTTTTTGCCTCAGATCAACTTTTGGCAGTTAATTTGGCAATTCCAAGGCAAATGTTTGGCCCAAGAAAGTCTTCAATACCTTTGGAAACAGTACAAGTGTTTTCATAAGATACACACAGAGGTGAGAAGAAGGGTCCTAAGAGAACTTGAATCTTACTAATAGGACAATAATATCTGTAGGTGAGTCTAATTTTAGTGGGTTTCCTGTCGATTAAGAAAGTTTTCAAGCATTCAGGTGTAGCCTACAACAAGGCACAGAACATACTGCACTGAGCTATTGCTGATTCTTGGTCATAAGATTTTTATTGTAATTTTGGAGCATTTATAATGCCACCTCCATTATCCAGAGAACTTACATCCATCTATGACTTGTTCAGAAATTACACATCTGTGTGAGTTATAATACTGACTTCGATAACAGATCAGGGTAATCTTCGTCAATACAAATCAAAGTTCCACCAAATTCTTCAATCTTATTTCAAAGCAACAAAGGCTGGAAGGAAAGAAACTATGAGCAAGGCTTTGTGGTTCTCGATTGCCATCCTTCTCTGCTCTGCCTTGGGTGAGTAGCCAAAATTAGAACTATGAACAGTATTTCCACAATGGGTGTACTTTTGGATAATGTACACGATTCCATCTTTTTGTTCATTTGGTTCAACCATCATACAAGCATCTCACTGCTTCTAAGTCAGCAAACAACTTTTGAAAAGGGCTTCCTGTCCCAAGGTTTTTAATGCTTGACAGTTTTTACATTCACTTAGTTGATGGGACATTTCAGTTCAGTTTTAAAACGTAAAAATGAGTAGAATAAATGGCTGAGGTTAATACTTTTTTTCAATGTTTGATGAGTACAACCCAAAGTGAAACAACACAAAGGCTTAAAAGTTGTGAGTCCAGACCTCTTAAGCCTTTTTGGAACCACCACAAAAATTTCTGCGGAGAATTTGTCACACCTACACAGTTGAATATTGCAGTTCCATGAAGTGAGCCAGCTTCTTGAAGAGCGATTGTGGCTTTCAGTCCCCTGGCAATTCAGGCTATGAATAAAAAAGGTGATTAAAAGTATTCAAAATTCTTAACTTTTCTCACTAATGAATACAGTTCTTTTTGTCGCAACTGGTGGTGATGTTTACATGCAGCATTTCATTATTTTCTACTCAAACTCTTCCTTCAAAAAACTACACAGAATTCTGGATTTACTGAACATGATCAGATGTTACAAAAATCCCTTTTTTAGCTCAAATATTTGTGGCACTCTTAAAATATGGGTGTCCTTGTGGATGAATGAATGAATCAATGAATGCCTCCATTTCTAGTGGTATAACTATAGTTAAGCTATGGGGAAAATTAGAGGTAAATTAGTCCTGGAGCTGTGGATATTAATTATATTTATACAATCTGGATTTTGTTTCTTCTTTCTTTCCAGCAACTGAAGCTCTCACCTGCAAGAGACGTCGCAAATCTAGGATAGGATCTAGCTCTACCAATAACAGTCCATCAAAAACATGTATTGCTAAACCAGGTCAAAAGTGTAAACTTACTCATTATCAAGGTATGTTTGTCTCGACTTAAGTTCCAATATTATTCAGGTAAAACTGTTTCTTTGAAGAACATTTGCAAACGTCTTGTTTTCTGTGCTCTGGGTAGGGAAGAAAGTAGAGAGGGGGGTATGTAATTTGTAGTTTCTGCCAATCAAATCAAATCCTTCCATTTTTACAGACTGTTCCAGTCTTGATAACCACCTGTAATTGAGACTCTCACCTCCCAGAATTCTCACCTAATTTGGTGAATTGGATGCCAATATCTTGTTTGTGTGTGTGTGTGTGTGTGTGTGTGTGTGTGTGTGTTGAAAGCTGTTCCAAAGAGATTTCTTGGGTATGTTCTTCAGGATTTATTGTACAATCAATGATGTCAATGTGCTAATCTATTTTCTTCTGTTACAATAGGAAATTCCTCAGATATATTTGCCCAATCCTGCACTAAATCTATTGGTGAATGTCATCTGACATTAGGGCTAGCACAGAAAGGCGTTCTGCGTGTAACATGTTGTGATGATAGTGACCTCTGCAACACACCCTAAGCAAAGCAAGTCATGGTGTTCCAATATCACCCTCAATTCAGGACAATTTCTTTTCTCCTACTTTCAATTTTTTTCCTTCTTCCTCCAAACTTCTAATGGCTCTGTTGCAGAAAATGATCGGATGAGCCCATTACTGTAAAGATGGGATGGTTTGTTCGGGTTGTGATTATAGTAGCAATAGCAATAGCAATAGCAGTTAGACTTATATACCGCTTCATAGGGCTTTCAGCCCTCTCTAAGCAGTTTACAGAGTCAGCATATCGCCCCCACAGTCTGGGTCCTCATTTTACCCACCTCGGAAGGATGGAAGGCTGAGTCAACCCTGAGCCAGTGAGATTTGAACCGCCGAACTGCAGATAAAAGTCAGCTGAAGTGGCCTGCAGTACTGCACTCTAACCACTGCGCCACCTCGGCTCTTAGTGTTGTCGTCCTTATTGATCCCAGCAAAGAAGCATGAATCAGTGAAGGAGGTGCAATCCTTCGGGTCTCTTCTTGTACATTCTTCTAAAGTTTCCTGTTTTATCAAGAAGTTGTGTATGTATTATTAAACCAAGTGATGGAATTAAGGACAAAATATCTCACTGTTCCAGCATTCAAATATTTGCTATAGATTGCATATGAATATATAATGCTGACAAATAAAAAAAAATGCCAATCACAGACATCTGTCTATTTATTACCCAATGATCCCAATCAAAAGCACTGAGCAGTCCAATTGTTAATCATCCCACCATCGATCATTTGCATCAGCTGGATCACACTAAGGAAGTCACCTCAACCCCCATGGTAATGATGGCTAGTACGATGAGGTCTTATCCAAACAGAGAAGGAATCATGGTGTCCCTGGTCCCAATCCAAATGCCATGGATCCAAATGCCTGGCTACCTGAGAGACCGCCTCCTGCCACATACCTCCCAACGACCAACAAGATCTCACAGGTTGGGCCTCCTCCAGGTGCCGTCGACCGGACAATGCCGGCTGGCGCCCCCCCGGGGGAGGGCCTTCTCTGTAGCTGCACCGGCCCTGTGGAACGATCTACCTGTAGAGGTCCGGACCCTCACCACACTCCTGGCCTTCCGAAAAGCCACCAAGACCTGGCTGTTCTGGCAAGACTGGGGCTGTTGATCAATATCCAGCCCCACTTAGACAGAATGGATGGTGTGCAATTTTAACAACTGTATTTTTACCTTTAATTTTTTAAAATGCTTTTTATCTTATCTGTAAGCCACCCAGAGTCCCAAGGGAGTGGACGGCATACAAATTTTATTAAATTTCAAAATTTCAAATGAAACTCAACACAGATTCTCTGGCATTATTTCCGATACCAGTTTTCTATCTAGGAGCAAGCCACAAGAAAATATAATCCCAATTCCTAATCCACATGGTTGGAGTTTGAACATGGTGTGCATCTTAACTCCATGAGTCTTCCAGGAATTTTTGGATTCCCCCCCTCCACTTATATATTTTGTATACTATGTGGAGGAGGCTTGTGATTTTATATGACTCAGAGTGCCTTTTCTGTGGCCTTCAGGTTTTGCTAACACTTATTTCTCTAGTGCAACATTCTTGGGCAATGTTTGGTAGTGGCAGGAAGGAAGAGGAAATCACAAGAAAGAGGGAGCCTATCCATGAATTTTAAAATGGAGCACCGAATTTGTAGAGGAAAGCAGCCATTCTGAAAGCAGAGCAAAGAGATGCTCTCCTAACCTTACGATTTTACTATGTTGGTTCATCTATGCCTTTACTAGTCCGGGTGTTTCAAGACACATCTTTATTTGGGTCAAGAAAGTCTGGGGTTCCTTTGACATTGGTGCAGATGTTAGGATATAAGACACATAAGTTGGATGAGGCAGAAAGAAGAAAATGCCTTTCCAACCCAAAGACGTTCTCCGTGGTCATGTGGCCGGCATGACTAAATGCCAAAGGTGCATAAAACGCTGTTACCTTCCCACCAAAGGTGGTTCCTATGTTTCTACTTGCATTTTCACGTGCTTTCGAACTACTGGGTTGGCAGAAGCTGGGGCGAGTAACAGGAGCTCACTCGGTTACACGGCACTAGGGATTCGAACCACCAAAATGCCGACCTTCTGATTGAGAAGCTCACATCTTAGCCACTGAGCCAGCTACTACTGTACTAATAGGTCTTTATTTAGAATTAGTATTTAGCTTTATTTAGCTTAGTATTATAAGTAGTCCTTGACATAATCATTCATTTAGTGACTATTGAGATTTTCAATGAGATAGAAAAGAATTATGGCAACCAGAATTCAGTGAAAATGCACCAGAATGCACTGAAAACTGTTGCAGCATCCCCATAGTTACGTGATCAAAATTTGGGCACCTAACAACCATCATGTACTTACAGCAGCCGTAGCATCTCAGGGTACGTGATCATGATTTGCGAACTTTCCCGCAGGCTTCTGACAAGGAAAGTATATAGATAAACCTAGATTTGCTTAAAGAAGGCCCAATTCAATTAACTACTGCAGTGATTGGTGCAGTATGACCAAATTAATATCAATAGCAATAGCAGTTAGACTTATATACCGCTTCATAGGGCTTTCAGCCCTCTCTAAGCGGTTTACAGAGTCAGCATATCGCCCCCACAGTCTGGGTCCTCATTTCACCCACCTCGGAAGGATGGAAGGCTGAGTCAACCTTGAGCCGGTGAGATTTGAATCGCCGAACTGCAGATAACAGTCAGCTGAAGTGGCCTGCAGTACTGCACCCTAACCACCGCGCCACCTCGGCTCTCTAATGACTGAAGCAAAAACAACAGGTCATAATTGAGACATGATTCACTTAACAACTGCCTTTATAACTTAATGTGTCACTTGCTTTCACCCTTAGAATATGGGATTCTTGCACAGCAGATAAACTGTTGGGGAATATTCCACCTCTCCCTGCTTGTCTTCTCCATCTCGATTCATGTCTCTTTTTCCATCCATCGTGTGACGGATGGATGCCATCAGTTGAGCTGGTTTGAGTTGCATAGTGAATTATGCAATGCCCTCAATGGAAGAGTCAAGATTTTACAGCACAACCTTTTTCATGACTTGTGGTCTTCATTTTCTATATCCACAAATAAATATTTAAAAAGAAATATGCACAACTTCCCAACTTCTTGAAGCAAAAGATTTCATGTAATAAAAGCAGCAGAATAAAGAAATCCCCCCCACCCAAACTCTTGTTTTCTGCGTCAGATTTTCTTTTAGCTCTTAATTTGGCAATCTCAAAGCATATGTTTGGCCCAATAAAGTCTTCAATACCTTTGGAAATAGTACAAGTGTTTTCATAAGATACACACAGAGTTTGGAATAAGGGTCCGAAGAGAATTTGAATCTTACTAGTAGGCCAATAATATCTGTGACCGAATCTAATTCCAGTGCATTTTCCGGTCGATTAAAAAGTTCTTCACAGTGTCTTAATCAAGCATTCAAATGTAACCTACATCGAGGCACAGAACATGCTGCACTGGGCTATTGCTGATTCATGGTCATAAGATTTTTATTGTAATTTTGGAGCATTTATAAGACCACCTCCATTATCCAGAGAACTCACATCCATCTGTGACTTGTTCAGAAGTTACATCTTTGTGAGTTACAATACTGACATCAATAACAGGTCAAGATCATCTTCATCAACACCAGTGAAAGATCCACCAAATTCTTCAATCTTATTTCAAAGCAACAAAGGCTGGAAGGAAAGAAACCATGAGTAAGGCTTTGTGGTTCTCGATTGCCATCCTTCTCTGCTCTGCCTTGGGTGAGTAGCCAACATTAGAGCTCTCAACAAAATTGCCACAAGGGGTGCATATTTGGATGCTCCCTTCATTTTGTTCATCTAATAGTGCTAAACCAAGTTTCCTACTGGTTGGAAGTCAGTAAACTGTTTTGAAGAGGGATTTATACCCCATAGTCGTTAATCTTGTGAGAGTAGTGGTATTGACGTAGTTGATGGGCGATTTCAATTTAGTTTTACAATTTACAAATGGGCAGAAAAAATAGCTGAGATCAATACTTTACTCCAGAAACAACAAAAGAAAATGAAATGAAATAACAACAAAAACACTTTAATGATGTGAATCCAGAGCTCTTACGCCCTATGGAACCAATACAAGTTTTCTGTGGAGACCCGTCTACCACAAATGTTTTATTTTATATAGATAAAAGTAAAGGTTTCCCTCACACATGTGCTAGTCGTTCCTGACTGTAGGGGGCGGTGGTCATCTCCGTTTCAAAGCCAAAGAGCCACCGTGTCCCAATTTTATTATACATACAAAGTTCAATATTACAGTTCCAGGAAGGCAACCTGCTCTTTCACTGTGATTGTGTGGCTTTAAATACAGTTATCTGGCAATTCAGGCTATGAATAAACTAAGAGGATTAAAATATTCCAAATTCGTTACATGGTTTGACTAATGTGCACAGTTCTTCGTATCATAAATGGTAGTGATATTTCCTTTGATTATTTAAAAATTACTGTATATTTATGATTTTCCATTTTTATCTTCCCTCCACACCATTCTGGTTCTGCTGAACTTCATCAGATTTGGGTTTTCTTTTTACCTTGAACATTTGTTGCATTCTTTAAATATGGGGATGAATGCATTCCCCCCCCCTCCCATTTTTCTCTGTGTCACCATTCTGCCTATAATTCTATTGATACTAACTACCCAATTAAACTTTGGGGGAAGTGAGAGGTGCAGAAATTGTGGAGCTATAGAAATTACTTATATTTAAATAACCTGGATTTTGCTTCTTCCTTTTTCTAGCAGCTGAAGCTCTTACGTGCATCAGTTGTGGACAAACTGAATTGGGAAAAAACTGTGTCATTAAGCAAGAATCAAAAACTTGTGTTGCCTCTGAGAGTCAAAAGTGTATAATTACCAAATATACTCCAGGTATATACTGTATGTTTCTACTTAAAACCCAACATTATGCAGATAAAAAATATTCCTTCTGCACACGATACACACTTGCCAATGAATAATACAGTGGGGTATTTCTTTTTTGTGCTCCAGACAGAGAAGAAAGTAGAGAGGGGGTATACAGTTTATTGTTTTTTAGCTATCAAATCACGTGTGCTGTTCTCTAGACTCAACTCTCGGAATTTGGGAATGGATACCAATATTTTTGGAGGTACCAGAAAGGGGAAAGCTTTTCTAAGGGGGAGTATGGGCTACGTTCCTCTAGGTTTATTGTGCAACAATCGATGTAAATGTGCTAATCTGTTTTCATCTTTTTCAGATGGGGGTAAGACAGTTATTGATTTTCAAGGTTGCCCTAAGAGTATTAAAAGATGTGATGCGACTGTGGTAGCACCTGGAACAGGTGTTTGGAAACATTCATGTTGTAATGATCGTGACCTCTGCAACACACCATAAAAAAATCAGACCATAATGTTCCAAAATCACCCTCAATTCAGCATCTGTTTTCCTCTCCTACTTTCAAATGTTTTCTGTCTCCAAGCTTCTAAAGGGTGTGCTGCAGAAAAGGATGTGATTACTCCACTGCTTTAAAGATGCGATGGCTTGTGAGAATGTTTTTCTGGCTCCAATAAAGAAGCATGAATTGTGAGAGATGTAATCCTTCAATCTGGGCTTGTTCATTCTCCACATATCTCCATGTTTCTCCGACCCTCTCTTATCTTTTTTTTTTTTGCCACCAAAAATGGCAGGTCTTATTTTCGGGGAGAGGGATCTCGTCCACTGACTTACATCACTGGCGAGTGTCGCTTCAGGCCTCCTTTTCACTGTCAGAGGCCTCCAGGACCTTCTGGCTAGGCCAGTGATGGGCAACCTTTTTGGCGTGGTGTGTCAAAAATCGGCAAAAAATCGAGCATAACTCGCGTTGTGTGTCACTTCGATAAAAACATAATTTTGCGCAATTTATAGTTGCTGCTAATGGCGCTCACAGTTCCCGTTGGCACTCCGCTGTTCCCTGCTGTGGTGCGGTCGTAACCGACAGTCCCAGGAGTAGACTCTCTGTGCCGGCCTGACTGGAGAGAGGCGCGCACTGTTCCCGCGCTCCTCTCCTGCGGGTCCTCCCTCGCCGCGCTGATGACGTGTGTGCGCACGGCACGCACGCCTTACCAGCAGCCCCTGCGCTCAGAAAGGGGCGGCGGCGATACAGTAAGTGAGTGTGGGCGGGGGAGATCACACGTCCCCCCCGTTCCTCCAGCACAGATTCTTTCATCCTCGGCGGCCGTGCAGGAGCCGAGGATGAATCGCATGAAATCCTGTGCGTGTCACCCCAAATGGCTACGCGTGTCAGCACTGACATGCGTGTCATAGGTTCGCCATCACTGGGCTAGGCTTTCCTGGAGGCTCCACAGCCAATAAGAGAGCTCCAGATCGATCCCAGATTCACTTAACAACCGTGTTACTAATTGAACAACTGCAGTGATTCCCTTAAAAACTTTGTGAAGAAAGTGGTAAAATGGGGAAAACAAACTGAACAACTTTCTCACATAAAAACATAAATTTTGGGCTCAACTGTGGTCGTAAGTCGAGGACTACCTGTAATTTCTGAGATAGGTTTACTTATAGGATAAACTCCTTCGGCAAAGAACAATATGTTTATGAATTCTAGGGTGGTTCTGAGGGGGAATAAGGGGCTTGACGTGCATGATAGAAAAACCAGAAACAGTCTCTAGCATTCCCAAGGACTCAAAGCCAACTTTCAGGTGCAATTAGGTTTATTAGGAATGGCAATCCTGTGGTTGATCTGCATTGTAAGAATGTCATATAGTGTATGGAATCCTTTCTCTCTCTCTGAAATGCTGTAAGTGTAGGTTTGTTTCTGTAAATCAAAACTTTCCTACCAAATTCAAATGATAGAAGAGAATATTTAACAGAATAACAGAGTTGGAAGGGACCTCGGAGGTCTTCTCCTCCAACCCTCTGCTCAGGCAGGAAACCGTATTGTACCGTATTGTAAGGTGGCGCAGTGGTTAAAGTGCTGTACTGCAGCCACTTCAGCTGACTGTTATCTGCAGTTCGGCGGTTCAAATCTCACTGGCTCAGGGTTGACTCAGCCTTCCATCCTTCCGAGGTGGGTAAAATGAGGACCCAGACTGTGGGGGCGATATGCTGACTCTGCAAACCGCTTAGAGAGGGCTGAAAGCCCTATGAAGCGGTATATAAGTCTAACTGCTATTAAGTCTAACTGCTACTTGAGAGAAATGGTTGTCCAATCTCTTCTTGAAAACTTTCAGTGAAGGAGCACCCACAACTTCTGCTGTCAAATTTTTCCACTGATTAATTGTCCTCACTGTCAGGAAATTTCTCCTTAGTTCTAGGTTGCTTCTCTCCTTGATTAGTTTCCGCCCATTGCCTCTTGTCTGCCTCGTTCTGAAATGTCCAACTTCTTTAGTTTATTTTAATATTGCTAAACTTTCCTGTGGAATTTGCATACCTTACTTACTCATGTATTTTCTCCCCTGAAAGACAGCATATATCAAAGTAGAGAGTCTATTCCAGCTGCCTCTGTTGGCTTACCTTGTTCATCCTGGTGAGTTTGTCGTACTACCGTGTTTCCCACAAATACAACCTGAAACTAATGTCTTGCCACATTTTCCCGTAGGCAAAAATATAAGCCCAACCCCCAAAATAAGCATCCTGGACAAGCCCCCCCTCTGTTCACTGACCTAGTTATATCTCGAAGACGCCAAGCTGGGGGATCCGACGGGGGAAAGGCGCTCATGTTGCTTGCCGCTTTTGGGATACCGCTAGGTTGGGGAATGGCATTCCGTCTGGCTTGGGGGGGGGTTGCCGGGCGGTTGCTCATGAACGTGGTCATCTCATGGCTGCTTCGCCCCTGAGGCTGTGCCTGGCTCTTCGCAAGGGAGCAGCTGCCTGGCAACCCCAAAACAATACGTTCTCCCCCTATAATAAGCCCAAGGCCGTATTTCATGGAGCAAAAGAAAATAAGACCCTGTCTTATTTCCGGGGAAACACAGTAACTTTGCACATCTAGCTGCATTCATGGTTTTGTGATGGAGAAACGCCATCTATTGGGCGAGTTTGACCTGGTTATGCGCCCTTCCCCTCCAGTAGTTCAGTGCCAGAATTTCTTAGCAAATGAAATGCAGACCTTTCATATATCATCCTTCTACCTCCAGTAAGGAATTTGGGACTTTGCTGATCATCTTATTACCAAGAATTTGGCAACTTTTGGCACCCAATTATATGCTGGGGGGAAAATGGTACAATTGTTCCACCACACAGATCCAACTAGCAATTGTTATGGAGAATTCCACTGCAGCTGAACTATTGCTTAAATCCTAGGTTAAGGATCTTCAAACTTCTCAGGATAGAGGTGCCATAAGGTAAAAGATAAAGCACATCTGTGCTAATTGTTCCCGACTCTAGGGGGCGGTGCTCATCTCCAGTTCAAAGCTGAAGAGCCAGCGCTGTCTGAAGACGTTTCCGTGGTCATGTGGCCGGCATGACTCAATGCTGAAGAAGCACAGAACACTGTTCCCTTCCCACCAAATGTGGGCCCTATTTTTCTACTTTCATTTTTTACGTGCATTCGAACTGCTAGGTTGTCAGAAGCTGGGACAAGTAACGGGAGCTCACTCCGTAACGCGGCGCTAGGGATTTGAACCGCTGAACTGCCAACCTTTCTGATCAATAATTTCAGTGTCTTAGCCACTGAGCCACTGCATCCATTATATATCATGGCATAAAAGGTTATAAAATTGGGTGTAATTAACACCAGCTTCATTTAGCAATATAAATTGTGGCCCCCCGCGAGTGGTCATAAATCAAGAACTACCTCTATGCACATTAGCCGTGTTCCTGGAACCAGGAAATGCAATGTATTCTCTTCTGAATCACTTGGAAGAGTCACATGAAAAGCAGTGGTGGGATTCAGCCAGTTTGCACCTATTCAGGAGAACCGGTTGGTAACTTTCTAAGCAGTTCGGAGAACCGATGGTTGAAAGAAATCTCATTTTGTTTTTTTCCCCACTTTACAGGGCTAATCCTGTAAGCAAGGCAGGGAAGAAACATCCTGGTGTTGTTTCTAGCCTAATCTTTATTGCCCTGCTTATAGAAACTGCCTCTCTGGTTAACCCTTATTACCATTGTAACAGCTAAGGTGAAGCGCCCATCAACGTGAGTGATGTTGAGTTGGTCACGCCCACCCAGTCACATGACCACCAAGCCCCACCTACCCTGCTGGTCATTAGGGCAGAGAACCGGTTGTTAAATTATTTGAATCCCACCACTGATGAAAAGGACATGTTCAAAGGAAAGCTATGTTGAAAGGCGTCTGTCCTTTTATTATTGCTTCATATACAAATAGCCAGAAAAACATTTGTGGATTTTGCTCTAAGTCAGCAGGACCCAACCTTTGTGGCTTGGCGCCCAGCTGTGTGTGTGTGTGGGGGGGGGGGGGAGAGGGAAACTGGGCCAACTAGTTGAGCTGCCTGCTGGCCCACAGCTTGTGTGGCCTTGTTGCAAGTAGCCCACAACCCGAGTGTTGGGGACCCCTAATCTAAGTCATTAGTTCTCAGTCATTGAGACACATTGATACACATACCATGTATGGAATACGAAGTAGTTTGGGAGGTGTCGAGTGTCAGTTACTGAAATGTAAAATCTTTACTGTTTATTTGATAGAAGTCCTATGAACATATACCTGTCTTTCTCAGAAAAGGAGATTTTGTTTTATCTGGTACCCAGATTCCTTGATAGAGGGATTGGCAGAAGATTTAAAAAAAAAAGTAGCAATAGCAGTTAGACTTATATACTGCTTCACAGGGCTTTCAGCCCTCTCTAAGCGGTTTACAGAGTCAGCATATCGCCCCCAACAATCCAGGTCCTCATTTTACCCACCTCAGAAGGATGGAAGGCTGAGTCAACCTTGAGCCGGTGAGATTTGAACAGCCGAACTGCAGAACTGCAGTCAGCTGAAGTAGCCTGCAATGCTGCACTCTAATCACTGCGCCACCTCGGCTCTACCAGTCTGGAACTGTAATAAGCACTTTTATACCATTATGTGGTGGGAAGAATCAATGCAGTATTATGGGTAGGTCTTAAGCAACCCTCAATCCTTAGAAAGCAAGAGGTGAAGACACTGTAATTAAATCTTTCTGTATTTAGAGGGCAGGAATGGAGAAAGTTTTGTTCTCAAGCACTGGTGTGTATGCCACAAAGCATACTAAGAAATTAGATTCTTTTTCATCCCGGGGGGGAGAAACTCAGCATAAATAATTTTAATGAGAAAATATCACCTTTTAAGTGATGACATCCATGCCAGAATGCATGCAAACACATAAATGTCTTTCTTGCAAATGAAGTTGTTAGGCAATTTGTCGGCATTTTATTCAGCAAATGACAAGATTTGTTTTCCATGCAAGGTATCTATTCATTTATCTGTCTTTCAATCACTTAACAGCTTGGAAATGTTGCTTCAATTAATTCTACATACTGAGCTGCATCACAACATTCCAAGAGATGCAGAATAAATCAATGCACTGATAAGCAGAGAACATAATCTTCAGATAAATAGAAACTCTTCTTGTACTTATGCCAGTGCCAACTCATAAGAGGTCAGATCATGTGTCCCTATGGATTATGACTTATTTGGTCATTGTCCATTAGCTCAATGCACAAAGCCATCAAACTTTAAGATAGGGATCATTAATAAGTACCCAGTTATTTGACTTCTAAGCATTAACTTGATGTTGAGCACAGAAGAACATGGACTTTACTTGTTACTGACCTTTAATTATTAAGATGACTTGTGACCTCTCTTAAGAATCTCTGACTTCCTGCCAGAGGCATTATGTGGGCATCGCTCCCAATCCCTTCCCAATCATTACTGTCCCCAGGTTTGCTAAGAAGGCCTTATTATTCCCATGTAATATCATGATTTAAGAAGACAGAAGGAGAAGAAAAATCTGCTTAGCAATAGCAATAGCAGTTAGACTTATATACCGCTTCATAGGGCTTTCAGCCCTCTCTAAGTGGTTTACAGAGTCAGCATATCGCCCCTACAGTCTGGGTCCTCATTTTACCCACCTGGGAAGGATGGAAGGCTGAGTCAACCCTGAGCTGGTGAGATTTGAACCGCTGAGCTGCAGATAACAGTCAGCTGAAGTGGCTGCAGTACAGCACTCTAACCACTGCTTCCCACCATCTGTCTTCTCTTCTCTATTGCATGGGTTGAGTAGACAAAGAGAGACAACAAGCAAGGTGACAACTCTTTATGCAGCTTTTATAGAAGTAGCGATATTCACTAATTTGTTTCCATTCCACAATTCTGCCTGTCTAATATCATTATTTTCTTTACATTTGGGTTTTTCTCTTTCTCATAATCAAACATCTTATCTACCCTATTTTGGAATAAATACAAAGAAGGTGAAGGATGTTTCAATGCACAATCTACCTGTAAGGCTATTGGAAGGCATGAGTGCAAAAAGTGATATCACTTCAAGGTGGGCCACATTACCCAAAGCATATCTGTTGCCACAGTGTCCAACCTTCTGAACAAGGAAGCCCACTGATTTCCCTACTGATGGCCTTCAGAGGGACTGAGGCTGCCCTCATGCCTGATAGCTTTCAGGACTTCCACAAATTATTTCACCTCATTTTGAAGCAAGTAATTTCATAGCAGTAGTGGGTTTCAAAACATTTTGGAACCTCTTCTGTAGGTATAGCCTGCTTTCCGGGTCCACTGGTGGAACCTCTTCTAACCGGTTCGGTAGATTTGACGAACCGGTTCTACCGAATAGATGCGAACTGGTAGGAACCCACCTCTGTCTGGTAGCCAGTACCAGAACCGAGGTGGTGCAGTGGTTAAATGCAGCACTGCAGGCTACTTCAGCTGACTGCAGTTCTGCAGTTCGGCTGTTCAAATCTCACTGGCTCAGGGTTGACTTAGCCTTCCATCCTTCTGAGGTGGAGAACCCGGATTGTTGTTGGGGGCAATATGCTGACTCTGTAAACCGCTTAGAGAGGGCTAAAAGCCCTATGAAGTGGTATATAAGTCTAACTGCTATTGCTATCTCACATCCAAGGGTACCATTTGGAGCATAAAAGCAGCAGAATAAAGAGATCCCACCCCCACCCAAACTCTTGTTTTCTGCATCAGATTTTCTTTTAGCTCTTAATTTGGCAATCTCAAAGCATATGTTTGGCCCAAGAAAGTCTTCAATACCTTTGGAAATAGTACAAGTATTTTCATAAGATACACATAGAGTTTGGAATAAGAGTCCGAAGAGAATTTGAATCTAGTAGGCCAATAATATCTGTGACCGAATCTAATTTCTGGTCGATTAAGAAGTTCTTTATAGTGTCTTAATCAAGCATTCAAATGTAACCTACAACAAGGCACAGAACATGCTGCACTGGGCTATTGCTGATTCTTGGTCATAAGATTTTTTTGTAATTTGGGAGCATTTATAAGACCACCTCCAGTATCCAGAGAACTCACATCCCTCTGTGACTTGTTCAGAAGTTACATCTTTGTGAGTTACAGTACTGACTTCGATAACAGGTCAGGATCATCTTCATCAATACCAGTGAAAGATCCACCAAATTCTTCAATCTTATTTCAAAGCAGCAAACGCTGGAAGGCCAGAAACCATGAGTAAGGCTTTGTGGTTCTCGATTGCCATCCTTCTCTGCTCTGCCTTGGGTGAGTAGCCAAAATTAGAGCTTTCAACAACGTTGCCACAAGGAGTGCATATTTGGATGCTCCCTTCCTTCATTTTGTCCATCTAGTAGTGCTAAGCCAAGTCTCCTACTGGTTGGAAGTCAGTAAACTATTTTGAAGAGGGGTTTATGCCCCATAGTCTTTAATCTTTTGAGAGTAGTGGTATTGACGTAGTTAATGGGCGATTTCAATTTAGTTTTACAACCTAAAAATGGGTAGAAAAAATAGCTGAGATCAATACTTTACTCCAGGATTAGAAACAACGAAAACAAAACAAAATGAAATGAAAAAACAAAAAAGCTTTAAAGATGTGAGTCCAGAGCTCTTACACCCTATGGAGCCAATACAAGTTTTCTGTGGAGACCCGTCTACCACAAATGCTTTATTATACATAGGTAAAGGTAAAGGTTCCCCTCACACATATGTGTTAGTTGTTCCTGACTCTAGGGGGTGGTGCTCATCTCTGTTTCAAAGCCAAAGAGCCAGCGCTGTCCGAAGACATCTCTGTGGTCATGTGGCCGGCATGACTAAACATCGAAGGCACATGGAATACTGTTGTCTTCCCATCAAAGATGGTTCCTATTTTTTTACTTGCATTTATACTTCCTTTCAAACTACTAGGTTGGCAGAAGCTGGGACAAGTAATGGGAGCTCACTCCGTAATGCTGCGCTAGGGATTCGAACTGACAAACTGCTGATCTTTCTGCTCGACAAACTCAACTTCTTAGCCACTGAGCCACCATGTCCTAATTTTATTATACATACCAAGTTCAATATTACAGTTCCAGGAAGGCAACCTGCTCTTTCACTGTGATTGTGGCTTCAAATACAGTTATCTGGCAATTCAGGCTATGAATAAACAAAGAGGATTAAAATATTCTAAATTATTTACATTGTTTGACTAATGTGCACAGTTCTTCATATCATAAATGGTAGTGATATTTCCTTTGATTATTTAAAAATCTACTGTATATTTATGATTTTCCATTTTTATCTTCCCTCCACACCATTCTGGTTCTGCTGAACTTCATCAGATTTGGGTTTTTTTTTTACCTTGAACATTTGTTGCATTCTTTAAATATGGGGATGAATGCATCCCCCCCCCACTCATTTTTCTCTGTGTCACCATTCTGCCTATAATTCTATTGATACTAACTACCCAATTAAACTTTGGGGGAAGTGAGAGGTGCAGAAATTGTGGAGCTATAGAAATTACTTATATTTAAATAACCTGGATTTTGCTTCTTCCTTCTTCTAGCAGCTGACGCTCTTACGTGCATCAATTGTGAAAAAACTGACTTGGGACAAAACTGTGTCTCTAAGGAAGGATCAAAAACTTGTATTGCCCATCCGGGTCAACAGTGTAATATTATCAAATATACTCCAGGTATGTACTTAAAACCTATATTATGCAGATAAAAAATATTCCTTCTGCACACGATACACACTTGCCAATGAATAATACAGTGGAGTAGTTACAGTGGAGTATTTCTTTTTTGTGCTCCAGACAGAGAAGAAAGTAGAGAGGGGGTATACAGTTTATTGCTTTTTTAGCTATAAAATCATGTGTGTTGTTCTCTAGACTCAACTCTCGGAATTTGGGAATGGATACCAATATTTTTGGAGGTACCAGAAAGGGGAAAGCTTTTCTAAGGGGGAGTATGGGCTACTTTCCTCTGGGTTTATTGTGCAACAATCGATGTAAATGTGCTCATCTATTTTCATCTTTTTCAGATGGGGGTACGACAACTATTTATTCTCAAGGTTGCCCTACGCATGATGCACATTGTGACATGAGCGTGACAGCATACGAAATAGGTTTTTGGGAACATTCATGTTGTAATGATCGTGACCTTTGCAACACACCATAAAAAAATCAGACCATAATGTTCCACAATCACCCTCAATTCAGCATCTGTTTTCCTCTCCTACTTTCAATTGTTTTCTGTCTCCAAGTTTCTAAAGGTTGTGCTGCAGAAAAGGATGTGATTACTCCACTGCTTTAAAGATGCGATGGCTTGTCCGGGGATGTGGCAGATGTTTTTCTGGTTCCAATAAAGAAGCATGAAGTGTGAGAGATGTAATCCTTCAATCTGGGCTTGTTCCTTCTCCACATATCTCCATGTTACTCCGACCTTGTCTCTTTTTTTTTTTTTTGCCACCAAAAAAGACAGGTCTTATTTTCAGGGAGAGGGATCTCGTCCACTGACTTACATCACTTGTGAGTGTCACCCCAGGCCTCCTTTTCACTGTCAGAGGCCTCCAGGACTTTCTAGATAGGTTTTCCTGAAGGTTCCACAGCAGTGGTGGGATTCAGCCAGTTCGCACGTATTCAGGAGAACCGGTTGTTAACTTTCTAAGCAGTTCGGAGAATCGGTTTTTGGAAGAAATCTCCTTTTGATTTTTTTCCCCACTTTGCAGGGCTAATCCTGTAAGGAAGGCAGGAAGGAAACATTCTGGTGTTGTTTCTAGCCTAATCTGTATTGCCTTGCTTACTGCCTCTCCGGTTAACCCTTATTACATTGTCACAGCCAACGCGAAGCACCCATTGACGTGAGTGACATTGAATTGGCCACACCCACCCAGTCACATGACCACTGTGCCCCACCTACCCTGCTGGTCATTAGGACAGAGAACCAGTTGTTAAATTATTTGAATTCCACCACTGCTCCGCAGACAATAACAGAACTCCAGATTGATCCCAGATTCAATTAACAACCATGTTACTAACTGAACAACTGCAGTGATTCACTTAAAAAATATGCCAAGAAAAGGGTAAAATGGGGAAAACAAACTGAACAACTTTCTCACATAGAAACATAAATTTTGGGCTCAACTGTGGTCGTAAGTCGAGGACTAACTGTAATTTCTGAGGCAGGTTTACTTAAAGGATAAACTCCTTCGGCAAAGAACAATATGTTTATGAATTCTAGGGTGGTTCTGAGGGGGAATAAGGGGCTTGACGTGCATGATAGAAAAACCAGAAACAGTCTCTAGCATTCCCAAGGACTCAAAGCCAACTTTCAGGTGCAATTAGCTTTATTAGGAATGGCAATCCTGTGGTTGATCTGCATTGTAAGAATGACATATAGTGTATAGAATCCTTTCTCTCTCTCTCTGAAATGCTGCAAGTTTTACTGTAGGCTTGTTTCTGTAAATCAAAACTTTCCTACCAAATTCAAATGATAGAAGAGAATATTTAACAGAATAACAGTTGGAAGGGACCTCGGAGGTCTTTTCCTCCAACCCTCTGCTCAGGCAGGAAACCCTATACCAGTGGTCTCCAATCTTGGCAACTTTAAGACTTGTGGACTTCAACTCCCAGAGTTCCTCAGCCAGCTTTGCTGGCTGAGGAACTCTGGGAGTTGAAGTCCACAGGTCTTAAAGTTGCCAAGGTTGGAGACCACTGCCCTATACTATTTGAGAGAAGTAGTTGTCCAACCTCTTCTTGAAAACTTTCAGTGAAGGAGCACCCATCGTTCACGTCTTACTTAAGCATTGCAGAAATCTCGGTTAGAACAACAGGTCACCATCTGAGTGATATTTTGATCTTGGGGTCGCTCATAGACTTCAACACATTTGGGGGTACAGCCCATGAAGTGAAATAGAAGAGTTTTGCCTGTGAAGCAAAAGAAGTCACTTATTAAGGACGATGCGCTTAAGATACCCTCCTCCTTTTCAGAAAACAACCCGGAGAAGGTCAGGAATCCCCATTGCTGTTTTTGAATCGTTATTTGAAAGGAAGCAGACATTGGGGGTAAGGGTCCTTGCTCATTTTATGGCACCTGTAGCCCTACCTAAGCATTATAATTTAAACCGTAACCTCTGGATATGCAGAGATGATGCACACATTCTTCCACTTACAACCATTCATTTAGTGATCATTCAAAGTTACGATGGCATTGAAAGCAATGACTTACGACCAGTCCTTGCATTTGTAACCGTTGGATCACTCCCATTGGTCACGTGATCAAATTACAGGTGTTTGGCAACTCTTGTGGGGGTTTCTAGGTTCATGTGATCTCCATTTGTGACTGCCCCAGGCAACGCCCAGCAAAGAAAGCCAATGAGGAAAGCAGGTTCAATTAACCACTGTGTGATTCACTTAATGACTGCAGTGATTTCTTTAACAATTTTGAGATAAAGGTAAAGGTTCCCCTTTGCACATATGTGCTAGTCGTTCCTGACTCTAGGGGATGGTGCTCATCTACAGTTCAAAGCCAAAGAGCCAGCGCTGTCCAAAGATGTCTCTGTGGTCATATGGCCGGCATGACTCAATGCTGAAGAAACAGAGAACACTGTTCCCTTCCCACCAAAGGTGGCCCCTATTTTTCTACTTTCATTTTTTACGTGCTTTCGAACTGTTAGGTTGTCAGAAGCTGGGACAAGTAACGGGAGCTCACTCCGTAACGCGGTGCTAGGGATTCGAACTGCTGAACTGCCAACCTTTCTGATCAACAAGTTCAGCGTCTTAGCCACTGAGCCACTGCTGTCAGGCCCGCAATTATATTCCTTTTAGAATTTTGGCCTGCCACCACTCTTTCTCTTATTTCATTATGCTGTTTCATTAGTTTAGCAGTTGGGAGGGGGGAATAGACAGGAGTAGGATTGTGGAATGTGTTGTTGTCATTCTTTTCTAGAAGACCAAGGTCATCTTTTGTCTCCGCACTTTTACACCTGACCAGAAGCAGCTGGGTGGAGATGACAGCAGGGAAGAAGACAATTGGACCATGTGATGGATTTGTGGCTATAGGGACAAGATCATGAACTTTTAACTGGGTGGAATTCTGATGTAATTTCCAGAATTGGGATTCCACAGATGTGCTAAGATGTCTGCTTTATTAAATTGGAACTTTAAGGATAGTTTTGCCTTGGACTCTGATTTAATTCTACATGGTACTTGGAACGCTGACAACTGCGTCCATTATATATTATGAGAGAAAAGTTTATAAAATTGGATGTAATTAACACCAGCATGGTTTAGCAATATAAATTGTGCCCCCCCCCGCGAGTGGTCATAAATCACGAACTACCTCTATGCACATTAGCCGTGTTCCTGGAACCAGGAAATGCAATGTATTCTCTTCTGAATCGCTTGGAAGAGTTACATGAAAAGGACAGTTATGTTCAAAGGAAAGCTATGTTGAAAGGCGTCTGTCCTTTTATTATTGCTTCATATACAAATAGCCAGAAAAACATTAGTGGATTTTGCTCTAAGTCAGCAGGACCCAACCTTTGTGGCTTGGCGGCCCAGCTGTGTGTGTGGGGGGGGGGAGAGAGGGGAACTGGGCCAACTAGTTGAGCTGCCTGCTGGCCCACCGCTTGTGTGGCCTTGTTGCAAGTAGCCCACAACCCGAGTGTTGGGGACCCCTAATCTAAGTCATTAGTTCTCAGCCATTGAGACACATCGATACACATACCATGTATGGAATCAGAAGTAGTTTGGGAGGTGTCTAGTGTCAGTAACTGAAATGTAAAATCTTGACTGTTTATTTGATAGAAGTCCTATGAACATATACCTGTCCTTCTCAGACAAGGAGCCGAGGTGGCGCAGTGATTAGAGTGCAGTACTGCAGCCACTTCAGCTGACTGCTAGCTGCAGTTCAGTGGTTCAAATCTCACCGGCTCAAGGTTGACTCAGCCTTCCATCCTTCCGAGGTGGGTGAAATGAGGACCCAGAGTGTGGGGGGCGATATGCTGACTCTGTAAACCGCTTAGAGCAGTGTTTTTCAACCTTTTTTGTGCAAAGGCACACTTTTTTCATGAAAAAAATCACGAGGCACACCACCATTAGAAAATGTTTAAAAAATTTAACTCTGTGCCTATATTGACTATATATAAAGTGTTTTTCCCACGG
Organism: Thamnophis sirtalis; assembly: GCF_051295495.1. Classification (NCBI taxonomy): domain Eukaryota; kingdom Metazoa; phylum Chordata; class Lepidosauria; order Squamata; family Natricidae; genus Thamnophis; species Thamnophis sirtalis. The sequence continues at coordinate 87,832,972 of NW_028261382.1, read as the reverse complement.
CACACCTTACACTATGTCACGGCACACTAGTGTGCCGCGGCACAGTGGTTGAAAAACACTGGCTTAGAGAGGGCTGAAAGCCCTATGAAGCGGTATATAAGTCTAACTGCTATTGCTAAGGAGATTTTGTTTTATCTGGGACCCAGATTCCTTGACACAGCAGAAGATTTTTTTTTAAAAAAACCAAGTACCACGATCTAAATAACTATGGCACGTACCAAAATAGACTGTCCTCTTGTAGCAGGCATGCCCAATGTATAGTCTGCAAGGAATTTGCTTAGTGATGCAATTGCCGCCAGGTTTCATGAATAGGCAGTTATGGCATTTAATGCCAACAACTTGAGAGGGAGAGAAAGGAGATTTTTTTTTTTTTTAAAAAAAAGAGAGAAAATCATGAATTGCAGGGGGGGAAAAAGAGGAGCTTTTCTGAGCTGGAATCAGTTCACAGCAAAATAATAACAACAATAATCCACCTCACTCATTCTTTTAAACATCTGCATGCAATATCAGGCTTCTACATCTCTCCCCTGCTACCATTGTAGTTGGATTTTTTAAATGGCTAATTTTAAAAAGAAAATAATAACCATATAATAGTAACATTCCCTCATCATAGCCATTCATTTCACCATTTTTTTAAGTTTTTATTTTACACACATAAACACATCAGCAAGAACAAACACATGACTTAAGACAACATAGGAACAAGAAGTTCCATCATATATCATACAGCAGTTCTGTATCGGTTTCTTTACAGTTAGTGTTTTCCCTTCTATACATTTCTATCTTGCATTCATGGTCTCTTTATTCGTTATCCATTTTTATGTATAATTCTATATTTATTTATAGTTAGCTATTTATAACCAAATATTGTTTACCTATATTGTGCTATATATTCTTACTGTCGCTTATTCTCTTACATAAAATTCTAGGTAAACATTCACATGGTTATTCTTTTTCTTTGCCAATCTTATACTATTGTTATTCCATTTAAGAGATTATACAGTTTGGATTGGATTGTTTACCATCCCAAGCGTCTATTATGACACCACCTTATTTTCTCTTTCTTTTCTTTTCTCTCTCCCTCCTTCTCTATTTCCTTCCTACCTCCTCTCCTTCCCCTTCTTTCTTCCCATTTTGATTTCATTTCACCACTTTGATTCTAAGAGTTTGGCAGCTTGAGAGACAGCAGCCACAAAAAGTATAGTGACATCGTCACCCTGGCAAATGCCTTCATCTCCCCTTCTTCGTGTCTTAAGCAGAATTGGTTGCATCTCCTCAAATCCCCCCCAGTTCACAGAGCCTTAGAGACTTACCTAGTTGAATGCTGAGAAGCATCCATAACCCAACATGGAGGCGTGTTTTCATGTCCCCTTCTCTGCGTCCCAAGTCAAGAGCAGGCAACGATGCCACTTCCTTTCTGGATTTTTATCCCCTCTGCAAATCAGATGTGGGAAGCAGTTGCCTTCTCGTTTTGCTTGGGTGAGTGCCCTGAAATGCATCGATATGACCAGCAGTTCTCCACCTCTCTCCAAGAAGTTCGACATTCCTAGTTCCTTTGAGCTAATCCAATCATGCAAGAAGGGAAAGGACAAATGGACCTCGGGCGAGTTCTGGTGTTCCCACTCCCAGCCTTGACACTTTCATCGGATGATCTGTACAGCGAATTCTCCCAAGTAAGTGGTGCATTTGTAGGTTGTGTTTGGAACAACCTGTACCCTCCTTTTTTTTGGCACAGCTGGAGAACCTTTGCATGTGGATTCTCTTCTGTACTGAGAAATCAGTTGAACTTACAGACACGGGCAGAAAAGGCAGTGGACCCTGAGGGCTCCTTGGTGCTCTCTGAGCTTGGTTGTTTTCTTGTAGATATTTCATTACCCCACTGGGTAACATGCATCAGTAGACCCTGATTCCCCCCCCCATTTCTTCTTCTTCGTCTTGAATCTTTTTTATTTCATTTTCATTTTTCATTTCATACAGTCACATGTATACTGTGCATGATTGAGGCTATATAACATTGAGCAATAAACACAACTCTCTTTGTATTCCCCATAATACAAAGCCAACATAGCGCTTCAACCCTCCATACACCCTTTCTTTCTCCCCCCTCCAACTTTCCTTTCTCCCCTCCAACATTCCCCTCTTCTACTTCCCCTCCCCCTCTAATGCTCCTTTCTCCCCCTCCCTTCCATCTCACCCTCCTTCCATTCCCCTCTCGCTCCTTCTCCACCCCTCTCTCTTCTTTCCCTCTACTCCTCACTTCGGTGTATTTCTACTATTCATTGATATATTCAGCTTCTTATTTTATACTAAAATTAAAAAAAAAAAAGCAACAGTATACAAGTGCATTCAAGTTGTTTTAAAAACTGACACAAACTATATTTCCCCCCTCCCCCCTATGATCCCACCTCCCTTCCCCCCTTCCGACTTCCCAGAGCCCATACCCGGTATAGCTTTTTATCAAACACAGTCTAGAATGTATTAAAACCAAGTAAGTTAAAAGAAAAAAGAGGTAATAATAATAATTAAAAAAAAACAGGGAAAAGAAAAAAAGAATAAAAAAGAAAAAGTCAGTAAATTCTCTACATTGAACCCATTTCTTCTTCTTGTCTACCTGATACCATTTCAATTCATTCCAAATATATGTTTATTATTTTCAGTGACGTGCGGTGAGGGATACCGTTGGTGAGGCAAGAGTGCGGCAGCGGTGAGAAGCAACATCCCCACCGCTGTGTCCGACAGGCGTCTCTCGTTTATGATGGACATAAACGCGAGATGCCTGTCGGACACAGCGGCGGGGGTGTTGCTTCTTGCCGCTGCCGGACTCTGCCGCCTCGCCTCCCGCCTCCTCCGTCCCCGCTGACATTCTTGGGAGCAGGTCGCGTGGCTGGCTGGCTGGGAGGAGAAGAGCGGTTTGTCTTTGTGCCGGCTGGCCGGACACTGGCCGGGAGCAGGTCGGGTGGGAGTGGGTGGCTGGGTGGCTGGGAGGAGAAGAGCGGTGAGTCCCTCCCCAGCCAGCCACAAGGGCTCACTGCTCTTCTCCTCCTCATCCTCCCTGCTCAGTGCTGGGCTGGCTGCAGAAGAAATGGCGGGTGGTGAAAGAAAAACCTCTCCAGAATCACCCTTGCACTTGCGCAGTCGCGCAAGTGCAAGACATGATTCGCTGCTCCCAGATCAGGAGGCGGGAGAATCAGTGCCTCTTTTGCATATTAAATCTTTTGCTTTTTAACTCTGCCTTAACTTTTAAAAGGCAAAAAATTCCTTAAGCAAAAGAGGCCCCGAGTTCTCTGGCCTCCTCCTAGTTAACACTGAGAGCAGACACCAAGCCACTGTGACTTGAAATCTGGTAGCAACTATCCTGGCTTTAATTCATTAAAAAAATATATTTAAAACTCTTTCCTTTCTCTCAGGAGACTGGGGAGGCTCCGCCTCCCTTGCCTCTAGTGACTTCACGTCCCTGATTATTTTATATATAAGTATATCGAACATAGTGTGACCAGGCAGGGGGTTGGACTAGAAGACCTCCAAGGTCCCTTTCCATCTTTGTTATTCTGTTATTTATTCACTTAGACTTATATACCGCTTCATAGTGCTTTTATGAGCCAAGGTGGCGCAGTGGTTAAATGCAGCACTGCAGGCTACGGCTAGATCAGCAGTTCAGCGGTTCAAATCTCACCGGCTCAGGGTTGACTCAGCCTTCCATCCTTCCGAGGTGGGTAAAATGAGGACCCAGATTGTTGGGGGCAATATGCTGACTCTCTGTAAACCGCTTAGAGAGGGCTGAAAGCCCTATGAAGCGGTATATAAGTCTACTGCTATTGCTATTGCTATTACAGTCCTCTAAGTGGTTGACAGAGTCCGCCGCTTGTCCCCAACAATATGGGTCCTCATTTTACCCACCTCAGAAGGATGGAAGGCTTAGTCAACCTCGAACTGGTCAGGATCGAACTACTGGCAGCTGGCAGAATTAGCCTGCAATACTGCATTCTAACCACTGTGCAAGAAGGAAGGAAGAAAGGGAGGGAGGGAGGAAGGAATAGCAATAGCACTTAGACTTATATACTGCTTCATAGTGCTTTTACAGCCCTCTCTAAGTAGTTTACAGTCAACATATTGCCCCCAACAATCTGGGTCCTCATTCTACCCACCTCAGAAGGATGGAAGGATGAATCAATCTTGAGCTGGTGAGATTTGAACTGCTGAACTGCAGCTAGCAGTCAGTAGCCTGCAGTACTGCACTCTAACCACTGCGCCACCTCAGCTGTACATACTCTTGAGCTGAAAAAGGCTTTGGTGTATACAGTATAGCTAGAAACATCTTCCCATTTTCTTGACCTGGGTCTCTGGAACAAGTGGTGTTTGTGGCTTTGTGAACCAGCTTGAGGAGAGGGCTTGGATCAGGCTTTCATCAGGGTAGAGAATCCCTCAGAGATCTCAGCTGCCCTAATTCAGGCTTTATGGAGGTAAAATTATCCTTTTGGATGAGTTTGAACAGAGGAAACTGACTTAGAAAGCTAGGGAAGCAGATTTTTATTCCCCAAAGTATTTGATACATGATGCTAAAAAGCTGCCTTTTACCTTAGAGGCATTGTTGATTCAGTGAGAGAGTAGATACAGTGGCAATGTCCCAACCCCACACTTCAGAGAAGACTTTTCCAAGTTGCTACCCCCCAACTGCCACTCCTGATGTCTGGATTTTGGTAATTGTAAACCAGACACATGGAAGGAGCTCCAAGTTACAGGTTCTCTTATGCGTTGCAATAAGCATAATTCTTGCAGCAAAAAATGGTTTCAGTGATCTTGAGTTTCTCCTTCTTCTCCTTGACTGTCATACATTTCTGTTGGCAACCCAATTTGGTGAATAATGGGATCCGTCCTGTAGAAGAAAAGAGATCTTAGCTTACCTCTTAGAACCGTGTCTTCAGGAACAGATTTCCCTTGTCATTTCTATCCAATGCCTTGATAGCAATATAGCAATAGCAATAGCAGTAGACTTATATACCGCTTCATAGGGCTTTCAGGCCTCTCTAAGCGGTTTACAGAGAGTCAGCATATTGCCCCCAACAATCTGGGTCCTCATTTTACCCACCTCGGAAGGATGGAAGGCTGAGTCAACCCTGAGCCGGTGGGATTTGAACCGCTGACCTGCTGATCTAGCAGTAGCCTGCAGTGCTGCATTTTAACCACTGCGCCACCTTGGCTCTTGATGCTAAGCAACCTCTCACAACTTGTAGACAGCATAAGAGGTTGCATGCTTCTTTCCTTCTTGGGCTTCTTGAGTCAAATAGCTCCATTTGACTGGGCAGTTGTAGGGGGTGAAGGTTTATTGCCAATTAAACAAACAGAGAATGCTCAGGACAGAGGTTCCACCACAAAACCGCGTCCGACTAAACCGCATCCGACTAAACCGCGTCCGACTAAACCGCGTCCGACTAAACCGCGTCGCTGATGTCATCAACAGGGTGACAACAGCGCGGAGACAGAAGCACGCTGTAAACCCTAAACCTAAAATTAACCCCTAAACCTAAACCTACCCCCCCTAAACCCTAAACCTAACCCTTAACCTAACCCTAAACATAACCCTAAACCTAACCCTTAACCTAACCCTAAACATAACCCTAACCCTTAACCTAACCCTAAACCTAACCCTAACCCCAACCCTAACCCTTAACCTAACCCTAAAGCTAACCCTAAACCTAATCCTTACCTTAAGTTGAATCGGCTTGCTTTCAAAGCACTATTTAAAGCGCCCTTCTTTCTCCGCGCTGGCTGTTGTCGCCCTGTTGATGACGTCAGCGACGTGGTTTAATCGGGCGCGGTTTAGTCGAGCGCGGTTTTGACAGGTCACGCAGGACAGAACCTTTGGAAAGTTTCTAGCTTAGCCCCCTTTTGCAGTGTAAAAATTCCATGTATCATGAATGAAAGAGTTGTGGTGGCTCAGTGGTCAGAATGCAATATTGCAGATTAGCTCTGCCCACTGCCAGAAATTTGATCCTGACTGGCTGAAAGTTGACTCAGCCTTCCCTCCTTCTGTGGTCAGTTAAATGAGGACCCAGATTATTGGAGGCAATATGCTGGTTCTGTAAACTGCTTAGAGAGAGCTGTAAAACACTGTGAAGTGGTATATAAGTCTAAGTGCTGTTGCTAAATATTATTGCTATGAAGAGAAACATACAGGTCCTAGGAAAATGTTGCAGGATCCAATCTGAATTGGTCACTGGGACCAAGTGATGAAGCTAGCTAGCCAGCCAACAACACCCTAATTAGCAACTAAATGCTACACACAATTGGGAACCATATAAATACAATGTTCTAGAGAAAGAGAGAGAAGTTCCTTGATGATGGGCTCCAGCACGTGCCTGAAAGCTTGGAAGAATAAACTTTTGATCCTGGTGACCATCTCCGATTGGGACCTTTCGCGTATTAATTCATTCTGAGCATGGCATTTATAAAACCATAAAAATTGATGAAGCTTTTCCTTTTTCTAAGTGTGAAGTGTCTGGCTACTAAGCTTCTCAAGGTAACCCACAGACTTGCTCGCTTGGAAAATTAGGTCATAGCAAATCACCTCTTCATTTTCTCTGATCAATAAATCCCTTATATCAGGGGTGTCCAAACTTGGGAACTTTAAGACTGGTGGACTTCAACTCCCAGAATTCCCCAGCCAACCATGCTTGTGGCCTTACATGCTTTCCTTGATTGTGGAAAACTAACTAGGGAACTCAACAAACAGAACTGGAAGCTGGATATTTAGAAGTTCTGCTGAGAAATTCTGACCATTCTTTGTAAATAAGTCCTATTGGTATCTTAGTGGGAACTTTTCTGATTTGTATTTGCATTGAGGTCGTCCGCCCTTTGACGTTGATCAGGATAGCAAAAAAAGTTTGAGAAACTTCTCTGATCAATTTTTTAAAGTCCTAGGTTTACTCAACAATATTCCATTGAGACGTAGAAAAGAAGTAAATGAGTTTTTGCCTGTGAGAATTAACATTCCTGATAAAGTTTCTTTTTTTATTATCTTATTTCTTTTTTTTTTTTTGATGTAAATGTGTTTTTATTTTCCATTTTCATTTTCATACAGTCACATATATACTGTGCATAACCGGGGCCATATAACATTAAACAATAAACACAGCCATTCCTCTTATCAGCAGTATCCCCCAAAATAAAAACCCAATGTACCTCTTCGACCCTCCATACACCCTTTCTTTCGCCCCCTCCAACTTTCCATCTTCCCTCCATCATTCCCCTCTACCCTACTTCCCCTCCCCCTCTACCACTCCTCTCTCCCGATACACTCCCTCCCTTCCTTCTCCCCCTCCCTCCAGTCCTCTCTCCCACCCTCTCTACCCCTCTTTCTTCTATCCCTCTACTCCTCCCTTCGGTGTATTTCTACAATCTATTAATATATTCAGCTTGTCCTATTTTTACAGTGGAATTAAAGAGCAACAGAATACAAGTGCCGTCACGTTACCTTAAAATCTAACCTGATAAAGTTTCTAAAGATGCACTGATGCTGGCTCTGGTTAGCCACAATGAGAAGAAATGTCTGTTGCTTACAAGCCTATGTATATTTATTGCTGTGTCAAGCTGCTCAAAGAAAATCAGGATTTGCTACAGGATGGCCATTAAACACTTACCAAAATAGACTGTCTGTCTGAAGCAGGAGTGTTCCTCACGTAAATTACAATGAGTAGGTTTTTTGAGGCAGGCATGGCCTGGAGGCCGAATGAGACAAAACGTGCATTTTAGATTCCGAACTGAAAAAAAGAGAATTTTTAAAAGTTATCTGGGAAGATCAGTAAATCCAGTAGATTTTAATTCATATTTTGCAGGGCAGTTGTCCCAAGTCAGCCAAATTCACTTAGGATCATTCCTGAAACATTGTTCTGATCAGTGGTGGGTTTCAAAAATTGTTTGAACCTACTCTGTGGGTGTGGCCTCCTTTGTGGGAGTGGCTTGCCACCCATGTGACCGGATGGGAGTGGCTTGCCGCCCATGTGACCGGATATGAAGATGCTGACGACACTTGTCAGAACCACCTTAAATTACCTCACACACAGCACTGGCATGCATAAGAATAGGATGTAAACTTGTTTTTTAAAAGGCATCTTTGGTTTGCGTTAAAACAACTTCAACACACGCAATGTTCTGATTGCACCACAAATGCAGTAGTCATCCTTACCTTTCACAGAGGCACTGAGTTTTATAAATATGAGCATGATAGTGTAGAATAATCACATCCAAGGACCAGTGGTGGGTTTCAAAAAAATTTGGAACCTCTTCTGTAGGTGTGGCCTGCTTTCCGGGTCCACTGGTGGAACCTCTTCTAACCGGTTCGGTAGATTTGATGAACCGGTTCTACCGAATAGCTGGGAACTGGTAGGAACCCACCTCTGGTTCTGATCCACTAAAAGAGCTTATGAAAATACTTTTCAAAATGTCTTGCTGCACCTCATAGCAACAGTCTAAAAGCCACAGCACCATACCACCTATCAAAGTGATGCAGAAACTGAAGCGCAACCACCTTATAACTGCTTTTTTTGCTCCAAAGACATTACAATTCTTTCACAGAGGTTGACCTCCTGCAGGCAAACTCTTCAGATCTATGCCCACGTGCGTGGTGGGAAGGAGTTTTCACTCTCCCCAGGCTCCGGAGGCTTTCCTGAAACCTGAGGAGAGCAAAAACGGCCCAACAGGCCAACCGGAAGTTTGGAAACGATCCATTTCTGGCTTCCGGAGGGCTTCTGGGTGGCTGGGGGAGGCCGTTTTCGCTTCAGGAAAGCCTCAGGAACCTGGGGAGGCAAAAAACAGACCCAATGGGTGAACTAGAAGTTCAGAAGTGAATGTGGTTGGCCTGTTGGGCCTGTTTTTTGCCTCCCCAGGCTCCTGAGACTTTCCTGAAGCTTGGGGAGTGCAAAAATGGCCTCGCCCGGCCCTCCGGAAGTCCCCCAAACAGCTGGCAGCTTGCGTGCCGGCAAATATTGCTCTGCGTGCCACCTGTGGCATGCATGCAATAGGTTCGCCTTCATGGATATAGAATGATTTTATCCAGCCTGGGTTTTTTGGAAGGATGGCAGGGAAAGGGTAAATAATAAGAAATCAAAGATAGTACCAAAAGTAATAGGTACCACTTCCAAAACATCTGGACCATCACTTGAACACCATTGACAAAATCATCAATCAATTGCAAAAGGCAACTTTAATCAGAACAGTTTATATCCTGCGACAATACCCTAAAACCATCACACAACATCTGTCTACCTCAGATTCTTGGGGAGGACTTGAAAGGTGGATAAACATTCCAGAGGTGGGTTTTCTCCCAGTTCAGTCCGGATTGGGCAAGCTCATAGTGGTGGCGGCGAGAGGCATCACACGCAGGTGTGGGTGTGTGCAAGCACAGATGTTCATGCGCATGAGCGAACCGGTAATAAAATAATGGAAACCCTCCACTGAAATGTTCCAAATCCATTCTAAACATTTCACTGTCTGTGTGACCACAACCTACATAATAATAATATTGGAACTTCTTCCCTATCAATTTTCATAGACCCACTGAGAACAAAACTTCATTCCCAGGAAATCCCTGGCAAAATCCTTCTTCTACACCAAGGTCCTACTTATATTTTATGAGGGCAAGTCCTTTGATAGATCACACAAAGAGAAAAGTTTGATTAATATCCCCCCTCCCCTTTTTTTTGGCATTCATTCACTTAGGCTCTTTCCCAATTATTGGACCTTCTATAAAATATCAATATCAATATCAAAGAGCCGAGGTGGCGCAGTGGTTAAATGCAGCACTGCAGGCTACTTCAGCTGGCTGCAGTTCTGCAGTTCAGCTGTTCAAATCTCACTGGCTCAGGGTTGACTCAGCCTTCCATCCTTCCGAGGTGGGTAAAATGAGGACCCGGATTGTTGTTGGGGGCAATATGCTGACTCTGTAAACCGCTTAGAGAGGGCTGAAAGCCCTATGAAGCAGTATATAAGTCTAACTGCTATTGCTAATATCTCCTATTTGGTTCCACCACAAATCCGCGAAGCCCTTATCCGCGGAGACATAAGCGCGAAGACTAATTCGCGCTGTTCAAAGCGCTAAGGAAAAACGCGACCCTACCGCGATGACATAATCGCGGCGGGCAAATCCGCACATTCCCAAGCACTCAGCATCCTAAACGTAACCCTAAACCTAACTCTAAAACAAACTTCTAAACCTAATCCTAACCCTTACCTTAATTTAAATCCGCTTTCTGCCGCTGCGCTGTTTTAAAGTGGCCTTCTATCGCCGCACTGTTATTTTGACGAGCGCGGTTTTGTCGTGCCACGCTCCTATTTCAGGTTAAAAAAACCCGCATGGCTTAAAAAATCCCCCATGGACAACAAGAAGGGTCCAAACATTAAAATCAATATTTAAATTGGCCCATCATTTCCTTCTTTGGCTCTGGAGCATGGTGTGAGTATTTAAAAATTGGCTCTAAATCCATTGCACTCCAAAATCATGAGTCGTCATTCAGCTTCTTCTTCTCTAGTATAAGAGTAGATTTGTTTTCAAAAAGTGTTGAAGCCGGATTCCAAAATAATTGCTGGTCACTAGGTTCAGAGACTTACTGTTATATGTAAGTAGAAGTCTTGATAAGAACAGCATCAATAACGCAACGAGCAGAAGCTTCTTCATGTCACTTTTCTTAATGCCAGCAATGCAGAATAAGTTATCTCTGCTCTCCAATTACATCCCACCTCCAATGGGTGTGGCATTTATAATTGGCTTCTGAAGGGCATGCCTTTTCATCATATTTGGATGAATATGGTCACAAGGCTGTGAACAGCTCACACAGCTTGGTCCAATATTGCCTTGTTATGGGATGGCTACCAAATCAGATCAAAAGTCTATCTAATCCAGTCTGACTTGGTGTTCTGACCGAGGCTTCCCCAGAAGCACGAAGCTGAGTCCTCATCCCAAGAAACCTCTTTTATTTAATGTACAGTGGACTCCTCTCCAGCAAAGGCTTTCCTCTCTCACAGTCTTTCAAGATAGCTCACAATTACCGGCCTTCATCAGGCTTGGAGAGTGGCCAGGATGATAGCTTTCAGATGCCACAATACTTGGCAAGGGTGCAGGAATGAACTAATTAGTAGCAAGAATGCAGGAATAGAACAATTAATCAGTGGAACAGCTTGCCTCCAGAAGTTGTGAATGCCCCAACACTGGAAGTCTTTAAGAAGATGTTGGCTAGCCATTTGTCTGAAATGGTATAGGGTTTCCTGCCTAGGCAGGGGGTTGGACTAGAAGACCTCCAAGGTCCCTTCCAACTCTGCTATTGTATTGTATTGCATTGTATAATTGTCTCCTGCAAACTCCAATCTCCTTTCGCTCCTCTTTTATTTCCTATGAGAGGGGCCCTTCATCATCCACCTGTGGCCTTACTCCCAAGTCAACCCTGTTCTTTAGCTGTTCCCTTTGTCTGGCAACTCTGCGCATGCGCGCCCTGGGAACAGACTCCAGCTGTTTGTCTGCCTCACTGATATCTAACTCTGAAGGCAGCTGATAACGGCATTCGGTCCTGGCCCCCTTTCTGCCTCTGACACAGATCCTTCATCAGAGCCTTTCCCAGAGTCCAGGACTAGCCCATGTTCCTCCCCAACTTCCATAGAAAGGCGTGCCACCCCAGTTGAAGATCATATCCCTCCAAAATTAATAATCTTTTATGCCTCAGATTTATCCATTCTTTCACCCATGTAAGTGCAGAGGTTGGTAGTATGACTCTCAAGCTGGCAACCCAATCCCCCGCTTTGTTTTTGAAGTCTTGTAACATTTTCAGTCTTATTCTTGCTCTTTTCCCTTCCCAAATATATTTTAACCTTATTTTATTTAGCTCCTCAAAATATTTTTCCCCTAACTTTATCGGAATTGTTTGGAACAAAAACAATAATCTTGGCAAGATATTCATTTTTATTGTAGCTATTCTTCCTACCACCAATAATTGCAAGTTTTGCCATTTCTCCAGATCTACTTTAATATGTTGCAACAGCTTAGTGTAATTATCTTCTTTAATAGTTGCACATCTTGCTGTTAATTGAATTCCTAAGTATTTTACTTTCTTGACTATCTGAATATCTATCTCCTTCATCAATTCTTTTTTTAATTTATCTGTAACATTTTAAACTAATATATTATTTATTTTCAATCCTGCAACTTCACCATGTTCTTCTTCTTCTTTTTTAATAAATTTGGGTCCAGTTTTTTTGTGGTTCTTTTAGAATAAATACCAGGTCATCTGCAAAAGCCTGTAATTTGTATTTTTCTTTTCTAATTTCTCAGACTTATCTAATCTTTCTGTTTAACACTTCCAATGTTAATATAAATAGTAGAGGGGACATCCTTTACACCGTGACCCATCAAAACCGCGCTCGACTAAGCCGCACGGAGAAAGAAGGCCGCTTTTAATAGCGCTTTGAAAGCAAGCCAATTCAACTTAAGGTAAGGGTTAGCTTTAGGGTTAGCTTTAGGGTTAGGTTTAGGGTTAGGTTAAGGGTTAAGGTTAGGTTTAGGGTTAGGTTAAGAGTTAGGTTTAGGGTTAGGGTTAGGTTTAGGGTTAGGTTTAGGGTTAGGTTTAGGGTTAGGTTTAGGGTTAGGTTTAGGATTAGGTTTAGGGGGGTTAGGTTTAGGTTTAGGGGTTAATTTTAGGTTTAGGGTTTACAGCGTGCTTCTGTCTCCACGCTGTTGTCGCCCTGTTGATGACGTCAGCTACGCGGTTTAGTCGGACGCGGTTTAGTCGAGCGCGGTTTTGTGGTGGAACCCCTTTACACATTTAGCTGGATATCTATGCAGCTCTTTTGCACTGAAACATTCTATAAATATAGGCTGGATCTGTACAATCACACCCTGCTTTAGCAAGCAGTCCATGCAAACACATGAAAGGAAAATTAGGGGTGGAAGAATTCACCCTGTTCTGCAAAAGGAATTTAACTCCAATGGCCAAGTCAAGTCAAATTGCTTTGATCTAAAAAAAAAAATGGGGTTTAAATTTCAAGGGGACTTTATTATCTTTGTTTGTTTAGAGTAGGTGATTCAAGAAGGTTGTGATATGCCTCCTCCATGCACCTAAATAATTAGGACATGATCTGAAGGTTGGATATACACTGTACAAGTGAAATTTAATCTGATACAGGTGCCTGTAAAAAGCTTTCAGGACTAGTGAATAATTCACTAATTAGAAGTAGACAGCACTAAAGTGATATTTTACAAATAAGAAACAGATTTGTACTTACACTAGGTATTTTTTACTTATTTTTTTCTCACTTATTCTGACATCATCTAGCAATGTTATTACCTTTAAGGATATAAAATCTGTCATATGGGCAGATACAATCTTGATATGAGAAAGACGCTATAATGTATTTTTTTTTATAAAGAATTAACAGAATTAGATTAACAGGGATTGATGAAAAAATAATAAAGAAAATATAGAGCTACCTACTAAGAATCAAAATGGAAGGTGAGCAAATAAAGGAGACAATGATAGTATGGACTAAAATTTTTGGTTATACAATAGAGTTAGATAAATGGCAGAAATTGTGGGATAGGAATTATAAATTAACGATGTCAACTCCGTATAAAGAAAATCTTTGTAAAATGTTTTGTAGATGTCATTTTTCACCCCCAAGGTTGGCAAAGATGTTTAAGGACATGTCTGATAAATGTTGAAAATATCATCAGATATTTGGTTTGTATTATCATATACGGTGGACATGCCCAAAAGCAAAAAAAAAATACACATCCCATTCCCTTTGTGGAAAGTCAGGTGATTAAAACAATTGTGGAGAAGCGAGAAATGCAGGAGAGGGATCAACAACGAGCAATTCAAGTTGATCAGTAGGAAAGCCTTTGTAGCCAGTTTCTCCACCCAACTAGGTGTTAAGTTAAAGACTGCTATAATTGTGTGCCTGTAAATATCTGTGGGATAATCTGCTGAATGCAGAATTCGATTGAAGACTTGTGATTCAATCCCCAAATTGGGATTGAAGTCTACCTTTACTTTTTCTTGAACTTGCTGAAGTTCTTAAGTTAACGATCCTGCTACCTGGAGCCTCCTACATGCCACTGCAATACAATAGTTAAATACCAAGAAAATATTTGATGTGAGGGCAGAAACTCACATCATGAACAAGTCTCTGGCACTCGGGTTCTGGATTCTGCTCACCGTCACAGCGGGTAAGCTTTTAACCAAGTTTAGCCAGAAGCTGCAGATCCTTGTGCCAAATCATTAGCTGGCCATTGGAACTGTTAATTTGATTGGGAAGCATAATTACAATTTATGGCAGCATTCAAAATGTTTCACTAAAGAATGCTGGGCAGATTTGTGGTGGTCAAGGACCACATGTGTTAGAGATATTTTTGAATACCTGAATTGGGCAATATAGTGATATAAAGTGAATGGACTCCCACTATCATGAGGGAGCTGGCATTTTTTGAAATAGTTTTTTTAAACCATGATACTTATAGAAAATGCATGCTTCTCATTTCAAAATGCTAGAGAACTGATAGTTGGGGATGCTTCTGGAAGGGCCACCAAGAGCTGCAAAATGAGGAGCTGAAAGATTTAGGTAAACTTCGTTGCCTGTCCCTATGCTAAGCTTTGCTTGAGTTGGTATTGGCTCCTGATGACTGTCTGGGCAAACAGCAAGCAGTTTTCTTGACAGGATTTCAGAAGTGGCTTGCCACTGTATTCTTCCTAGGCAGTGGTGGGTTTCAAAAATTGTTCGAACCTACTATGTGGGTGTGGCCTCCTTTGTGGGAGTGGCTTGCCGCCCATGTGACCGGATATGAAGATGCCGACGACACTTGTCAGAACCACCTTAAATTACCTCACACACAGCACTGGCATGCATAAGAATATGATGTAAACTTGTTTTTTAAAAGGCATCTTTGGTTTGCGTTAAAACAACTTCAACACACGCAATGTTCTGATTGCACCACAAACGCAGTAGTCATCCTGACCTTTCACAGAGGCACTGAGTTTTAAAAATATGAGCATGATAGTGTAGAATAATCATATCCAAGGACCAGTGGTGGGTTTCAAATTTTTTTGGAACCTCTTCTGTAGGTGTGGCCTGCTTTCCGGGTCCACTGGCGGAACCTCTTCTAACCGGTTTGGTAGATTTGACGAACCGGTTCTACCAAATAGGTGCGAACTGGTAGGAGCCCACCTCTGGTCCTAGGGCTAAGAGACAGAGGCTGGCTCAAGGTCATCCAGCTGCTTTCATGTTGAACATGGGGTTAGAATTTACAGCCTCCACACTTTTAACCTGATGCTTTATCCACTACACCAAACTGTACATTTTTCTTACACATGAAATATTGGACCAATCACAAATAGTTGAATAATATGCCAAGATTAAGATAATCTTTTTATGGGGAGCACCTTGGCATACATTAAAAATAAATTCTGTTGCCCGCTCTCCAAAGAAAGTGTAAGGATCTAACTCTCCGTCCAAGAAAGTAAAACTCTTGAAATGATTAACATTTCAAAAGGAGCCTTTTATTGAAGGAAAGGGATTGCAGAACAAAGGAAGCAGGATCTAAACTTTCCCGAGCAATTCAGTTATGATAAAGCAATTGGAAACCCCTCCCCTCAGTCCGATGTTGAATAAGCCAATCCACAGGTGCGAAATTGTTTTGAGAAGTGCAGGTTGAGAAGGTGACAAGACATTGTCCCCAAGTGTCTCTTGCTTACATACACAAGAAGGAATATCAAAGTACAGGTTACATAGATAAAGGTTCCCCTCGTACATATGTGCTAGTCATTCCCAACTCTAGGGGGTGTGCTCATCTCCGTTTCAAAGCTGAAGAGCCAGTGCTGTCCAAATATGTCTCCGTGGTCATGTGGACGGCATGACTAAATGCCAAAGGCGCACGGACCACTGTTACCTTCCCACCAAAGGTGATTCCTATTTTTCTGCTTGCATTTTTATGTGCTTTCGAACTGCTAGGTTGGCAGAAGCTGGGACAAGTAACGGGAGCTCACTCTGTTACGCGGTACTAGGGATTCAAACTGCTGAACCTTTCTGATCAACAAGCTCAGCATCTTAGCCACTGAACCACGTCCCTTCACAGGATACATAGGCATTAGGAAAAAGGCTATAAACTAAAGAATGCACCCAGGCCCTCTCCCCACCTGAATGGCAGCATCCCGATAAGGATCTATGGGATCTGACGGAATATATATCTACCCACACACATACATAACACACACTGAAATGTGAAAGTTGACAAGTCTCATACTCTATGGAACAAAACTGTGACTGAATCTAGATGTACCATGAAGCCTCCTCTCAGAAAGTAACAAGGAAAACCGGTCATTGTGTAGTGTCTCCCAAAAAATACTGTGGACCGTGATCAAGCATGAAAAGTGGTGTGATACATGAGCATGAAATTTAGCAGACAAGATTGTTGGCTATCAAGCAGCTTAATGTACCCAGCGTTTAATAAATGGAAGTGATCCAGGAGTTGCAAATTAAGACTGATGTCTATTCTCCATCCTATCTCAGTCTCCAAATGTGTCCCTATATCATAGAAAGGAATGTGGATGGTGGCCATCTTTTCCATATTTGTCTAGAGTAAGTACTCTCAGTTTCCACAACCGTTTCATCCTATGTTTTAGGCCTCCAGACTGATTTGGGCTGTGCTACATCTTAACTTTCAGACTCCTTCTGGGGGTTTATTTGCAATGCAATTTTTTTTCTTCTATTTGTCCAGTTGGGAGCCTCATGTGCGATAACTGTTACCGTGCATATTCGAATGGCACATGTCAAAAAAAAACACCACCCTGCAAATTAACATCCATGTATCATGCATGTTTCAGGCAGAAGGTCATTGCAGGTAAGTGTTGTGGTCCACCAGCAGCAGCCTATGGAGCTGGCAGCAGAGTCGGAGAGTGGGGAGCAGGGGTGGGTTTCAACCGGTTCACGGCGGTCCCTGCGAACCGGTTGGTCGCCGAACCCGGAAGTAAGTAACTTCCGGGAACGGTGAAGGGTGCGCCCGCCCGCCCGCGGTCCTTACCCAGTTTTGATGAGTTCTGCGCTTCCACGCATGCGCAGGACGCATACAGCGCCTGTGCAATCATCCAGGAGCAGCTGGAGCGTCGCGCAGACACTAGTACGCATGCGTGTACCACACGCGTGCACGAGGATGCCACCGGCCCCGTTCCAACCGAACTGGTTGGAACAGGGCGAGAAACCCACCCCTGTTTTGCTCTGTGTGTGGACACTAATTATCTGGCAGAGGCTCCTCACGAGATAAGGTGCGTGGACAAACATTCCTCTGAAGGGCTGATGAGCCTTGCTGACTGTGAATGAAAGTAATTCACAGTTGTGTAAATAAAAGAGGTTTTGTTGGGATTGAGACTTTGCTCCTGCCTTCTGGGGAAGCCTGGGTCAGAACAGTAAGTATAGGACAACTCCTGTTGCCAAAATGAAAGTCATTGAGGCAGTGGTGGGTTTCAAAAATTGTTCGAACCTACTCTGTGGGTGTGGCCTCCATTGTGGGAGTGGCTTGCCGCCCATGTGACTGGATGGGAGTGGCTTGCCACCCATGTGACCGGATATGAAGATGCCGATGACACTTGTCAGAACCACCTTAAATTTCCTCACACACAGCACTGGCATGCATAAGAATATGATGTAAACTTGTTTTTTAAAAGGCATCTTTGGTTTGCGTTAAAACAACTTCAACACACGCAATGTTCTGATTGCACCACAAATGCAGTAGTCATCCTTACCTTTCACAGAGGCACTGAGTTTTATAAATATGAGCATGATAGTGTAGAATAATCATATCCAAGGACCAGTGGTGGGTTTCAAAACTTTTTGGAAACTCTTCTGTAGGTGTGGCCTGCTTTCCAGGTCCACTGGTGGAACCTCTTCTAACCGGTTCGGTAGATTTGAATGAACCGGTTCTACCAAATAGGTGCGAACTAGTAGGAACCCACCTCTGCATTGAGATGACCATTGAGCAATGGATGCTACACTACTCCACATCAGTTCAGACTTTGCCCTCCTGGGCAATTGTGAGACATGAATCTGTTGCACAATGTCAGCTAAACAGGTCCACTTCTTGAACACAACACAGGCTTTGTGTGACCCTTTGGCTCTCAAAATTTCTGCTCATATGTGCATAGCCAATTGCACCTTGCTAAACCATCTTCTAATTGGATTGGTTTGGACAGTGAATTGTGTCAAAATTGTGTAGTTGGTCAATCCACCATGTCCTCTTTAGAGCATCAGGGATAAAAAAACAAAACTTCCAAGGCAATAACCAGGTCTTTCAGAAGAACTTGGAAATAGACCAGGTATCAGTATAAAAGTGAAAAGGAAAACATTTGGATGTTCAACTTGTATTTTTTCTTTCTTTTCCAGAACGTACTTTCCTTTATATTAGGACTGGATGTACCTTGCATTGCAGGATAGTGGATGGAGGATCATACATTCGCCATATCAACATATGTTGCAGAAATGTTGATTTCTGCAACCGCCAGTAGACTGGGAACAAGGCTGGAGACAAAGCTTGGTTTAATTGCTTTTGGCATGTTTACTATACTGTTCATATCCTTATCCTGAATAACCTTTATCTTGCTTGAAAAAAATATATTTATCAAAAGATAAGCTTACCTTAGAGCTTCAATGAAGTATTAGTAGAAGCTTCATGTAGTGACTATTGGCAGTTATGGCAATGTTGAAAATGTAACTGTGATGGAATATGTCTATGAAGAGTTGCGTCAGAGAAAGAGGAAGAGATTTAAGATAACCATTCCCCAGAATCTCCCAAGATGTATCTATTCAGTTAAAAGTAGCTTGCAAGATTAGTCTTGCAAGATTCTGTCTATGTGGTTCAGAACAAATAAAGTACTGAAATTTGCCTGGATTGTTCTGTCATTTTGTCAGGCTGGGCCTGAGAGTAACTTTCATCCAGATTTCACATTTACGGCTTTTGCAGGAGATGGTGTGGTGATTTCATTTACTGACTGCTCCACTTAATGACTGAGTTTTGGGCTCAATTGTGATTGCTAAACAAGAAGCAGCTATAACCCTATCCTTTAACTAGATCCCAATAAAACATCAAAACACATCCAAGATTAAAATTAGAAATGTAGTATTGCAGGCAAACTTTGTCCACAGCCTGGAGTTCAATCCTGACCAGTTCAGTTTAGTTTAGTTTTATTGGGTTTGTACGCCGCCCACTCCCGGAGGACTCCGGGCGGCTTACAATAAAAAGGGGAGGGGGATAAATAAGACAAAACAACAATTTAAAATACAACAACATACACAATTAAAGTGGGGCTGGATACTTCAATAGCCCCAGGCCTGTCGGAGCAGCCAGGACTTAGTAGCTTTACGGAAGGCCGGGGGGGTAGTAAGGGTCCGGATCTCATCAGGGAGGTCGTTCCAGAGGGCCAGAGCTGCAACAGAGAAGGCACTCCCCCGGGGGGTCACCAGCCACCATTGGCTGGCAGATGGAATCCAGAGAAGGCCAAGTCTGTGCGATCAAATTGGTCTTTGGGAGGTAATTGGCAGGAGGCGGTCTCTCAGGTACCCAGGTCCAATGCCATGCAGGGCTTTAAAAGTAACGACTAGCACCTTGAAGCGTGTCTGGAGACCAATGGGCAGCCAGTGCAGCTCGCGGAGGATAGGTGTAACGTGAGTGTACCTAGGTGCACCCACAATCGCTCACGCGGCTGCATTCTGGACTAACTGAAGTCTTCCAACGCTCTTCAAGGGCAGCCCCATGTAGAGCACGTTACAGTTACCACAGTCCGTAGCTGTTGACTCAACCTTCCATTCCTCCAAGATCGATAAAATGAGGACCCAGATTGTTGGGGGCAGGAGGCTGATTCTGTACATCACCCTGAGAGTGCTGTAAAGCACCACAAAACAGCATATACATCTAAGTGCTATTGCTATTGCTAAAACATAGTCAGCAAAATGAAGCCTCATTTGGCCTCTGAATCAAAGGAAGAACCTTTCTAGAATGACTATTTCAAATAATTTTACACTCTTTGGTCTAAAGGCCCATTGGGGAAGGGGGTCACTCTAATCTCAGGAGACAGTCTGTTCAAAGTGATGTGCCATGATTAAGGAGATCTCTTTCTGGAGTCCCCCTTCCCTTGATTTCTTGCGCAAGGATTCACAGCTAGATTGCTTCTGGGCCAGAGAAGCAGACAGCAACAACATGAGTCCCAAAGATAAGGAGGACCTTTTTCATACAGCTTAATAAATGATTTCTTAAGTACCTGGAATTCAACTTCGAAGCTTACTGGCAACAAACGCAACTTCTGTAAAACAGGTGATTTTCTGGATATGTTGGTTGGTTGATCGGGAGGCAGTAGCATTTTGTACCAGTCAATCAATACTACAGCATTATTTGATGGAGAAAAGGAGACACTTAACCACTGTGGGTGAATTCCACACCCAAACGCATTAACAGCTTACAGTCAATTAAAAATCATGCCTTTGTGACAGCCCATCACACAATTTCTGTGGAACTCCAGCCTTCTTGTTTAACTGTCCTGGAATTTTAACCCCTCCCTTGGAAGGTGGGGTTCCTTTCAAATTGCAGCTGGAATTCCATCTCCTTGGACCTCATCAGGGCTGATTGTTGCCTACATGGATGGACATGTATCAAAGAATGTTGCCCTACCTTCTTCTCTTCTCCTATGGTCTCTCTTCCATGTGAAAGACGTTTGCTCCTTGGCCTGCTCATCCTCTGCAGGGGACCTAGATGATGGCTAAAATTCTGTTTCCCAGCTTTTTAGTTTTGCTCTGTTGTGTTCTTGGTGAGTCACAATAACTCACTATGTAAACAATGTAAAAGTTTGTGCTCCTTCTTTATTCTGCTAGGGCAGCAAAGATGGATTTATACAGTTGGCCAAGTCATTCAGAGTAATAGTAGTCATGGAAGCCATTTTTCCAAACTCAACAGGAACTCCCTCTCATACCAGATTTTAGTAAGACAATAGTAATCTAGGCTTATCTGGTTAAGTACCGTATTTTTTGGAATATAAGACGCACCCCCCACCCTGTCAAAAGTGACTGGAAATGTCTGTGTGTCTTATAGAGTGAATATTGTGGTGGGGGAGGGAGGCAGGGGGTTGGTGTGGTGCTGATCAGCTATTCTAGGCAGTGGGGATTGCCACTGCCTATCGGCGCCTATCGCACTGCCACCACCCATTCACAGCGATTGGTGGCAAACTGGTCGCTGTGGCAAACAGGCAGTTGAGGCAAAAAAAAATTTCTTGTTTTCTTCCTCTAAAGCTGCGTCTTATAGTCTGAAGATTCTTATAGTCTGAAAAATACGGTAAACGGATTAAGTTGGTTTGTGAATTCGGGTTGGCACTCAACTCCTGTTGACCAGGCTTAAACTCATTAGCACTACACGGAGGTTACCCTAGTTATATCATAACTCTGAGAATATGACACTGAAAGAGTTAATATTTAATTTTAGATTAATAAAGGATTGTTTTTCTTCCTGATCTTGTAGTTGATGCCCTCAAATGCCATGTGTGCAAACGCTACCATTCTACAAGTGGTTGTGTCAAAGGAAAAGGGATGTGTGTTGCTGACCCTGGACAACTTTGCAAATTTGTTAAATACTATGCAAGTAAGTTTCCCCCAAGAAGATACGTTTAAGCATTGATTTATATCACCTTTGCTTATTGGTCAAGCTCATTGGCCTGCTTATAGCCCATGATTTAGTTTGTCAACATAAATCTGATATCAGTTAAGGTTTAAATGTTATTGCTTAACAATCTCAAATGTGGTATTTTGTTAGTTACAGATCACTGACCATGTCCATTACCTTTCCCAAAGAGAAAAAAGAGATATAAATACATACTATTCATGTTTGGAACTGTTCTCAATACTCCTGGATTTATAATAACTTGCAACTAGATATACCTCTGTCCCATTGTGTTTTTTTTAAAGAAAGAGGTTGTGTTATTTTTTTTTATTACCAAGGAGAAGTTTAATATGATGTAAGTAATCCTTCTAAATTTGGCCTCCATCATTTCTTTTATGGAGACTGCAATTGTGGGTCATGGCGTCATGTAGGTAGAATAGAATAAGATGAAATAGCTGTTCTCGGATGATACCATAATTTTTTTGGAGTATAAGACACACTTCCCTCCCCCTAAAAGAGGGTGAAAATTTGGGTGAGTCTTATACACCGAATGTAGGCAAAAACGTGAGACATGGAGGAAGTGATGGTATCTAGTAATCCTTGCAGTCTGGAACAGCTGATTGGGGGTATTCCGGGAAGCCGATCCACCCGGCAATCAGCTGCTCCTGCTGAATCAGGCTGCAATAATGCGCTGAAGCTGACCTGGCTGTTTGCTATTTGCTGCAAGGACGCGTCAGAGTTTGCAACAGCAATCACATTCAGAAAGCACACACAAGTAACTGATTCAGCAGGATTCAATAACGTCTCTTTATATATAACATAACACATTAAGTAACTGTACAATACCAAAAGCAGGTTTTCCAATGTGGTAGTTCAGCAGAGGAGAGAAGTTTCACTTTCAGTTTTAGTTTCAGATATCAGTACAGCATGTAGCTTTAGTACAGAACAAGCCACGCCCAGGCTCCTTGCTGTCTCCTTCCTTGTTGCTCCCATGGCAAATACTGTTTGTTTCCAAACAGCCCTCAACTCTCTCACACACTGACAGGACGCTAGCCAGATGAATACCATGGATGCTGGTAGGTAGAAGCAGATTCTTTTTTCTTATTTTCCTCCCCCCAAACTAAGGTGTTTCTTATACTCCAGAAAATATGGTATATTATGAATTCCAATAGAAGAGACTATATGTAGTTCAGTGCTGAACTGTGGAGTTCTTGGTGCTCTCTGAGCTTTGTTGTTGGTGTATAGACATTTCATTACCTGACTAATTAATGACATCAGTGCTAGTTGTGGGAGGGTTTGTGCCCTGTTTATATACTGCCCTAACAGTGTGGCTTACTCTTTAGCAGTTCCTTGATTCGGATATTGTTTCTTGCTTGGGAGAGGCCTTGTGATGAGTTTTTTTTTTCTTTGAGATTAAGCATGGGAAGCCAGGGAGGTTGCAAAGTGCAGAGAGAAGATTGCACAACGAAAGCCAGGATGCAGAGCCCTACATTGTACTCACGAGGCATAGTATAATTACTACATCATCAACAATCACAAACATGAACTATGGGCAATTGTGTAAAAAAGAAAATTGGGAGATAATCTGTAAAGCAAACTCTCTCACCACAAAATGAATGAAAACAGGTGGAAAACATCCAGGAGAAGATCTTGTATTTGGCTTTGGAGAGGATGTTTTAGATTAGCTTCATTAGCATTTGCTTCATTCTGGGTGCGCTGATCTTTTTTTTTTATGTTTCCACAGAGGAAACACCCCATACTGGTGAAAGAGGATGCACTGTCCCAGGGGATAAGTGCAACGTTTTGGAGAAAAAGGGAGCTTTAATTACAGCAACAACATGCTGTGACTATGAAGATTTTTGCATGTATCAAGAAGCAGAGATGAACACATTTGTAACTTAAAGAAGCGTTGTCTGATTCCTAGCACCTCCATCCTTAAATCCTGCTGAGGCCCCTTTTCACCCTTCTGTATTGTGTAGGACTCAGCCGATATTCTACGAGTTTCAGATAAAGGATCCATCTAAGTCTAAGTGTTGAGCCCCTTTATTATAATTATTACAGCGTAGATACATTTACAGCCAGCCTGAACTGCTTATTTGAAACAATAAATGTGAAATAATTATTAAAAGCTGGAGTGAGCACGCTAAAATCTTGAGTCTAGCATCTACTTGTTCAAAGTAGGCCAGTGAATGCATTAAGGAGGTCACTGTAGGAAGAGAATTCCAAAGCAAATAATGTCCACATAGCTACATATCTAGCTACAGTTTGAACATCTCCCCTTCCATCTGAGAGACCAAGATGGCATACATAAGAGTTTCCCCTAATTTTGTATTCACAAAAAAGCATCTTCTGAGATGTACAAGGAAGAGGACACTGCAATCCTAGATAATTGACCTACTTAATATCTCACAGTTACTGAAACATCAGTTCTCTCATTTCCTTGACAGAGATCTTTTAAATAACCTCTGAAAGTGACTACAGGGTTTAGACCAGGGGTATCAAACTCAAGGCCCACAGGCCGGATCCAGCCCATGAGGTGGTTAGATCTGGCCCGTAGGACTATCCTAGAAACAGTGAAGGACCGGCCCATGGCACCTCAGTTTGGCCAGGCTGACTGGGCGCTGATCTGCAACAGAAGTGGGTTCCTACCAGTTCGCACCTATTCGGTAGAACCGGTTCGTCAAATCTACCGAACCGGTTAGAAGAGGTTCCACCAGTGGACCCAGAAAGCAGGCCACACCTACAGAAGAGGTTCCAAAAGTTTTTGAAACCCACCACTGGTCCTTGGATATGATTATTCTACACTATCATGCTCCTATTTATAAAACTCAGAGCCTCTGTGAAAGGTAAGGATTTCTGGGGGTAGCTCATTCCAAAGGGTATAGCCCTCTCTAAGGCAGTTGAGTCAGCATATTGCCCCCAACAACTGCCAAATTGCAGTCAGCCAGCAGTCAGCAGATGTAGCCTGCAGTACCACACTCTAACCACTGTGCCACCATGACTCATAGAATAGAATAACAACAGAGTTGGAAAGGGCCTTGGAAGTCTTCTAAATGAACCCCCTGCTCAGGCAGGAAACCCTATAGCAGTGACGGCAAGCCTTTTTGGCATTGAGTGCCAAAACTGGGCTGCATACATGTGCACATACATGCACATGTGCGTGCCAGAGCCTGGAAACCCAAAGACCAGCTGGCTGGTGTGCTTGTGTGCATCGGCCACCTGGTCTTTCGGTTTCTGTGTGCCATAGCGCCAGAAATCCAAAGACTACCTGGCTGGCACACTTGTGTGCACCAAAAATGGAAAAAATCCAGCTGGCTGGCACATGCATGCACACCGGCCGCCTGGTCTTTGAATTTCCGGCATTCTGGTGTGCACCAGCTGGCCATCACCAGCCTGAAGACCAGCTGGTGATGGAGTCCATGCCCGCAGGGAAGGCTTTGCATGCCATCTTCTGGCGCACATGCAATAGATTTGCCATCATGGCCCTTTAGCATTTCAGACAAATGGCTGTCCAATCTCTTCTTAAAAGCTTCCAGTGTTGCAGGAGAACGGAGATCCAATTCATCTATTAATTTTATTTACCATTGCATTTTATTACTAAAATAACTGTGCCATCTCATTCCAAGGGCTGAATGCCGCAAGCCTGTAACTGAAGCTGGAAAAATTTACAAGGGGAAGGGGACTCTTACATTATGGTAATTCTAAACAAAGAGAAGAAAGGCCCTCAACTTTTGATTTAGGCAGAAAGGGAGACAGGTCCATATGGACAAATCTTGCAACCGGGTTCCCTCTTCTCCCCCCCCAATCTGATTTCTGATGACTGCATTATGAACACTGCAGAGTCCTGGGCTTCAGACTGGTATCATTTCAATTAGCACAATATTGAGTTATGCATTCAGTTTTCCAGGACTCCCTTTCCATGGTTGCAACCCGTAAACAAACCAGTCGAATCCATCATTCCCATAAATCATCCACAGTCTACAATCAGGGGTATCCAACCTTGGTAGATTTAAGACTCATGGACCCATCAACTCACCAAATTCATGCTGGCTGGGAAATTCTGAGCGTTGAAGTCTCCAAGTCTTAAAATTGTCAAGGCTGGACATCCCTCGTCTGAGTTTGAGTTTGAGTTTATTATTTATAGGCCGCCCTTTTCCCTGAGGGGACTCAGGGCGGCTTACAATTTATAGGGAAGGGGATACAAGACAATAAAACAATAAACATGAAAACAGTGCAAGTAAAATAAAACACAACATTCATCATTCGGGTGGGGGCAGATTACGATCTTTATCCCCAGGCCTGACGGGATAGCCAGGTCTTGAGGGCTGTGCGGAAGGTCTGGAGGGTGGTGAGGGTACGAATCTCCACGGGGAGATCGTTCCAGAGGGTCGGAGCTACTACTGAAAAGGCTCTCCTCCGCGTAGTTGCCAGTCGACACTGACTGGCAGATGGAACTCGGAGGAGGCCTAATCTGTGCAATCGAATAGGTCTGCATGCTTTCCTTCCTTTATTCATTCACTCATTTGTCCAGAAGTTATGACTGTTGCAGAGATCTCTCACACAGCACAACATCCGTTCTTCATAGCCTGTGTTCCCCCTCTTCAAGTTACGGCACACCAGAGAACAACCCCGTTCCACACGTGTCATCACAGAGTCTGGGGAACAAAATGGAGGGAAGGGGAAAGTGAGAGAGAGAGAGAGAGAGAGAAAGAGAGAGGGAGGAAGGGAGGGAGGAAAGAAAGATACTTTATTTTTCTACTCACAGAGCTGATTAAATCTCAGAAACTTCCAGAAAATTCAAATCCAACTACTATATAAATGCAGATTTTTCTGCCATAAAAAAGGGAATGCGTTTGCCTCCTGGACTCACTTATGCTAATCAGTCGAGTGTAGCAGAATTTCCACAATCCTGAATCACAGGTGTTTTCCCCATCCGTGCAAACATTCTTTCGGGCCACATTTTGGCATTGAAGGCACCTGAAAGATTCTACTGTAAAGAGAAAACAACATGCTAATAAAAGGCAAAGAACAAAAACGAGGTTCAAAAATAAGAATAACACTGCCAGTTTCAAAAATAGCGTCTGTCGCCACAAATCAGGGCCGGGTATGGCTGGTAAATAAAAAATGGATTATCTTCCCTCAGATTCTAAGCCAATCTTCCTAAAGGTTGGAGGCTGTGGGAGCACCCGCTCTTCTTCTCACCATCCAGGTGGTCAACCGTCAATAGAACACCAGGGAACAGAACAGTAGTGGGATTCAGCCGGTTCGCACCTATTCGGGAGAACAGGTTCTTAACTTTCTAACAGGTTCAGAGAACCGGTTTTTGGAAGAAATCTTCTTTTGGTTTTTTTCCCCGCTTTATAGGGCTAATCCTGTAAGGAAGGCAGGGAGGAAACATTCTGGTGTTGTTTCTAGCTTAATCTTTATTGCCCTGCTTACAGAAACTGCCTCTCCGGTTAACCCTTATTACTATTGTAACAGCTAAGGCAAAGCGCCCATCGACGTGAGTGATGTTGAGTTGGCCACGCCCACACAGTCACATGACCACTAAACCCCGCCTACCTACCTGGCCATTAGGACAGAGAACCGGTTGTTAAATTATTTGAATCCCACCGCTGGAACAGAGTGAGTGTCAGGCGTGACTCATTTAGTATCGAAGAAAGAACCCCCCCCCCCAACTCCATTTAAGTAGAGATAAAGGTACTTTTACTGGACAGGAAATGGAAAACAGCTAAAGTGAAGCAAGATCTGAAGCAAAAAAGCACAGAATGTGTACATATCAAACATTTACCCAGGACCATCCCCCCCAGTTATCCCAACCCAATGTCCAATCTGCAACTCCCAAAGGTGTTGTGTGGGGTGCATCTTCAAGGGGCCTCATTCAGCTGGTATGCAGAGACGGCTGACCTTGTCCAAGCCCAAACACGAGCCATCACCATGCATGGAAGATGGTGAGAACAAAACTCCCTTCGTGATAACTCCTCCAGCACCTAGCAATTTCCCACCCCAAACACCATGAGCCCCCACCCTCCCCGTTATTATGGCAGCCGATAGCAAGCAAGCAAAGTAGAGGCTGACAGTGAGACCAGATGCAACGGTTTCTGCAGGGATGGGCTTCAAAAATTGCGGCAATGGGTTCGCAGCCCCGTCACTGGGTGGGCATGGCCATGGTGGGTGTGGCCTAGTTGGGCTCTTGCATCATGGCATGAGGGGGTGTTATTTGCTCTCCCCAGGCTCCAGAGGCTTTCCTCGAGCCTCCGCGAGGGCCCTGCACTTACCTGGCATGATGAATAGACCGCGTGGAGACTCCTGGGATAGCAATAGCAATAGCAGTTAGACTTATATACCGCTTCATAGGGCTTTCAGCCCTCTCTAAGCGAGGAGTCAGCATATCGCCCCCACAGTCTGGGTCCTCATTTCACCCACCTCGGAAGGATGGAAGGCTGAGTCAACCTTGAGCCGGTGAGATTTGAACCGCCGAACTGCAGATAGCAGTCAGCTGAAGTGGCCTGCAGTACTGCACCCTAACCACTGCGCCACCTCGGGATGGATGGGGCGAGGTGGGAGGGGAGGGGTAGGTGTGGCCAGCCAGTGGTGGCATTTGAAGGTTCACTGAACTGGGCAGAATCCTAGCTAGAGGATCCCCCGAACCTGTGTGAACCCCCAGCAGCCCCCCCCCCGGATATCTATCCAAAGCAATTTCACATCTTTCTCTTGAACCTACCTTTTCCAAAGTAGATCAAAGCTAGTAAGCCTATAGTCAGAGCTTTGATCATGACTAGCAGAGGAAGAAGCCAACACACATCTTCAAACTCAGGGGAAAAGTAAGCTGGGAATAATTACAGTTGTCTTTATTTTGAAGCAAGAGAAGAACAATCTGTGCCTTTTAGCGTAGGACTCGGTGAGTTTGTTCTTAAAATATTAGAGAGTGCTCATGCGATTTTTATCATGCTCACCATGTACCTGAAGAAAATTGGAAGAGTTATTGCGTCCATGCCCCCAAGTCTTCAAACTGGAAGCATAGCTGAGGCACAAGCTGGCAGGGGCAATTCTGGGAGTTGAAGTCCTCACATCTTAAGAGTTGCCAAGGTTGAGAAACAGTACATTAAAACAATGCTCTACTATCTCCTCACATGCATCTTCTTCCATCAGAGAAGACATTTGCTGGATGAACAGTAGCAGTGTCTACCTGTATCTTCCTCAAGCTGATGCTAGCTCCAGCGGTGGGCTGCTATAGGTTCGCCCAGGTTCAGGAGAACCCATAGCTAATGTTATGGCTGGTTCGGAGAACCTCCAAATCCTAACCCCTGGCTGCCCCTGCCCACCCCTCCCCTCCCCTCCCTTCGCAGGAGTCTCCATGCAGCCCGTTTTGGATGCAAGGTAATTGCAAGGGCCGTTCAGAGGCTCGGGGAGAAAGAAAAATGGGTGACTTGGAAGTTCCCGAAGGCCAGAAACAGGCCCGGAAACATGTCCCAGTCTACCCAGTGCAAAGAGGTGAGAGAGGGCAACGTAGCTTCAGCCCAGTCTACCCAATGCGAAGAGGAAACATCCCAGTAGTTTGGAGAATGGCATCAAGCTACACCCACTCAGTTGGCCACACCCAGCCAGCCGGCCACACCCAGAAGGCCTTCCCGAGATCAACTACAGCCCTGATGCGGCCTCAGTGAAATTGAGTTTGACACCCCTGACATAGACTCACAGGGTTGGAAGCAGTGGTGGGATTCAAATAATTTAACAACCGATTCCCTGCCCTAATGACCAGCTGGGTAGGCTTCGCCTTAGCTGTTAGCAATAGCAATAACAGTTAGACTTATATACCACTTCATAGGGCTTTCAGCCCTCTCTAAGCAGTTTACAGAGTCAGCATATCGCCCCCACAGTCTGGGTCCTCATTTCACCCACCTCGGAAGGATGGAAGGCTAAGTCAACCTTGAGCCGGTGAGATTTGAACCGCCGAACTGCAGATAGCAGTCAGCTGAAGTGGCCTGCAGTACTGTACCCTAACCACTGCGCTACCTCAGCTTATATCTTACATTAACTCATATTACAATATAATAAGGGTTAACCGGAGAGGCAGTTTCTGTAAGCAGGTCAATAAAGATGAGGCTAGAAACAACACCAGAATGTTTCCTTCCTGCCTTTCTTACAGGATTTGCCCTGTAAAAATGGAAAAAACCCAAAGGAGATTTCTTCCAACAACCGGTTCTCCGAACGGCTTAGAAAGTTCACAACCGGTTCTCCCGGATGGGTGCGAACCGGCTGAATCCCACCATTGGTTGGAAGGGATCTTTAAGTCTTCTAATTGAAACCTGTGCTCAAGGCAGGTGCCTTATAGCACTCCAGTTAAATGGTTGTCCGGTTTATTTTTGGAAGCCTCCAGTGACGGAGCAACCACAATCTCTTGTCGCAAAGTTAATGTATTTTAATTTTGATAAAAGATCAACACAATGTTTTTGTTGGTTCATGTGCAAAAAGAGAGCCTTATAAAAATCTTCAAGCTTCAGATAGGACTTTGGTTGTTACAGTAATCATTTCATTTGACTTCAAAAGTACTATTTTATTTTGCGGAAATAATGATTGTTACAAATGAAAGAATATTAATGGTAATTTGAACACATAATGCTCACTGACAACAAAATATTCAGTTATGTTTAATGCAAAACCAGGGATGTTATTTTTAATCTTAAGAATCGATGCACAACAACTTGTAACCAAACGACATGATTGATGAAATGGAGGAACGTTGTTTTTGTTTCTTGCTCTTGTTTTGTATGTGTTGTTTTTTTTAAAAATAAAAATAATAAAAATATATAATTAAAAAGTACTATTTTATTTTGGTCGTTATCAAAAAAAAATGCCCTGTTTAT
The DNA here is from genome assembly GCF_051295495.1 of Thamnophis sirtalis. Taxonomy (NCBI): domain Eukaryota; kingdom Metazoa; phylum Chordata; class Lepidosauria; order Squamata; family Natricidae; genus Thamnophis; species Thamnophis sirtalis. Next base: position 87,802,441 of record NW_028261382.1, on the reverse strand, counting down.
TTGCATTAGGGGCAAAGATAACTTGAGCTTGCAGCCTGCCAACCAGAAGAGGGCACTCTTGAATTAACATTATGGTTTTGAGATAGGTAGCTGGGACAAAATTTTAATAGAAGGGAGTGGAAAACTTAACTCAAACTCAGTAAAGAACCCGTTAAGGATTAAGGGCCAACCCCTTTCAGGAAAATACTTTTGAATTTTAAGCTCTCTTGTCAGATTTAGCCCTGATTTCATTAGGAACAGTTTTGCGGAAATTAGGATTATGTGGTATTCATTCACTTCTGCTTCCTACTGGCACAGGAAAAACAGAGAACATAGTTCTTGATTAAAATTTCAGAAAGAGTAAATAGATGATTGGATGGATTGCTTTGTTTCTTCTACCATCAAAGGACTGAGCAAATATTGAAGCACCTACACTATTTTTTTCCCTAAGTACATAATAGGCCTGTCAAAGCCTAACAGGTTTGATTTGTTGAAACTGGTTATTTGATTGTATAATTTGTTTCAGTATCTAATGATGCTCGGAGCACTATCTGAATTTCTTGTGATCCGGTGTGGGAACTCTCCATCTACCCACTTGTTGCATTTAGCTTTGGCACTTGTTTATGTCTTTCTCTGTTTCTCTAACCCAGCTGTACAAAATCTCCTTCTCTATCTCACAGAATTTTATTTGAAGAAACCCGTAGGTTCTATATTTTCTAAAAGAAGTATATTTTTGAATCAAGGGATCTATCAAATGCCACATCAAGTGAATGAATGCCATACAATCCTAATTTCCGCAAAGCCAGAGATAACATAGCAATAGCTATTTTATATACTGCTTATATACCGCTTCATAGTGCTTTTATAGCCCTCTCTAAGTGGTTTACAGAGTCAGCCTATTGTCCCCAACAATCTGGCTCCTCATTTTTACCCATCTCGGAAAGATGGAAAGCTGAGTCAACCTTGAGCCTGGTGAGATTTGAACTGCCGAACTGCAGCTAGCAGTCAGCTGAAGTATTCTGCAGTATTGCACTCTAGACAATCGTTCAAATGTACAATATGTATTCACTAAACCAGGTTTTTAGCAGAAAACGTGTGAATTCTCCTATGCAACTGTGCTGTCTTCTAGATCAGTGGTCTCCAACCTTGGCAACTTTAAGACCTGTGGACTTCAACTCCCAGAGTTCCTCAGCCAGCTTTGCTTTGCTGGCTGAGGAACTCTGGGAGTTGAAGTCCACAAGTCTTAAAGTTGCCAAGGTTGGAGACCACTGTTCTAGATGGCAAAGTTACCAAGATTCAGCAAGGCTGCATCTACTTACTGCAGATCCAAAGGGAAGAGATCCCATTTCCTCCAGGAAGAGACTTTATGCTGTAAACAGAGATGCTACAATACCTGTGATCTCTGGCCCAATCCTAGATCTCTAGTTCAACTCCACAAAGGACCAATGGGAAGAAGCTGCTGGATTAGATCAAAAGGTTGCAAAGCAGAACATCTTCTCTCCAGCAGTGATTAACCAGATATCACTGAAGATTTCACAAGCAGCCAATGAGATCAGAATTCTTCTTCTACTGTTGAATCTCTCTTTGATGAGCTTCCATCTGTTGCTCTCAGGTGCTTTGGAAAATAGGATGAGTTCACCTCTCTCTGACAGCCTTTCAGACATTGGAAAACTGCTATCATGTCACCCCTAGTCCTTCTGTTTCTTAGACCAGGCGTACCCAGTTCTCACAATTGTTCACCATGTACATCAGTCTCCAGCCCCTAACAATCCTTGTTGCTCTTCTCTGCACTCTTTCTAGAATCTCAATACCTGTTTGTGTTGTGGTGACCCAAACTGGATGCAATATTCCCTTAACCTTTCACATTCTGGGACACCTTGATGAGATTGGACTAAAACTCCCAGGAATCACAATTGCATGAATTTGTAGCATTTTCTAGTACCTCTGGTGGATGTTAGCCAAGGGAAAACTTCTTTAGAAAATTAACAAACCAGTTTATTCTTCTGAGCCAGCTCGTAAAATATTCTTTGCGTCCGTGAGAACCTGTCTGAAAACGTCCATTGAATTAGTACATTTCTTTTTAAAGATATCCAAATTCTTGATATACAGCATAGCACTCCATCCAGGTGGGATGGCGCAGTCTAAACTCAGTAAATTCAAGAATACTTTCCTGGCACTCAAAACATTTTGAAAGTATCAAGACAAATGCTTTGAGGTCCTGAAGCCCACCCAAGTTAAACTGGAGAACTTCTAAAGCAAAGATGTGATGATTTTGATAATTTCGGAGCCAAATTTAATAGCGAACCAGTTATGCCTCTCCTTCATATGCAGAAGCTAGTCTTCCAATTTTGGACATGATGTTTATTATCTCTTTTCCATCTCAAGTTATCTAATACAGAAATTTATTTTCAGAGTTATTGCTTTATGCTGCTGTCGCTTTATGCTGCTGCATTTTATATTCTTTGGTGGCAAGCACCTATTCTGCACTTCTGAAATTTAGCAGACTAAGGGTATTTATGCTCTATAAAGCAGTGGTTTTAAAGAAATGTATGGGCTCCGTCTCTCCCACAAGTGTTAAAACAGTTGTTAAATTTGGAAGGGGCAGCGCAAAAGACCTTCTGGAACACATTCAGGTGAAGTTCAACACAACATGCTAAACTCAGGTTAACAAAACACAATTGCAGCACCCATATAAAATGCTAGGCCCCAACAAATAAAACATGAAGGTTTAGGTCAGGAATGATGGCCTTGCAAGCAATTGCTGAGCTGCCTAAAATAAGCTAAATGACCAATTACCTAGCCCCATTTTTGTTTGTCTTCGTTGTCTCAACTCAACCTCTAAATTATAGACTCAAAAGGACAGCCTTTTATATAAAGGTCAGAAACAAGCATTATATATTCACCACTGTTCAACTGCTAACTGTTATCAATGTTAAGTTTAAAAGACACGGAGTGAATTGTTTTAACAGTTAAGAATGTTTTGGTCCTATTTGATCTGGGAGCTGAAGCCCACAAGTCTTAAAGTTGCCAAGCCTAGGTGTAGCACAGAGGTAGGTTCCTACCAGTTTGCACCTATTCGGTAGAACTGGTTCGTCAAATCTACCGAACCGGTTAGAAGAGGTTCCACCAGTGAACCTGGAAAGCAGGCCACCCCTACAGAAGAGGTTCCAAAAATTTTTGAAACCCACCACTGGTCCTTGGATATGATTATTCTATACTATCATGCTCATATTTATAAAACTCAGTGCCTCTGTGAAAGGTAAGGATGACTACTGAGTTTGTGGTGCAATCAGATCATTGCGTGTGTTGAAGTTGCTTTAACGCAAACCAAAGATGCCTTTTAAAAAACCAGTTTACATCATATTCTTATGCATGCCAGTGCTGTGTGTGAGGTAATTTAAGGTGGTTCTAACAAGTGTCGTTGGCATCTTCATATCCGGTCACATGGGCGGCAAGCCACTCCCACAAAGGAGGCCACACCCACAGAGTAGGTTCGAACAATTTTTGAAACCCACCACTGGTGTAGCAGCAAACTTTCTCCAGATTGATTTCTTGCAATACTGCTATTTTCGGGTGGCGCTCTTTCTCTGTTTTTTTCCTGCTATGGGTATTTTTTTCCTTCTCATTTTCCTTTGGCAAAAAAAAGGCATTTTGTGACGGATGAATGATTTAACAACCAGAAAAATCTAAGCCTGAGAATGAGGTGGTTTCACAAAATGGAAACAAGAATGACTTCAGTGCTCGTTTTCCTCCCTTGTTTTTATTTTGTTTTGAGACTTTCGACACAGCTATGGACTTCAAAAAACATGGCATATATTACCCTTTGATGAGCTGAAGCGGTTGGGATTCAAAATAGAATAGAATGGTGGTCCTGGGTTAGGATATCTTCTCTTCAGCCAAAACTTTAAAATGCTAATGATACGAAGAGAGTAAATGAATAAATGAAAGAAAACGAAACTTGTCCCATTCGAGGCGGCCAACTGGAGTTCTGTTCCTTGGCAAAAGAGAAAATGACCTGGCAGCTGCTTGTTTTAAGAGAAACCACATTTTCTTTTATAACTTTGGTTCCAGACTCACACATGCTCAGACAGATACATTGAAATGAAGCATATAATACTGAGTAATGTTATACCTGTTGACTTCAGTGAGTCTGTTCCAGCTGTCCGAACCTGCCATTCGCCAGATGTGTCGGGTCCTATGACTTCCAGAACTCTGACAAGTCACTGTCACAGAACATCTGGAATATCTGTTGAGGGAGAAAGGGTGACGTTAAATGTTTTTTATACAAGCAAAATTTCATGAATCTTTTCTGGGATTAATAGAGTATCACATGTTTGCTGGTGGAAGAAAACTATGACCAGAAAACTCAGAGGCAGGATAATCTTTTGAGATGAATCCTGAGGAGAAAAACCCTGAGGGACCAGGGCCAGAAAATTCACTTCATAACTTGAAGAATAGACTTATTTGACAGGAGAGGGGGAAAAAAATTGATTATTGCCATCCAGCACACATTCCAGATTGGAAGTATGGAGGGAGTGGGGGAGAATTAAAACCACATTTTGTCAGAATTCAGATGCTGAGCAGTACAAAAGAGAGTTCATCCAGCCAAACCATAAAAAACTGGTTTGGGAGTTCTGAGATTTTTGGTCTAATGATGGATTCATCCCTAAAACTCTTCATTCAGAAGGAATCCAGAAATCTTCCCCCGGGGTGAAGTCACTGGGAGCAGCAAATAGGCAACTTAGTTAATAGTGTAGGAGTTAAACAGGTTGGTTTTTGATATGTGTCATATTTTTAAAAAAATCATATGGCAAAGAAAAGGTGGCTGCCTTCTTATAAAACTCAAAGGAACATCAATATAATGTGGATTCATTTGGATCAATGTTCATGTAGATGATGGAGTTTATTGCCCTGTCTTCCGATGAATTTGAAAGACATTTGAGATCTTATTTTTGAAATGATTCAGGGGTAGCAAGTATTATAAATAAAAAGCAGTATTTCATCTCCAAGGGAAACACAATAAATTCTCAGAAACACGACCTAACCCCAGCTGTGAATAGCTGCCAAAGAAATTCCTCCAACTGTTCTATTTGCTATGGAGAGGTAGATTCATATTCTTTTTTAAAAAAAATAATGGGGACAAGGAATAAACCTTTCTTCTCTCTTTGTGAAAGTCCAAATATGCAGAGATGGGTCTTGAAACAAAGATGTGACCTCAAGCAGGCAGCTCCTGATTTATTTCTTCGAACGTTTCTAGCAATTACGCAATCTTCTCTCCTCTAGATGAACATGACGTTCGAATCTACACACTAATAGCTTTTGTCATTTTGGGACTTAAAAGGGTGTGGCTCACTGGCTTCATCAAGGCTATGTCCTATGTGTCAATTCATAGATTATTATTTTAAAATAATAAATGAGGAACAAGGGATGATAGAGCAGATCTGCTCAGAATAGCATAATTTATAATGAAGAGGGAAGGGGAGGAAATGAAAGGAAGTAAATGAATGAAGAAGAGAAGGGAAGGGAAGGGAAAGGAAAGGAAAGGAAAAGAAAGGAAAGGAAAGAAGGAATGGAAAGGAGAGGATAGGACAGAATAAAGGAAGGAATGGAGAGGAGAGGGAAGGAGGGGAGGGGAGGGGAGGGGAGGGAAGGAAGAAAGGAAGGATAATGAATACGCTGGTGTTTGTGTACTTTAAGTAAAAATAAAATTAGCATGAAACTTTCCTTAATAAATATGTGACTGTTCAAAATTCCAGAGCAATAACAACTAATGTAACCTTCTAGGTCAAAGAATGGTCTATCCTGCTTTGCATTGGGCTGGAGAACATGGTGCAATTATGTCACATTATTTAATACATTTATCCAATTATTTAGCTGTGCTAGCAGGGCAAAGGGAGAGAAGGGTGAAGGAGACCCCCTCCCCAAAAAAAACCCACTGAAAATATTGGCAAAGGTGGCTGTCCTGATTTGCAACAGACCCCGCTGAATTTCCCTCTTCCCAGGAACACAGCGTACCGGAGGCCCTTCTGAATTTGCTGTCTTGAATGGATGCCAAGTCACAGCAACATTACCAGCCTGGTCTGTTTCTTGTCTGCAGATACAGAATTTTCCAGAAAGTCTTCAGGGCTTGTCCCCCCCCTCCCTCCCCCATCTCTCGGAGCGTAACTATTTCTGTGAAAACAAGTGCTTGCAATCTCTCTCTCTCTCTCTCTCTCTCTCTCTCTCTCTCTCTCTCTCTCCATCCCTCCCTCCCTCCCTCCCTCCCTCTCCCCCACTCCAAGGCATGCTTGGGGAAATGCTCCAAACCAACCTAAAACTAGGGAGAAATTTCCTGACATGGAGAACAATTAACCAGAGGAACGACTTGCCTCCAGAAGTTGTGGGTATCCCAATACTGGAGATTTTTTAAGAAGAGATTGGACAAGCAAACAAGGGCATAGGGTTTTCTGCTCGAGCAAGGGATCAGACTAGAAGATCTCCAAGGTCCCTTCCAACTCTGTTTTCTGTTAAATGCCTGGGACTCCAACCCAGAGTAGCACACTTGCCATAACACTGCACCCTGTTCACCACCAAAACACCTGGAGCCCATGTTCTAGAACTCTGGGTCAAGATTACCTTAGATCGGAGAATATATTCTGACCTTGCTACAACTCTTCAATCCTTATCTTAGAATTTAATTTGCATTGACTTTGCATCCTCCGGCAGCCATTTTATTTCACTTCCCAAGGTGCTTGGCGCCACCCTCGGGGGCCTGACACGTTTCGTTTGCATCTGATGCCCCTTGGTCTCCATTCCCCACCATTGTTCTTCCTACGGACTCAGCCCTGAGGCTGCCTCTGTCTGAGGCCACATCTCTGGTATTTGTGTAGAAGGGAGTGAGTTAGTTTACAGTGGTTTGCTGGCATCCTAGCATTATTGCCCATGGACACATCTGCCACCACCCCAGGGCATGGGAGAGCTCCACTGAACCAGGAGTGGCTGAATTGATGCTCTGGTGCTCCTCTTCTCCCCGAAAAATGCCTTTTACCATCCTCAAATTATGTCTTTTTCTTAACCTGAACAGATGGGCCAATTTGAACAAAGGCTCAGTTGTGGCCAGCCACACTTGGCATTTTCCAAGAATGTCAACAGGGCCTCTGTTGGGCACATGGTCTTTCTTGTAGGAAAGGGTGAGAGAGAGAGAGAGAGAGAGAGACAGGGAGGGAGGGAGAGAGGGAGGGAACGAGAGGGAGAGAGACAGGTCTTGCTCTGCTCCATGGTCTTTACCAGGGGTGGGTTTCTCACCCCGTTCCAACCGGTTTGGTTGGAACGAGGCCGGCGGCGTCCTCGCGCGCGTGTGCGGCGCACGCATGCGTACTAGCGTCTGTGTGATGCTCCAGCTGCTCCTGGAGGATCGCGCAGGGGCTGTATGCGTCCTGCGCATGCGTGGAAGCGCAGAATTCGTCAAAACCGGGTAAGAAGCGGGCGCGGGTGGGCGCGCGCGGGCGCAGGTGGGCCCTTCGCCGTTCCCGGAAGTTACTTACTTCCGGGTTCGGCGACCAACCGGTTCGCAGGGACCGCCGTGAACCGGTTGAAACCCACCCCTGGTCTTTACATACAAGAGTCCACTAAAAGCAACTCAACTCAAACGGTTGCCATGAAACCAGCATTCTGGGGCAACAGGAGGGGATGGGTTTACCTTACAAGACCAGCTGTCTGTCCGCAGCTGTTAATAAGCTTCCTTGCTGGTGGGCTTGTTTAGCTGCAGCCAAGACACAATCTGCTTTCCTGGGTGAACCAATTCCCCCCACCTTCGATTCCTGCCATAGGCTACAATATGGGGTGGCATGAAGCCCGATCCTTCGCAAGAGGCAGGAGAGGGCGCGGAGGTCACATTCCATCGCTGGAGCTTGCAGGTGGACCGCTGTGTAATTGACAACTCCGAAGGGGGAATGGGAGATTGCCTGCTCAGGCCACCCCTTTGGGTTGCTCTAGGCTCTTACCTGCAGAAACCTGCCGGAGCATCTGCCAGGGACCGATTCAGTGAGAATGTTTGAGGGTTAAAGAAGCCCAATTTGGAAAGCCTTGTGTGCAACTGTTGGGGGCCTCTTTAGAAGTTGCCGGGGAATTGTCACTTTTGATGGACAGAAAGGGGAAAGGATTACATGCATGGAGAGAAATAAGGTTAATTCTTTTAAATGTTGATGAAATCAGATCTTGGGCCTGGCCTGAACCACCTTTTTATGTTATACCTCTCTACTTTTTTTTTTTTTTTAGTATACACCACGTAAAGAGTCCAAGTGTTTTCCTCTCCCCAAAACCACCCCAAAAAAACCCTTTGCCCCCCTGCAGTAGCAGAAATCTTCTTTGTAAAACAAGCTGCAAAATGAAATGAATGCATGTTCATGCAGGGTGTGATTTAATACACAATGGCACTCTTTATGGTATACAATATACAAAGTCTGCATTGTGCCCTCATATGTTATCTGTTATAAACTCAAGTCCATGTCTAAGAGCATTAGAGATCCTGTAATTTTCCCAAAGCATTTCAAGGAAGGTCAAAAATACATCTGACCTGTTCAGTGTCAGTTAGTCACAAGGGGTGGAATTGGAACAATTTTTTTCCAGCTACACAAGGCTGAGTGAAGAGGTCTGAGCTCTCTCTCTGGCTGTGAAATGTCAGCACTTGTGATCAGGAAAACGTCTTCCCAGCTTTGCATCACTCATCTCTGGGCAATTTAGCTGCCATCCTATCATGCAAAGAAAGACACAAAAATAAGACTGGGCTTTGAAAGAGAAGGTAAGGGAATGCAACATGGCCAGGATGATACACTGGGTCCTTTGTTCTTTCCTTCCTTCCTCTTGGTTTGCCAGTGTGACCCAGCAGCCCCCATATTATAGGGTGGAGAGAGAACAAAGAGAAAATATGACACTGATTTGACCATTCTTCCAAAATGCAAGGGTACGGATTGCCGACTCTGATCTATGCACTATCTTGCAGATTAATCATCCCTTATATGTTTTCAGAAGGAGTTCCTTCAGCCAGCAATCACAGTTGGGATCAAAGTGAATCACGCTGTCTTCTGGGACCTTGGCTCATCTTGGAAAACTAATGAGGTCATGGAAAATCTTTAGCGCATGAAAAGAACTGTCAATACAGGGCTTTCTGCGCTCAAGGATGAGTGAGACAGGATCAATCACTCTGCATCAACCTCTGATCGAAGTTCCCCTCGCCACGCTCACCATACCCCTGGGAATAAGGTTGGATAAGGAGATGAGACTGGAACATGGAGTCAGGGAATTAGCACTGTCTGGAAGAGGGGAAGTGAAAAAGACAGGAGTTAGTCAAGCTAGGTCAGAAGTTGGCAATCTCAAACACTCAAAGAGACACAAAGGTCCTAACCGGAAGCCCCCCCCCCCATTCAATTCTGAAGCCGACCGGAAGCCTGCTTCATCCACCAGTCTCCTCCTAGTGTGGCATCCTTTTTCCTGTACCTGTCCTAACTGAAAATCCTATCAATTGTGGGGCCGACTGGCAACAGGGAGTCACAGCAGAGGGACGAAAGAGCCGCATGAGGCTCCAGAGCCACAGTTGCAGATCCCTGAGCTAGGTTGTGTTGCAGAGGTGGGTTCCTACCAGTTCGTACCTATTCGGTAGAACCAGTTCGTCAAATCTACCAAACCAGTTAGAGGAGGTTCCACCAGTGGACCCGGAAAGCAGGCCACACCTACAGAAGAAGTTCCAAAAATTTTTGAAACCACCACTGGTCCTTGGATATGTTTATTCTACACTATCATGCTCATATTTATAAAACTCAGTGCCTCTGTGAAAGGTAAGGATGACTACTACGTTTGTGGTGCAATCAGAACATTGCGTGTGTTGAAGTTGCTTTAACGCAAACCAAAGATGCCTTTTAAAAAACAAGTTTACATCATATTCTTATGAATGCCAGTGCTGTGTGTGAGGTAATTTAAGGTGGTTCTGACAAGTGTCATCAGCATCTTCATATCCGGTCACATGGGCGGCAAACCACTCCCATCCGGTCACATGGGCAGCAAGCCACTCCCACAAAGGAGGCCACACCCACAGAGTAGGTTCGAACAATTTTTGAAACCTACCACTGTTGTGTTGCATTCGTTATGCAGTCTCTCCTTGGCCAGGGGTTTAAAAGTGGGGCCGTGGGCCCTCCTGCTTTGCCTGATGAGAAAGTTTTGGATATCAGCAGCAAAGTCCTGCCCTAACTGAACCCCAGAATCTAACACCTGCTAAGTCCAACTGGCCCTAACATGAAAGTCAAGCCAACTCAGGTTATTCCGCTGTGAGCCATTTTGTGTCCAGTTCAATGAATAGAACTAATTGAAGCCAACATTTTCCAGTTGCTCATTCTTCTGTGAAAGCCAGTTGGTGTCACTTTGGTATAATTGTTTGTAAACAAAACGAAACAAAACCACCCTGAAATTCTGTGGCATCTTCCCCTCATCCCTTCGTTTTCTAAATTGTTTCTGTTATTTCTAAACGAAAACATTTGTTTATGGGAAACACCAGTTGCCTCTCAAACTGCTGATTATTTTGTCTCAATGGCTCAGGCAATTTGAATTACGGGAGTTGATTGCCAAAAGTTTCTCTTGTAACCATGAACATCAGTTTCTGGGCCTCCAGAACTGGCCAGAGGGGCTTCTTCGTTTTTTACAGGTTCCCATCCTTAGTGATGCACAATATTATTCTGGCTGACTTTTCTGAAGTTCCTGCCAAATAGCGTGGGGTAGAGGGGAGTCTGATGAAAATGACAACGTTTGGCTGCGTGACAGTTGATCTTGGCATCCCATTGTGGATAGAATTGTGCAGTTCATTCTTTGTCCCAGAATTTCAGAATCACTCCAGGAGATGCTGTTTGTAGTATTGTGGAAACAATGAGCAGTGAGACAATTGAAGAATCTTCTGCGCTGTTCTTTGACTGGTTCCTTGTTTTCACCAATCCAATCCGACAGCAAGTCTCTCTCTCTCTCTCTCTCCTCTCTCCCTCTCTCCCTCTCTCTCTCTCTCTCTCCCTCCCTCTCTCCCTCTCTCTCCCTTCCCCTCTCTCCCCCCATTCTCTCTCCCTCACTCTTTCCTGCTCTCCCACCTCTCACTTCTCTCTCTCTCTCCCTCATTCTCTCTACCCTTTCCCTCCCTCTCCTCTTTCTCCCTCCCTCTCCCCCTGTCTTTCCCCCTTTCTCCCTCTCTTTAAGTTTAAGTTTTATTTTATTTATATGCCGCCCTATTCCCTAAAAGGGACTCAGGGCGGCGAACAACTTAAACGGGAAGGGGAAACATACAAGTACAAAATAGACATATTAAAATGACCAACAACCACACCTGTCGAGAGGGGAGGGGAGCTCATCAACCCCAGGCCTGCCGACACAGCCAGGTTTTAACGGCTTTTCGGAAAGCAGGGAGAGAGGTGAGGGTCCGAATCTCCGCGGGGAGTTCGTTCCAAAGGGCCGGAGCTGCAACAGAGAAGGCCCTCCCCCGGGTCGTAGCCAGATGGCATTGGCTGGTGGATGGAACCCGGAGGAGGCCGGCCCTGTGCGAAATAATGGGTCTTTGGGAGGTAATTGGCAGCAGGTGGTCTCTCAAGTACCCAGGTCCTTCTTTCCATCCCCCTCATTCTCTCTCCCTCCTGTGTGTGTTTGTGTGAGTGAGTGAGAGAGTGAGAGAGAGAAAGAGAGAGAGAGAGGGAGAGAGAGATCATAAAGGCAGTCCTGCTGTCAAGCTAGTGAAAACCAGATCCCTATTAATGGTGAAGAGTCTCCTTCTACAGGCCAACTGATTGCATTGACTAGGTAGGGAATGTTCTTTGGATTAAGGACAGGCAACCAGGGTATTCTTTCTTACACACGGCTGCTCATAGACCTTGATTGGCAACTGGTTGATCAGGAAGAAAAACAGGCCTCTGAAAGATTTCTCTGAATTTTATCCGGGAGCCATTCTGTTGGTAAGCCATATGGCGGGAATTGTAATAAAACATTGGCACTACAAGGATTTCCCCCTTTTTGCTAGTCTGGCTCATGGCTGTTTTGACATGAAAAAATCAATAATGACTTACTAGTTTCAATTAATTTATAACAAGAGAGAGAGAGAGAGCAAGGGAGAAAGAGAGAGAAAAGAGAAAAAGAGAGCATATGAGAGAGAGCAAGAGACCAAGAGAAAAAGAGAGAGAGAGAGAAAGAGAAAAAGAGAGAGAGAAAAGAGCGTATGAGAGAAAGAGAGAGAGAGAGAGCATAAGAGAGAAGAGAAAGAGAGAGAGAAAAGAGAGAACGTATGAGAGAGAGAGAAAGAGAGAGAGAAAGAGAAAAAGAGACAGAGAAAAGAAAGAGTGTATGAGAGAAAGAGAGATAGAACATAAGCGAGAAGAGAAAGAGAGAGAGAGAAGAGAGAGCGTATGAGAGAGTGAGAAAGAGAGAAAGAAATAAACAGAAAAAGAGACAGAGAAAAGAAAGAGTGTATGAGAGAAAGAGAGCTAGAACATAAGAGAGAAGAGAAAGAGAGAGAGAGAGAGAGAGAGAAAGAGAAAAAGAGAGCATACGAGAGAGAACAAGAGAAAAAGAGAGAGAGAAAGAAAAAAGAGAAAAAGAGAAAAGAGTGTATGAGAGAAAGAGAGAGAGCATAAGGGAGAAGAGAAAGAGAGAGAGAGAAAAGAAAGAGCGTATGAGAGAGAGAAAGAGAGAGAATAGAGAAAAAGAGAGCATATGAGAGAGAGCAAGAGACCAAGAGAAAAAGAGAGAGAGAAAGAGAAAAAGAGACAGAGAAAAGAGAGAGTGTATGAGAGAAAGAGAGAGAGAGCATGAGAAAAGAGAAAGAGAGAAAAAAGAGAGCGTATGAGAGAGAGAGAGAGAGAGAGAGAGAGAGAGAGAGAGAGAGAGAGAGAGAGAGAGAGAGAGAGGAGATATTTGTTTCCCCTGCCCTGTCAAATTGCTGGGGCTCAGAGTTAGGTACCATCTGCGGCTGGCAAGAAAGCAGCGGCAGGCTTTTGCCAGCGTCTGCAAAAGAACGAGCGAGAAACAAGTGAGCCGCACATCTGCATGAGAAAAGACATTCTTGTCCGCCACCTCCTCTTTTCAGCGGGGCGACCCCTGAAGGTGGTTCTCTTTGCGGCCTCCTTATGGAATCGGTACAGCGCAGCCAGACGATTTTGCTGGCCATTGTACGACCCCCGCCCCTCCTTCCACCCACCCACCCAGCATCTCATACTGCAGGGGATTAGACACCGGCTTGACGCTCCCCAGGGGGATGGGAACGATACCAAGCCTTTCCCTCTGCCTTTCCCTCTTGAGCTGTAATATATGGGGTATGTCTGCCTAAATTGGAACAGTGTAATCTCCTGCTTTCAAAAGAGGCCGGGCTGCCGGAGCGTCTGGCTTGTTTCAAACCTTATGGGAAGGTGTCAAAATAGAGAAGGGAAAAAAAAAAAGAGGAGAGGGGGGAGGCAATTCCAACCTGAGGAAGCCATTTCGTGCAGCAACCATTCGTTTTATCTGGAACTGGTTTGGTTTGGATTATATAGCCTCGCATCCTTCCCTCTCTCTACTTCCCTCTCTCTTTTTTCCCTTCAAAAGCTTGCAAAGCTTGTAAGTTTGCAATTGGGCACTTAGAAGGTAGATTATTCGGCAAAGAAGCTTCAATAGACGTGAGCGCATATACGTGTGTGTCAGTGGTAGGATTCAAATAATTTAACCACCGGTTCTCTGCCCTGATGATTTCTTCCAACAACCAGTTCACCAAACTGCTCAGAAAGTTAACAACCGGTTCTCGCGAACCGGTGCGAACTGGCTGAATCCAACCACTGGTGTGTGTGTGTGTTGTGTGTGTGTGTGTGTGTGTGTGTGTGTGTGTATGCGTAGATCTTTTTGATTGGCAGGGTAATAGATTTGAGTCCTGTAGCAGGAGCGGCCTCATCATTTTAATAGCTTTTCCTGGCAGTCATTTGCTTTAGCACTCAGGGAGGTCGATGGCTACCTAGACTGCCTACTCCAGTGTGTGGTTTTTGTAAAACACACACACACACACACATACACACATACAAAAAGGAGAAATTAAAATGTGTCTCATTTTAATATGAGACATAGGAGAGGAAGAAGTCCATATACTTTTTTTAATTTGTCCCTCCATTTCCATTGCTTATTTACTTACTTACTTTGTTAATTGTATTAGCAATAGCAGTTAGCAATAGCAGTTAGACTTATATACCGCTTCACAGGGCTTTCAGCCCTCTCTAAGCGGTTTACAGAGTCAGCATATCGCCCCCACAGTCTGGGTCCTCATTTCACCCACCTCGGAAGGATGGAAGGCTGAGTTAACCCTGAGCCGGTGAGATTTGAACCGCCGAGCTGCAGAACTAGCAGTCAGCTGAAGTGGCCTGCAGTACTGCACTCTAACCACTGCGCCACCTCGGCTCATATTGATTAGTCCTTGGGCTATATCAAAGTGCAGAATTCCAGACACAAATTATTACTAAAATCTGATAAAAATGATTTAAAATGGAATTGGGTGAAATGCAATTTAAAATGAAATGGGGAATAAAATAATTTAATATATAGATAAATAAGATGTGATAAAATTATATTTCGGTGTCCCCGGTACAATCTACCCCAATTAGTATTTATTTAATGAAATTTGCAAATGGCTCCAGTCAAATGTGGATAACTATAACAGGTGGTCCTCAACTTACAACAGTTCGCTTAGAGACCATTTGAAGTTACAATGGCATGGAGAAAAGTGACTTGTGATCATTTTTCACACCCCTGTTGCCATCATCCCCATGGTCACGTGATCAAAATTCAGCTGCTTGGTAACTGGTTCATATTTATGACGATTGCAGTGTCTCCAGGGTCACCGATCAGCTTTTGCAACCTTCTGACAAGCGAAATCAATGGGGGAAACCAGCTTCACTTAACGACCATGTTGCTAATTTCGCAACTGTACTAACTCACTTAAGAACTGTGGCAAGAAAGGTCATGAAATGGGGGGAAAAAAACTACTGGGCAAATGGCTCACTTAGCAACAGAAATTTTGGGCTCAATTGTGGTCCTTTATCAAAGACTACCTGTAGCACAATAGAACGAAGAGCAAAAGGATAACCGTGAATGATCAACCTAATTGATTGCTAAGCAATGTCCAAGAGAAAACATTTGCAGCTCGGAAATAATGGTGGCATTCAGCCCTATTATTTATAGCAATAGCAATAGCATTTAGACTTATATACCGCTTCATAGGGCTTTCAGCCCTCTCTAAGCGGTTTACAGAGTCAGCATATTGCCCCCAACAACAATCCAGGTACTCATTTTACCCACTTCGGAAGGATGGAAGGCTGAGTCAACCCTGAGCCAGTGAGATTTGAACAGCCGAACTGCAGAACTGCAGTCAGCTGAAGTAGCCTGCAGTGCTGCATTTAACCACTGCGCCACCTCAGCCCTTCTTGTTGACACCACTGAGAATCTTACAGGCAGAAAAATGGGAAGACAAACTAATTCCTACAATAGAAGTGTGGATGGTAATGGAATTAGTGGAGATGTAAACATTGATTGTTTCAATTAAAGAAAAATATTTATTTAATTTTGTTTCTGAGCGGCACCGTGATGGTAGAGGTTGAGCTCTTATCTCACAATCAGGAGGCTATGAATTCAATCCTAGGTAGCGGCAGATATTCCTCTCTCTGGTCACAATGAGTTATTGTGTGCTGTGAACACTGCATAGGTGTCAGGAAGGGCATCCAGTAAACAGGCCATTCAGTCGCCCTGAATTCACCCTGACGCAAGGGATCATAGCAGTGTTTCTCAACCTTGGCGACTTTAAGTCCGTGGACTTCAACTCCCAGAATCCCCCAGCCAGTTGGCTGGGGGAGTCTGGGAGTTGAAGTTCACAGGACTTAAAGTCGCCAGAGTTGAGAAACACTGGATTATAGGGACGTTAAAAGGAAAAATAATAGGTAATTTTATTTCTATTTGGACACTGCTTTTGGACTTTTTGATTGCAACTGGGAAAAAAAAGAAACTTTGACTTTATGATTAGAATGATTCTGTTGTCATCGAAATGGCCTGAAATGTCATGAAATGTAAAAAGTTGAGGTTGCATTGTTTTAGCAATCTACGGCACCAAAGTAGATTGTCATTGCTGAGCCAAAGTCAGAAGTCTTTCCTTCTGGCTCCCTCTTTGCACTTCTCTCTTTCTTTTCCTTGTTTTTTCTAACTTTTGTTCCTTCTATGCATTTCTCTCATGATGAAAGTTCATAAAATATTTAAAGTAAGGAAATAATGAGAGCATACACTACTGCAAAAGAGCAGGATTTCAACGTAACATTAACGGGGCACGGAAGGACAGCTAAAAGGTTACGTTAAAGGTTCCCCTCGAACATATGTGCTAGTCGTTCCCGACTCTAGGGGACGGTGCTCAGCTCCCTTTCAAAGCCCAAGAGCCAGCGGTGTCTGAAGACGTCTCCGTGGTCATGTGGCCGGCAGGACTAAACACCGAAGGAGCATGGAACGCTGTTCCCTTCCCACCAAAGTAGTCCCTATTTTTCTACTTGCATTTTTTTACGTGCTTTCGAACTGCTAAGTTGGTAGAAACTGGGACAAGTAACAGGAGCTCATTCCGTTACGTGGCGCTAGGGGTTCGAACCGCCGAGCTGCCGACCTTTCTGATCGATAAGCTCAGCCACAGAGCCACCTTAAGGACAGCTAGCCCATGCTAATTTTGGAGGAACAAATGCAGCCGTCTACTCCCGCTGATAAGTGTGTGTACCACGGATGAACACATCTAGAGGGTACCAGCCTGGGGAATAACAATAGCAATAGCAATAGCAGTTAGACTTATATACTGCTTCATAGGGCTTTCAGCCCTCTCTAAGCGGTTTACAGAGTCAGCATATTGCCCCCAACAATCCGGGTCCTCATTTCACCCACCTCCGAAGGATGGAAGGCTGAGTCAACCCAAGACCATCACAAAGGGGAAGGTCAAAAAGATGATGCCACAATCAAGTACCTCTCTGCCCTTCCCCCTCCCCACCAGTTGAAGTCTTCTGCTATGAACCAGATTTGTTTAGATCCCCCACCCTCCCTTTGTGGATGAACACAGAGGAACAGGGCTCTGGGAAAACAGAAGGGTAAATTATACAACAGTAGCAGCTTCTTGACCTCTGCATGTGAAAAGGTATTAACCTTTCACGCCCATAACCTCTCTCATGTGACGGGGGTCAAGAGGATTTTTTTGGGAGTGGGGTGGGGGGAAAGAGACTGTTAAAACTTCAGGAAGTTTTCTCTTTTAAACAAAGGAGGTGCTGAGTCAGACCAGCAATTGCTGCCTCAGATGTGTCCTGCCACTGTGGCCAGATTTTGGAGAACAATAACTACGGTAGGAGAGGCAATGTTGAGTCAAACACACCGGGGGATTTCTACTATATAGAGCAGTGTTTCTCAACCTTAGCAACTTGAAGATGTCTGGACTTCAACTCCCAGAATTCCCCAGACATCTTGCCAAGGTTGAGAAACACTGATATGTCATGTTGGCTCAGGAACTCTGCAATTGAAGTGTGCAAGTCTTAAAGCTGTCAAGTTACAAGACTCTTGCACCCCTAACCCTTTAGAAAAAAAACCCCAGGGGTGTTCAAACTTGACAGCTTTAAGACTTTAACATTTAGATAGGACTCTTAGAGGTGGGCGGGGCGTTTAGTGAGCCAGCCAATCAGTGAGTGGTGGGCGGGGCAAGTGTGGTGCGGATGGGCGGGGGGAGGGAGCTGGAACCGGTTCTAAATGACACAGTAGATTTGTGGAACCTCTTCTATAGAAGAAGTTAGAACTGGCAGGAACCCACCCCTGCTTTTAAGAGAATCTCATCACAGATCCACACTTTTGGTTGTCACTGTTGTGTTTAGTGGCGGGAGAGAGCGGGGAAGAAAGCACCAAATGGGTTGTGTTGGAAAGGCAGGAAGGCATTGGCTGAAGATGCCAATAAAAGCAGATTGAGGAAGGAAGCAGAATTCCAGAGGATAATGGTTCACCCCAAACATCAGAGTACAGTACTCCAATCCTCTGGATACTTGCAGCTTTAATAGACATGAAAGGAGGTCTGGATGAACATTGGAGTCAGATCCTGCTCACACCTTTGTTCGATCCTGATTTACATGCTGCCTGCAATATAGATAAACATAATTATTTCCAGGAAAACTTTATGGTTAGATAAGTCTCTTATGCTATATTCAAGGGGCATTCTGTCACTGATCAGAACTTACACACTAGGAGTATCCTAAACAGTTCGGCTTTCTCCAACTTGATGGCTTGCAGATTTGTCTGCTCAAAAACCATTCTTTCTCCTAATGACTTCACTGTTAGTGCATGATGGAGCAATGTAGTCCCGTGACCCGTCAAAACCGCGTTCCACAAAAGCGCGGTCGACGAAAGCGTGTATGTGACGTCATCACAGCGCGACGAAAAAGATCGAAAAATTGAAATAAAAATTAAATTACAGCAAGCCGATTCACATAAAGGTAAGGGTTAGGTTTAGGGTTAGGGTTAGGGTTAGGGTTAGGTTAAGGGTTAGGGTTAGGTTTAGAGCGTTAGCGTTACGTTTAGCATTAGGTTAAGGGTTAGCGTTAGGTTTTTCGTTAGGTTAAGGGTTAGGTTTAGGGTTAGGTTTAGGGTTAGGTTTAGGGTTAGGTTTAGGGTTAGGTTTGGGGGGGTTAGGGTAAGGTTTTCGCTTTATTTTTACATTTTTCGATCTTTTTCGTCGCGCTGTGATGACGTCACATACGCGCTTTCGGCGACCGCACTTTTGTCTACCGCAGTTTTGTGGTGGAACCATGTAGTCAATGTCTTAGAAAGTTAATGTGGTAGATCTGAGGACTTTTGTCAGTTGGGTTAACATCATCAGCCTCCCTTACTTGTTTCTTTGTCTCATAACTTCCTTCATCTTTTGCTTCCTACCCACAAATCAATGACCTCAAGACTCTCTGTAATAACAATTTTGTTCTTTTAATATGCAACGCCTACCACCAATTCCTGTAGGACATCAATTGTTGGAAGGAGCATAATCAAAACTAAACAGCAGTAGCTAGACTATGAAATAGCAGCATCAAGAATTCCTCACCTTCTGACCTAGGTGGCCAAGGGGAAGGCACTTAAGGTTCCGTCGAGCAAAAGAATGAGGAGAAAGAGGAGAAAGGTGAGGACCAGAAGGAGAGAAAATGGGATCTGGGAAAATAAGCAATAGCATCCTGGTCCCCATTCTACTGGCTGGGAAGATGTAACAAATGGCTGGAACACAAAAGTCCCAGCCATCCCATGTTCTGTTCTGCCAGTGGAGGAAGATGAGTTAGGTGACTGGGAGATATAGAGTTGGCTGTGTTATGCAAATATGGCCAGTGGATGTAAGCTAAACATCACAATTGATGTCCCAGATCTCTAAGAGCATTGACATCAGTTTTGAGACCTTTGTTCAATTTATTCAAATACTATACAGTACTCACTTGATAGATTGGCTTCAGCGGCAGAAGAACATAATGGCAAAGAGGTAGACGTATCATCTGCCTTCTTAACCTTGCCCAGTGGCCATTCTATCTAAAGAAGGCCAAGAAGCTAAGTGTCAACCCCGAAGCTGACTTGACCATAGCCATCTTGGAGCTTCAGTGTTGCCACACTAGAGCTGAGGGATAGAGTTGTGTAGTCAAAATAAAATACTTTCTTCTGGGAACCAAGGACATTCTCACACTTGGACCATGGAAAGAGGAGTGACAAATACACAGCATCTCGATTGGATCATGTGACTGATTGTTTGGGGTTGTGGGAAAACTTCCTCTTTTAATTAGATGAAAACCACGGGAACCTTCAAAGTCGGTTTTCACCAAATCTGTGCCAATATGGTATTTCCAATAAAGCTATTCTTTGAGGAATTCACCTGCCTCAAGAGTTTTGCTTGCTATGGGATTATTGCTTGGAACCCTGACCCTAAATTTAGGAACTGTGGTGGTGCAGTGGTTAGAATACGGTATTGCAGGCTAACTCTGCTCACTGCCAGGAGTTCGATTCTGACCAGCTCAAGGTGGACCCAGCCTTTCATCCTTTCGAGATCAGTAAAATGAGGAACCAGATTGTTGGGGACAATAAGCTGACTCTGTAAACTACTTAGAGAGGGCTGTAAACCACTATGAAGTGATATATATCATATATATATATGTGTGTGTGTGTGTGTGTGTGTGTGTGTGTGTGTGTGCGCGCGCGCGCGCGCGCGATATGGCTACTGCTTAGTTACAACGCCTCCTTCCACTCATGTTCTCCAGCAGCTGACATTCAAAAGAAAGCTGTCTTTTCCTCTGAAGACCATTTTAATGGTCTTTAATGCTTTGTGGGAGTGGCTTGCTGGCCATGTGACTGGATGGGAGTGGCTTGCAAGCCATGTGACTGGGTGGGTGTAGCCAACTTGTAAAATGTGGTGAAACTCACTTAACAACGTTCTTGTTTAGCAACCAAAATGTTGGTTCAGAAACTCTGGCATTTGAAGCACGCAAGTCTTAAACTGTCAAGTTACAAGATCCTCGCACCCCTAACCCTTTAAGAAAAAACCCCCAGGGGTGTTCAAACTTGACAGCTTTAAGACTTGTGGACTTCAACTCCCAGAATTCCTCCTCTCGCTCTTCATCTTGATGAAGTGCGGACGGGTGGGGGGAGGGAGCTGGAACCAGTTCTCAACAGCACTGTAGATTTGTGGAACTTCTTCTATAGAAGAGGTTAGAACTGACAGGAACCCACCCCTGCTTCAAAATCTTTAGTTGCTGAAGAGCATCCAGGTATTACGGAGTTTGTTTATTCATAAATGGCTACGGCCATCAAAAGATAGCCTAACATTATCTGGTACAAGTATAATATTAACAGGGCTTGAAAGTTCCAGATAAAATGTAAGAGCTCATATCGAAAGCAAACGTTCTATCTCAAGACAGCTCCAAATGGAACTCAGGCTGG